>NC_060884.1:20404355-20721855 GCF_014805685.1 Silurus meridionalis
TAAATAACTTTTGATTAGCAGAAAACAGATTTGTGCACAAAGTCTGCATGATGAGTGTTGCTGATAATAATCTTGTTAAACATCCAGCAAGACAAAATATGTGGTTTATAGAATTATTTTTATTGTAGAACTGCCCAAACACTGTTAGAATTAATTTATATGAAATGTTCTATATAACCTGATGCACTAATTGTAGAGTGAGGCATCGGGAATACTGGTTATACACCATATATGTATGTATGTATGTATGTATGTATGTATGTATGTATGTATGTATGTACGTTTTTTTTACAGCAGTTAAGGGAACATTGACTTGTTTTCATTTTTTTACATTGCTGATTCATTTGAAGTGCTGCTTTTTAAATGAACAGTGATGATAATGAGGACTCTCTTTCACAATCTCCTCAGATTGTGAAGCGACATGGTACAGAGGGAGAGAGGCCTATGATTGGAGACAAGGTGTATGTCCACTACACTGGAAAATTGCTTAATGGCAAGAAGTTTGACTCCAGTTTTGACCATAAAGAGCCTTTTGTCTTCAATGTAGGCAAAGGTATTGCAGTTATATTAACAATTTCTCTGTTATTATCTTAGTTTCAGTATCTACAAATATGTATGTTTTTTAAAGCAACAATGTTTTGTTAAAAACATCCAATTATAGTGATAGTCAAATAATTATAAGCATAACCCATGAATGAACACATTTTTCCTTTTATCCAGCTTTTTTTTTTTCCATTTTCCACGAATGCGACTGATTTAGATGCCAAGTAGTAGAGACATTTCGACAGAGATGTCGAAATGTTTACATCAGTTTACATCTGTGTTAAATTAACCATGATTCGGCCTACCTCAATATCAGAACATGTTTCAGTGTAATACCTTTGGGAATAGGATGTTCTTTTCAGCCTGTGAAACTAGGCCTTATATTTTAATGACATTTTTGTCCTTTTGTAGTGTATTTTGTAACACCCACACATTTGTACTAGGCTTTAAGAAGGAGTTGAAATTGCTGTTAAGCCAATGCATGTAGCCATGTAAGTCACATATAACCTACAATTATTATGCCATAAGCAGTTTCTCCCATGTTAAATAATGCTGATGGCATATCATGTTCTGCCTGTTTCAGTTGCACCTCCCTGGACTGCATTTATTTATATCCAAGTGCAAGTTGGTTTACTTGTTCATTGTTTGAACGTACCATTATATAATAGTACTCATATGTGGAACACTAATAGCACTCAGGAATGTCTTTATTACATTATATATATATATATATATATATATATATATATATATATATATAGAGAGAGAGAGAGAGAGAGAGAGAGAGAGAGAGAGAGCGAGAGAGTTAGTGTATATATATTTATAGTGATATTCACAGTGTCCTCTCTATTGCTATCTTAAAGGCCAGGTGATCAAAGCATGGGATATTGCTGTGCGCTCCATGCAGAAAGGAGAGGTGTGTCTGCTTATGTGTTTGCCAGAATATGCCTATGGCTCTGTTGGAAGCCCCCCAAAGATCCCTCCAAACTCTACACTGTTGTTTGAGGTGAGCAGTTTGTACAGATATACTTAAAAAAAATTATTTAAACCTTTCTGTCTGGCTAGACAGGATGATATTTTGTTACTCTGACAGTCAGAAAAAGGTGTTTTTTATGCTGGATCATGCCCCTCTTGCTTTACAGGTAGAACTGCTGAGTTTTAGAGGGGAGGAGCTTACCGAGGATGGTGGTATCTTAAAAAGAATAAAGGTCAAAGGTGAAGGCTACAGCAATCCCAATGATGGTGCCACAGTTCATGGTATACAATTAACTAGAATTCTGTTTTTATTAATATTTTTTCTGTAAGTTTGTATTGTATTTATTTAAGGCAAACCTGTATTTCTTTTCTGTATTTTTTTTTGTGGTACAGTGCACCTGGAGGGAAGGTGTTGTGGCCGTTTGTTTGATATACGGGACACCACATTTGTGGTGGGAGAATCTGAGGACATGGGTGTTCCTTTGGGAGTGGATCGAGCCATGGAAAAGATGCAGAAAGGCGAATGCTGTCTGTTATACTTAAAACCCAAGTAGGTTTCAAACATCTGTATTTACACACACGCATGCACGTGCGCACACACAAACACACGCACGCGCACACACGCACACTACTGTGTAAACATTTTAGTGAAATGGCAGGAAATACGAAAGCTTTCAAAAAAAGAAGTTTGAATAGTTTACTTTTATCTATTGATAAAAAAGAAATTAAATGAACAGAATAAAAATCCAAATCAAATAAATATTTGGTGTGACATTTTTTGAAGGAACTTCTTGTTTAAAAGCATCTTGGAAAACTTACCACAGATCTAGTAGGTTGTAGGCTGCTTTAAATCCCTTCTGTCTCTTCATGTAATTCCAGACATACTCAGTGATGTTAAGATCAGGGTTCTGTGGGGACCAAAACTATTATCTCTATGCGGAAGATAGTTTTTAATGACATTGGCTGTATGTTTGGGGTTGTTGTCCTGCTGCAGAAAAAAATGGGGGCCAATAAGATGCCTCCCTGATGGTAACAACAAACAAGTTTTATTTTTTGCTGCAGCCAAATTTTGACTCATCACTCCAGAGTACCTGCTAGCATTTTTTTTCTGCATAAGTAATTCACTTAGCCTTGTTCATAGTTATTCCAGTGTTGACATGATGTGTATTATATCTCACAGATATGGCTATGGTAAAGAGGGAAAACCAGAATTGAACATCGGACCAAATGCAGAACTTTTGTATGAAGTGGCGCTCAAAGATTTTCAAAAGGTGATGGCTTGAACCAAATAACCTGTAATTTTATTTAATTTTGCAAAAGTTTGATGTGTTCATCTAAAATCACAATTTAAATAGATTATGAAATGACTTCTGAACTAACATCATAGGGTTTTGCATGCAAGGATCAAATGACAGCAACACAATTTGTGCTAGTATGGAATTGTTTCATATGGAACAGTGGCAGTGCATTGTAACAATCAAAGAAAAACTACTCCCTCTAGTGTTCATAGAACAATGATTCAAAAAACTAAATGTTCTTTTCCGTCAGGCCAAAGAATGCTGGGAAATGGACTTGAGCGAGAAACTAGAGCAAGCCGTTTTGGTCAAACAGAAAGGAACACAGTATTTTAAGGTGAGAAGTGGGTTTTTTTCCCAACACCTTGAACACTTTTATTACATACTGTATAGCTCTGAAAACAACATGCTTTTATAGACTGAAATGTTTCTCTTTTGCATGTTCTCTAACCAAAAGTACAGCATTTAAATATTATATTTCAATCCTTCTGGTACTAAAACACAAATTCCTTAAAACAATCTTAAAGTATTTTCTTTTCTTTAAAATGTTGTAATTTTATTTAGATATATAACAAATAGGATTACAAAAAACAATGACCATGTCATGTTTACGAAATATGCTTAATCTTCAGTTATTATAGCCTACTGAAGGAGAGGCTTTTAATAATAATAATAATAATAATAATAATAATAATTAAAAAAACTAAAACATTTTATGAAGCAATTTGGAGGGTTTAACAAAACATTTTGCATTTACCATTTAATTAAGATAACCGTTAGAATTAGTTTTAATATTTGCATGGCAATCCTTTGCAGTCAATGACTGCCTGAAATCTGAAACTAATTAAAATACCCAAATACTCTTCCCTCTCTTGAATTGCTTTGCCAGGCTTTTACAGCAACTATCTTCAGTTGTTACTTGCTTGTACTTGTGTCTTGCTGTGTTGTTTTGTACTTAAAAAGCAGCTCAGTCAAGTTGCGGCTAGGTGACTGACTGAGACTTTGACAACTACCTGAGCACTTATTGAAATACCCGCCTGGGATATTTTACTCACGTTTATAAAAAAAAAAATAATAAAACAATAATACTAATCACAACAACTGATCTAAGAGTAATAGAACATAGAGAAAAGTGTATTATTTCGTAGAGAAGCATGATTTTGTGATATGGTGAAGCTTTTTGTAATCAGATGTTTATAACTTTTATGGAAGAAGTCTTCACTGTCAGTTCTTTGTGATTATCATTTAGAAACTTGGCACCAGGATACAGTACACTTCCTCAGCGTTTCCCATTGTGTTTTATACCTTAATTACTCTACATGAGCTGTATAAATATTCATCTATGAAGAGACAATCATCTACTAAACTGTAGACAATACTTTTCACTAGGTGATCAAGTCATAAGTCAGGGACTTATTTTAGTGATTATGATGTTTGAATATGATATTTTCGCAGTCTATATGAAAGTGACTGACATTTGTGATGACTGATAACATGCCTGCGCTGTGGTTTCAGGCTGGCCGTTACTACCAGGCTATCATTCAATATCAGCGTATTGTAACTTGGCTGGAGATGGAGTGTGGAGCAGTAAAAGAGCAACAACAGGCCACTCAGGCCCTTCTGCTTGTTGCCCATTTAAACCTTGCTCTGTGTTACCTACGTCTGCAGGAATACTCTCAAACTGTTGAAAGCTGCAACAAGGTATAGCAATGGCTATCCCTCTAGACATACAGTACTTCAACATCAGAGTAGCTGCACAACAAAGCCTCAACTCTAACACTTTGTGAATGTGTATGATTTGAACTGCTTTGGCTTTTGCCAGGTTGTAGAGCTGGACTCTGCGAATGAAAAGGCACTGTATCGGCGTGGAGAGGCTCGACTGCTGAGAAATGATTTCAGTCTGGCTCTAGTGGATTTCCGGCAAGTTCTGAAGGTTAACCCCACCAACCGTGCAGCCCGCTGCCAGATTGCGGTCTGTCAACGCAAGATACGAGAACACCATGAGCGTGATAAAAAGATCTATGCCAATATGTTCCAGAGGTTTGCTGAACATGATGCCAAGGTACAAAACTGTCCCAATCTTTTCTTAATTCTAGCTTGTCACAGAGCTACTGTTAAGATCAGATATTTTCAATTATAATTTTATTGTATTAAATATAAGATACTTGATTCGAATTGAAATTGTGCCTTGTGGGACCAGTTAAAAAGAATGTGCTGCAGCGTAAGCATTTGTACATCATGCTGAGATTGTCTTTACATCTTTAAATGATCATCTTGGACTATTATTATTATTTTCTGCATATTCATGAGGTAATATGTTTGTGCCACCACAGATGAACCGATTAAAAAGGAGTAAAGAAGATTGTGAAGTGCTAGATCAAACCTGCAAGGCTGTGAAAAGGCCACGGAGAAGCCAGGATGGCCCCTAATGGTCCACAGTCCATTCTGCAATGCCTGTAACGCTGTGCAGTTGCAGGCTGGTTTTGACCTCATGTACTGTGTGCAAAGTGCAGTATTGAAATGCATGGTCAGCCCCTTTTCACAGTGACATTACTGCTATCTTTCAGAACCCAAAAGAAGAAGGCTCAGACAAGATAAGAAGTATAAGAGCAAGGGTCTCTAAAGAGTATAAACTTAAATGGCATTCCAGCAGACAAAATGCACACATGACCACTGGTATTCAACATCTAACCTCCATCACATATGGTGGGGTCTAAAAGTCACTGGGATTTTAATTACATTTAAAATAAGAAATAATCCGTAGGTTTAATCCGCAGGTCCGTATTTAGAAACATTTAAAGCGCAAAAAAGTAAATATTCAATTACTGCAATATTTGCTATTCAAGTTCTTGTTTCCTATTTAAATGTAAGTTATTTTGTGATATGGATTGTGTTAACTGCTTTGTACAAATAGGCAGATTTTTTTTATGCATAATCTCTTTTATTGATGCTTGTCTTCAGATCACACTGTTGGATTAGAACTAAAATGGATTCTTAGGTTTTATACCAACTTGTGGAGTACAAATTACTAAAAACTCTCAAAGTCATGTCAATATTCCAAAAATTCCAATTTGTACAAAAGTTTTTTTCAACAATATAATTTATAATTAAAATTGTATTACTTTAGGAAAGAATGCAAGCAAGAATCAATAGTGCTCTCAGACTTTTGGACCCCACTGTACATCTGAACCTAGCAAGGCATTTGTATAATGTAAACAATTCAATGATTAAAAGTTGGTACTGTATAATGTGTATTTCATAATGTGGTAAAATATTAGTGGCTTGGAATGATTTCAATATTAGTCTTGAGCTAGACATTGTGGGGAGGTTTGTCAGCATGTTTGTGTTTAGACAAATAACTACATTGGATAGCTGGACTCAAATACTGTACTGCCTGTCTAACCAGCTTTGTCCTTCCTAATCAGTTGACACACAATGCAACCTTCCCTATGGGAACATGGACAAGACTATCTGGCCAACTGAAAGGCTGTGGCTTTACTCTTTTTTGCACACTCCTTGTTGGATGAATAAAATGTTTCAAAGTCACCATGCTTGCAATTTTCATTTTGGCATCTCCTGATGTAAGACGGTATCCACAAAGTAATTCTTAAAAATGGACATGTTAATTATAAAATTGAAACTTACAGTACCAGGCACATACACATACACACCTTGAGGAAATTTAGCACAGCCAACCCACCTTCCTGGATATCTTGTTGAAGGAAACCACAGAGATACTCCACTCAGACAATAACCCCAGGCTCAGGATCAACCAAGGAACCTGGGGATGTGAGGTTGCAAAGATATCTACAAATGTGATAAATGTAGTTATAGACAGATAGAAGGCAGAATCTTAATATGGACAAACAAAAAAATAGTAGATTAAACTTCCAATGTGCATACACACACACGCACACTATTAATTATTTATTTAATGGAGCAGTACAATTTTTAATCAGTAGAGGGCAGTATGCCCTCATTTTGGAGAAAAATACTGGTAGTCATGCAAAAGTCTCCTTCAGCACCAGAAAGAAGAATCAAAATTGTACTTTATTGCAGACCGCATCGTTTATATTTTATCCCAGTTTATTTGCTGTTCCTAGTTTTTAATATAACATGTACCCTGGAAATATTAGTAGTTATAAATTACATTTATTTTACATTGAGTTGTTTTTGGTCCTTGGCTACTTCATCAAGAATGATAAAGTCTGATAAAATCAGTATATCAATGTGTACATGAAATAATCAACCTCTCACTTGCAATGTTTATCAAACTGCAAAATCATCCACCTGTCTATTAATACAAGAAGTCATAGTTGGAGAACAAAGTACCTTTAATTACATAATAGTGTTACCATTAATGTACCATTTATTGCATTAAAAGACATTGTAATGCACCAATTATATCAAATTTAGCTCAGTACAAAACTCTTCAATAAATTGGCAAACACAATCAGATATTTTACCAATTGTACAACACAATTTACAACAAATATGTATTCCCAAAAACCTTTTCAGGACATTTCAGTTTCAAAAATAATTCTTTATAGACATGTAATATAAAAAAATCCATATTGTTACAAAGAAATATATACACTGAGCAATTTAACAGGAACACCTGTGCACCTAGTCATTATTACAATTATTAGTCGATTGTGTGGCAGCAGTGCAATGCAATCTTGCAGATACAGAATATGCCAACAGCAGCTTTTTTTTTTTTTTGTTTAAATCTAATTTTAGAATTAGGAAAACTGTGATCCTAGTGTTTTCGACTGTGGTATGATTGCTGGTGTATGATGGGCCTGGTTGAACATTTCTGTTTGTGCTCCTAGAATCTCCTGGGATTGCCACTCACACACACAACAGTTTCTAGCAATTACTCAGAACAGAAAAGCTACAGTAACTCAGACGACTACTCCATACACTTTTTGTGAGTGGAATAACATCTCAGATCATCTCAGATCAATCATCACATCAAAGTTTCACTCCTATAAGCAAGAACAGAAGCCTGAGCCTGCAGTGGGCACAGACACAACAAAAGGCACCAATTTCTGATAAGGCACACAAATGGCAAATCAGAATATGGCACCAACAACATAAATCAATTAACCCAGTCTGCCTTGTGCCAACAGTCTAAGCAGGTCGGGATGGTGTAATGGTTTAATGGTAATGTTTCTTTGCATACCTGTTAAAACAAACTGAACATTGTATTTATGTTTTTATGCCACACCTTACTAATTATACATGTTTCATTCTGGTTTCATGACATGGGAACCTCGGTGTTCTTCAGTGGCCAATCCCCAGATCAAAATCCAGTAGAACACTTGGGATGTGGCACAACAGAAAATTTGCATGAAAGGAGGAATGAACAATCTACTGGAATTTCTTGATGCATTTATGGCAACATGAATCTCAAAAGGAATTTTTATTGGAATTAATTGAGTTTCTTGAGTTGAACCTCAAAAAAACCAAAAAAACAACAACAAAAAAACCAATGAGAACCCTACCCAGTTTTTAGTACAATGTTTCTTATAAAATACTTCTTAGTAACTCACATACATGAATAGCATTTTTTCCAGTTAGACTGCCACTTCTCACATTTGTGTGTGTACTAGAACAGGGACATTTCCTGTGTATAACAACCAACACTTAGCTAGGCTTCTCAGTTCTATATGTAAGTTCAGCAAAAACATTTATACACTACATTTACCTGCATACTTAAGTTTTTAGGGTTGCACTGGGGTTAATAGTACAATTTATAATGTGCTGTCCAAGCACAATTTTAGTATCACTAATCAAGTCACAGTCAGTCCTCGACCCATATTTTCGAGACATTACACCGATAGTTCTCGGTTTACAAAAGGAATATCTGTGCCTTTATATCATTTTAGACAATCAACTATTTTTAATTATGACCAAATTCAATTCAATTTTAATTATTAGTGTAGGAATGAAAAGAAAATGATAAAACAACAATGAGTTCTGACTTTGAATCTTTTTGCAAGAAAAAAAAAAATACAAAAAAAATTTCCCATTAAGATTAACAAGCACCAAGAAGCCAAATCTGGGAGGAACTGTCATGAGAAAACACTACATATGTCTGGAATGGTTCATTAATTAATGCAAAGGTTCTGCTTTTTTCCTGTTTTATAAAGAGTCTGGTAATACAGATTCTCTGAACACAGTGGAGTGAGAAAACAAGCAGAATTTAATATGCTAAAAAGGCACTTTGAATCTCAGTAATATTGCGATAAAGTTTTCCGTCACTGTTTAGGTGATCAAAGGGCTCTTAAACTTTACAGAGCATAGCTTTGTTATACAACATGTATATTTGTGATGTGATTGTAAATAACTATCTGTAAATATGTAGAGTATTTCTTGCAATTATAACTTGATCTGAAATAATCAAGGCTATTTTATTTCAAAACAAAAATCTATAGACTGTTCCATGAAACATCACAATGCTAAATAGGTTAGTCTGTCAATGTTATATTGAGAATGTTCTCAAATAAATAAGTATTTACCAAAAGCAGTTGTAATTCATCAAGGCAGAGACACACATTCACATGCTCAACCACACACAATGTTTGCCAAGTTTTTGAATAAAGGATTGATTGTGTAACAATTTTTAGGAGTTGTTTTTCAAGTCAGTTGAAAGTCAGTAAACCTTACTGCAATAAAACATAACCCTACTTACAAATTACCAGCAAACAATGCTATCGACAAGAGAATCCATGGCGATATCCATGTAAATGCACAGTTTAAGGTATATGTTTAAGTTTAACCTTTTTTTTTGTAATGTTCTGTATGACTTTACTTTCAAATGTCATTAAAATATCAATATCTTTCTGCCAAAGAAATTACAATAAATGTTATAATAACTGAAGAATTTTTTCCTGTTACACACTTCTCCAATAAAATTCCTTATTAATGTAAACTACATACATGCTCATAATGCTGTTTTTCACCAGATATAGCCTTTTATGATGGGCTGCTACGAGTTTTTGTTTTGATTTGAAAAATGTACTCTACACATTCACAAAAAGTGATTTGTCTCCAACAAATTTTTCCATTTTTTGCAGACTGATACAGTTGATAAAAAAAAAATCTACATATGTAGTACACTAATTTCACAGCATTTACAGTTGAGGAGAGGCCACAGACCAGTATAAAAGTGCATTTTTTAAATATGCATGGTTGACTTAACTATTGTCTTTTGTGCTGCAGGGGATGTCCTTGCTGTTTTTATAGGGCAAGAATTCCCACATAGCCTCCAGTTGCATAGTGTTTACCTAAGGTCACTTGCTGAAGTGCAGAGAGCCCGTAGTCGCTAAGGAGGGTCAAATGTTACAATAAGTCAAAAACCTATACAGAGAACCAGGCATGGTATTGTGTACAGTGACCTAGTTATTGTTTTGTTTTTTCAGTGATCACAGTACATTAAATTGAACTTAGTGATGAAATTAAAATGATTTTTATAATTTCATATGATATTCGCTTTAATTTGAGAGCATTTTCCATTCAAACTGGGTAGGAATTACAGCACCTTTTTATGTTTTTTAGGTGGCAAAAGTAATTTGAGAACTAGCTGCTTAGTCATCCCATGAACAGATGTGTGCTACTCACAAATCTTTCCACTTGCATGTAAGCACATTTCAAATCTAGAGATCAAGTGTAGCATTTGGAATTTGTTGCTAGTAACTCTTGATATACCCATCAGAGTGATGACATCAACAGTTTATTTGTGTTTGAAAAGGATGCACTGGTGAGAATGCACACCCAGAACACCACAGAAAACAACTGTGAAGAGAAGTCATGGCCATGTACATGTACAGTTCAAAGTAAACTACTTTTTAATCTACTTTCAAATATAATTAAAAGTCTATAAATATGTTAATTTGTACAGTTGCTGTAAACAAAGTGCTGTAATTCCTATATACTCAAATATGCTACAGTAAATATTGAAGAAATCACAATTATATTTGTGAATTAGATTAATGTATAAAGTAACTTATTTAGTAGTAAAAGACTTCTCTGGTAAATGATACAGCATTCTGTCTAAAGGTCTGAACGGTACATACCTGTTTCAGTGATCCACTAGAAGTGAGAAACACATAGATCATCCAAAGAGGAACCAACAGAGTTGATGAGAGTGTGAACCACCAACCAATGGCATAACCCCACCATGGGTATTCAATAACATTGTTAAACTTCAGAGGAGTAAATCTGATCAGAGAGAAGACAAGTGTACCCTATAGACAAAAAGGTGCATGCGAAGAAAATCTTGAAAAGGGTTAAACCTTCAGGGGTTATTTATTAACATGTAAAATGTAATATCTATTATATCAAATGACAAAAACAAATTATTTTAATGCAAAAAATTCTGGATGATTTGAATATATATCTAAAAAATAACATCTTGTAATTTACTAGTGTAAATAAATCTGGATTTACTGATAAATCCCTGTATTTTTCCAACAGTCCATAATAGATCCCAATTACAAACTTAAAACGCATGTTCTTTTACAGAGATACTCACTGTACAGAATAAAGGGGTGAGGTACTTCCAACAATATTTGATTAAGAACAGTGGCTTGTAGCCAATCATGTCCTCAATTTTTTCATAAAAACGATCAGCACCTACAAGAAATGAAGTATTTTCAAAACTTAATATATTCCACAAAATTACAGAAATCCTAAACAGACTGTACATTCCCTAAAATATTATGTGCGTTTTTCAGGCAGTCTGGACTGACAAACATTAAATTTGCATGTCTATATGGAGAACACAGCATGTCTGATTGCGAAGGCAACTGAGAGCGGGTGTAATAATGTTTATTTCTTTATTGCTACATCTTTTGCTTCTCCTTCAATGTAGTGAAAGCTTGAGTAAAACCCTGTCTAAACATTTTGTAAAAAACTGGAATGCTGAAATGCTGACAACCAGACCAGTTTCTAAAGTTTTGATGGAATGCAGTGTGATTCCCAAGTGTGGGTGTGTAATTCCACTTTCTATATGTGATGAAAAAAGAAGACAAAGAGGTTTGAAATTCTGATTGTAGGCTAAAGCAAGTACAGGAATCCCCCGTTTATTGCGTTGGTTACGTTCCAAAACCGCATAAATAAAAAAAACGCAATAAACGGACACCACCCCAAAAATGCTATTTTATGTATACAGTACTGTATTAACATTTTACTTCATTATATAATTTAAACATATTTTTATTAATAAATTTCATTAATTCAACATAAAACTCCATAAAAACAATTCCCTATAAGTTTGTTGGTCTATCGTGCTATAGAGACCGGTACAATCAGCAAAACAAATGAGTTATGTAGCAAATGCAATTCTGAGATAAACTGGGGCATGAGATTCAAACCGCAGTAAAGCAGGGGATTACTGATGTACTGATGACAAGGTGCACGGTAGAGATAACTGCTGCCTATTTTTTTCATGTGCATTTGTCAAAACTGCTGCAACATAGCATTTGAATAACCATATTATCAAACAGATACAAACAAATATGGAGTACTCACCATAGACCCACCCTACACACACTGACTGCAGAATAGCGAATAAAAGAAGTGTCATCCCACTGCAGCAATAGTAATCAAACAACTGGAAAATATACAAGCCACCCTGGAAAATGCAACAAAAAAGTAAAAATCACTAAAAAGTAAATTTATATTTATTGTTAATATACAACACAAATAGTTTTACAATAACAAGATTAATAGCAATTTCAAGATGATTTTTCATAATCACCTCTGTTACCATAACCAGGCCACACAGGAAACACACAAAACAAATGATCAGTAGGAATCCTTTGCGCCGATGACCAAAGAGGAAGAATGAGGGGTACATGTCGGTTACAGCAGTCGTCAGTGCCTCCAAACACACAAACTGTAATGAGAAGTGTTGGACAGTGCTTATAGAAATTTTATCAATATAAACTAAAGGTAAACTATGTTTAGATGTGCACTCACCTCACTGTCCAGTCCTAGTAAAATAATCATAACAAAGAAACAAATAGCCCATAATTGTGGAACAGGCATCATTGCAACTGCCCTAGGGTATGCAATGAAAGCCAACCCTGGACCTGGAAAAGCAAACAAAATGTTTTTGGCATGACACTGCTCAACACCAACTATCTATATATATATATATATATATATATATATATATATATATATATATATATATATATATATATATATATATATGTAATGGTTGGAACTTAGCAAATAGGTTACATCTTTAAATCACCTGACTCTGCCACTGTTGAGATGTCTGTCTTCTGCTCATAGGCCATGAAGCCTAACACAGAGAAAATAGCAAAACCAGCCACAAAACTCGTCCCACTGTTCAACAGGCAAAGATAAATACAGTCCCTGCAAAGCAAATGCATATACACATTACATGTGTGTAAAATGCTTGTCTGTGTATGTAAAAAAAATCCATGAGATTTATATATATATATATATATATATATATATATATATATATATATATATATATATATATATATATAATATAAATCTCATTGATTTTTTTTTTTTACATACACAGACAAGCATTTTTTATTTTTTTTATTTTTGTTTTTTATTTACTGGGGCTCAAAAATATACTAGGGAAAAATGTCATGTGATTATTGTGGTCAATATTGCAATTGCAATATGATAAATGAGTCATGAATCATGAGTCGACTTGAATGGTTATCAAGGAAATTGCACATAATGAATAATGCATAGTGATAATGCTGAAATGTGTATTTGTAAAACTACAAAGGTTTTCAAAATGAATATTTTGTACAAAATGAAATAACATTTGCATTATTTAAAAAAAAAAAAAGCGTTACTGCGAGATGTGTGTTACTGCGAGTGGGTGTGTGTCACGGCGTGAGTACGAGGAAAGCAGCGGGTCAAAAGTAGGGATGCACCGAAATGAAAATTCTTGGCCGAAACCGAAAACCGAAAAAGGAGGAAAGCAAGGCCGAAAACCGAAAAACCGAAAGAAATTATGCCAATTATTATTACCATTGCATTTATGTCTATGACTGTGTACTAACCTTACTAAAATCAAGGAATTTCAATTTCATAATTAATATTAAAGTTTCAAAGAATTAATCAATTACAAATTATTAAAATATTTATTTATAGCACATTGCAACAATCCACAGGATAAAATAAATTAAAATTTAGTCTTAAATGTTTAACTTAAATGCACTCATGTGTACATTAAATAATAATGTACAGGCCCTCTGGCCTGCTGAAAGGTTGTACAGTTAAGTATGTTCTTTCATAAAAACAAAGTGCATTCAGAACAAGTGCAACTGCTTAAAGATACAACAATACAACACTATCACTGGGAAACTTCCTGCCTTTTCAAAAACGTTCGCCACAGACAGAGTGCGCATGCTCGGAGGGGTTTTGCTTTTCTGTGCGTTTGCGTTCCTCTGATATTCAGCATAGCGTTCGGATGTTTGGATTTCAAATTAAACCCGACGTGGAGAAAGTTTTTGCAGATGAAATTTCGGCATTACATGTTTGCAAATCGCTATCCGTGGGTCTTTCTCAGATATACTGAAACACGTCCACACCGCAGACATGTTGTTTCAGACATGCACGTGCAGGCAGCGGTTTCTGTTTGCGTCATCACAACAAACTGTTTCGGCCGTGTTGTTTCGGTGATCAAAGTCTTTCGGGCGAAAACCGAAAATGCACTTTTGGGCCATTTTCGGCCGAAAATTTTCGGTGGCCGAATATTCGCATCCCTAGTCAAAAGTGAATGAAAAATAAAAGAAAAGCTCTGTCTTGAACCATCGTCTGTCATCTCTTTCTTCCAACCCGGAAACAGTGAAATCTGTTACAGATCTGTTATATTGCAACGTGATGTAGCAACTTTAATTGAGCAAATCTTGCACAGTACCGATCTCTGCTCAGCGTTGGTTATCTTAAAGCTAAAATGTCGCCATATAAAAAAGCTAGCGCTTTGTTTGGCTACCAGTTCAGTGTCGGTCTGCTTAGCATCCATCTTTACCTGGTCTCCACGCTGCACACCGGAAAGTCACGTGAGCATACCAGCTTCCAAGTGTGCATCTCTACCACAAGTATGTAATGTACATGAACTAATGATGTCCACATGATGTAAAAGATCATGTGTCCATGAGAGCTTTCAGTGGTAGATGGGTGTCAGTCACTGATCTGTTTGTGCACTTGCTGCCTAATATCCCAGCCCTCGACAGATGCCATTGTAACAAGACAATATGTGCTAATTTACCGGTCAGTGGTTTACATTTTATGGCTGATCAGTGTATGCACAGGATTTATGTTTAGTGTGTTTTTATTTTGTTGAATTTTCTTCTAGAAACTCACTTGTAGCAGTTATTATTGTATTTGTTGTAGCTTCCCAAAGCCACGAGGCACCCAATGCAGAGAGCGTAGGAGTAAAAAATCTGCGTTCCAGCATCCATCCACACCTACATACAGTGAAAGAAGGAGCCTTCAGTACTCACTGACCATCTGACAAAACAACATCTGCAAACTCTTTAATGATTCACTAAATCCCAAATCATTAATTATTAAGTTTATGTACATTTGGAATACATAATACCTTTTCCTAATTTTTCCACAAAACAGACATTGCCTTTGCAACCAGTTATAATGCTCTATTTTGATAATTTCTCATAATAGTAAAAGAAGAAAAATTTAGGTTTCTCTCCATGCAGTGTATATTATCTCTAACTCGGTGACTTTACACACCTGTGGGTCTGCAAGGCGTGCAGGATCTGGATAGAGATAAAAAATGATGCCATCAACAGCCCCTGGCAACGTGAGTCCACGCACCAACAGCACTGCCAATATTATATAAGGAAAGGTAGCAGTGAAATAGACCACCTGAGAAAGTAAGAAATAGCTCTTAGTCAACTAAGTGAAAGTAAAATGCTACAACATTTTAAAAAGTTACTAAAGCCTTAATGGTCATCTGAATTTTCTGAATAAGCGCTCTCACCTTGCCTGTTGATTTCACTCCCTTCCACACACAGAAGTAGCAGATGATCCAAGCCAAGAGGAGACACAGAGCCAGCTCCCATCTCACACTGCCCAGATCATACACGCTGCCTGTAAGATTTAACACTCTCCTCCTTGAAAAAACAAACCATATTTGGCTATATAACTTCTAATACATTTAATAATACAACACATGTATTTTAATTACATTTTAAAAACAACTTACTCCCAGAACTCTGTAACTGGTGAGGTTGCATTCTCTGGTATGCTCGAATTATCCATTTTGTCAAATTCAGTGCATGTTTCTATTGTAAAGAGAAAACAGATCCCCAAAATAACAATGCACATAGTGCCATAGTGCAAAACCAAGATTTTTTTACATTACAGTAATCCCCTTTACCGTGTTTTTGCGAATCTCGCGTCCCCCGTTTATTGTGGAATTGCGTTTGTTACATAACTAATTTGTTTGGCTGATTTTCCCGGTCTCTCGCGGATAACACGATAGACCAAAAAAACTTATAGGGAATTGTTTTTATGGAGTTTTATGTTGAAATAATGAAATTTATTAATAGAAATATAATCATTAATTATAAAATAAAGTAAAATGTTAATACAATACAGTTCTGAAACTTGCACACTGGATCCCTTTATCTGTTAAAATAGACCCCGTTTGCCACCCTAGATTAGATTTTTTTTTAAACATAACTGAAATGTTAAATATTAAGCACAGTACTTAATTGTGTACATTAATACTTCAACTATGTATTGGAATCTCAGTTTTAAAAAAAGATTTTTATTAACTACTAATTACATTTCAGTAAACCTTATTCATTTGCATAATAACCTAATAACAGTGCATTTTCAACACTGTAATTAAATCATGAAATATGAGTTCATAGTGGGCTCTTCCATCTTAATGGCAGTATGCATCCAGCTCTGATGGTGGAACATACACTGTTTAACTGTCAAATTTAAAGTAAAATTACTCTACTGCCAAAATATCCAATCAGAATGTAAATACTTATGATAATAATGACCAGGCTGCTTTCTATATCCTATTTAAGACAAAACAGCCCAGATATTATTATGTTCTATTTGGCATTGATTATATGTGGTATATGTTAATAATATAAAATACCAGTATTCCAGGAATTGCTGCACGTAGCCCACGGCAACACAGCACTAAAGGAAGAAAAAAGATAGAAGAATGCCCATGCCAAAATGATGATGTAGTAGATGGAGGAGTATAACACAACCACCTGAGTTCCATAGCCCAATCCTACAAAAAACGAAATAAAGATTATCTGACATTTTCCACCACTTCCCCTTTAATAATTTTTCATGGAAATATAGTTCTTCATAAAAATAAAAAAAATACTATAAACCACACAAAGAATATCTAATTAATCCTTAAAGTCAATGTTATGTATGTTGTGCATTGGTTATATGCAGCACATTAATAAAAATCTGATGCTTGAAAGTTGAATTGCAAACAAACTTGTTTATCACTAACCAAATACCTTATTTACTGTATACCAAGCCATAAATTCATTTTTATAAAACATTTTAATATTCCATTTTTCATTGCTATGCACGATTTGCCCCCACCAAAAAATAAGAAAAGTATTACAAAAAATATAATTTTAGTTGGACAATCCTCAGTACAGCAGTGACACTGACATGGCAGTGTGTATGCTGCTGGAATGAGACTATCAGGTGCAGCAGTGTTGATGGGATCTATTGTACTTCCTCTGCCCACATCATTTGATACTCCTCCTTTGTAGCTACTTCCTTTCCTTGATTTCCATGGACAGCATGTGTTAATCGTCTCCAGGCCCTTTATCAATAAATAAGCGCTGTGGTTGGACTGTTCCTCAACATGGATACTGAACTGCCGAAACCCCCACTAACAGTTCACTGGCACTGCAGTGCTAAAATAGTCCACTATCCAAATAACATCTGTGCAGCTGTGGTTATAGGATATAGGATATAGGAAACAGGTCATGTCTACTAATGAACAGATTAAAGGAGTGATGATTGCTGTGCATTTTGTCGACCACAATCAGAGCCGACTCTACAAGGAGTCTTATCTGCAATGTTGCTGCAGGCAATCATTCCAATAAAATCAGTGCCACACCTGCTTTTTAACAGACATCAAAGACCAGCAAGTATAGTCAGTGTCCTCTGCATGGTTTAAATGCAAATCTAACTTGAATTGTAGAATTGTTTTAAAGGATTTTCTATGTTTAATTAATAAACAGAAAGAAAATTACAGGTCACTAGAATGCACAAATTGGCATGCACTCGTCCAACAAACTTAACTACTACAATACTTAAGTGTCATATTAATACATTAAAATACATACTTAGATTTATTTTCTATAGAATAAAATCACAGTATTCTGCTTGCAAATTGCTCTTTTGACAATTCTAGATTTGTGAAAAGAAACCGAAACAAACATTCTTTCTTTAGTTTCTGTATATTTGTGGTCATAGAAGGAAGTGTCAATTATAAATATTAAGTACATTATAGACCAGAATGTATCGGCTTACCTTCAAATAGGGGGCAGATTTTCCTCCAGCAGGTGATGCTGCCCTGACTGGTGTACTGACCCAATGATATTTCCATGAGGAACAGTGGAATGCCACAGAAAAATAAGAAGACCAAATATGGAATAAAAAACACTCCTGAAAAACAAAGCCATAATTTCTAGGCAAAGCTTATTTATACAGCACATTCCACATAAAGGCATTTCAAAGTGGTTTACATAACTATAACTATTAATTAACATAATTATTAAAGCAAGAAAAAAAAAAAAATAAATATGGAAAAGAGAAAAAAGTATACAAACACATAAAATAAGTAAAGTATAGGCAGCACCTTCTACGCTTAAAAGTGTTTCATGTTTGCATTTGAAGATGAATAAATTGGTTCCAGATTGGACCAAACCCTGACATTACCACAGCCTTCTGTGGCTGAAATCACTACAATGGGTGTTATATTTGAGATTAACTGGAAGACAGGTCCAGCTTTGGGTGCTTCTTGTTAGGCAATCCCTAGTGATTCTTCAGGTAGAACTCATATAATGGTCCTGAATGATTGTGTGATGTAGTCTAACAAATCAGCCGGAAGGAAACTTTTAGAAATTATGCAATGAAAAATTTAACTTTTACATTTTTATTTATAACTAAAGATTTTTCCCCCACTGTAATATGATGATAGATAGATAGATAGATAGATAGATAGATAGATAGATAGATAGATAGATAGATAGATAGATAGATAGATAGATAGACCCACATTAAATTGGACCAATGTGTAAAATGTGACATGTAACATAAAATGTGTTTTACATTCATGGTCTAAAATTATTTTATGATCTATGGTGTCAAATGGAGCACTGAAATCTAGAGGCACTAGAAGTACTGGTGTCATTCCAAAGGTATTTTAAAACCCTTTAATGTTGCTCTGATGCAATGGGACTGAAACCCTTCAAAACATTTTGTGGGCCAAATATTTAAAAATGACCCCTTTCTCAGTACTAAATGAAGCATTTCGGTGTTCCAATGGTTCAAAGTATAGATTAATGGGGAATTCATTTTGGAATTGACGCAAAAAGTTCAACCAAAATGTGACGCATTTAAGCTACGTATTATACACTTTATATCATAAATTATTCCTGCTTTATTATTTAATATCTGAATATTGCACTTACCTCCACCATTCTTGTAGCACAGGTATGGGAACCTCCACACATTTCCTAGACCGATGATTTGCCCAGCAACGGCCAGGAGAAATTCGATTTTATTTGACCACTGGCCTCTCTCTCGAGTTTTGCCCTGTTTACCGACTTTTTCTGATACTGGACAAGACAATTTCAACTGCACCTCTGGATCATAATTATCCATCTCCATACCACTGAAAGAAGGTAAAGTGTTAGATATTGCCATTGATATGGCTATACAAATATGTATATAGAAAAAGAAATACAGAATAGCCCCAGTGACTGAACTCTTTTAGGTTGCTATCACTTCATGCATTTTAGACTGAGTGAAGCTTTAGCTACTGAGTTACATTTAAGAAAAGCTAATGTTAAAACTCCTCTAAAGTTAATATTAACTTGAGGGATGTTTGGTGACTTCAGTGGGTGATGCTTATTAAATCATGAACAACACATTTGTTTTTTATAAGCAGCTCTCTACCCTGTCTTGTGTAATGCATTGCTTGCCAAAAACATTATACCCTATTTCAGCAGGATGTGGCTGGAGTAGCAGGCACTATTTTAGACTCAAACATTAGCCACATTTGTGCAGGGCTACAGATGACAATACAAAATCTGAGTTGTACACATTTTTTATCTAGTTTTACAAAACACACAACATCATGACTTTTGCTTTTTGTTCATTTTCATATAGCTAATGAAGACAGTCATAAAGCCAGAGTTCAGCTAGTCCAACTGCCTCTTTTATAGGTCAAAAAGCTTGTTCAGCACCCACTGCACTTTGTTAATAACTCATTCATGGTTAAACAGTATATGTTGTATATAACAGATTCCTGTATATAAAAAAAAAAAAAAGACTGTGCACTCATAAGATTTAGTTTCAAACAAAACCTTGACAATGTGAAATAATCTCTTACATGTTCTACTGATGTTTAATTTACACTGCAATTATCTGGCAATTGGGGGATTTAGATCATTTTCTTGGCTAGCAGCCACATACAATGTTATCACCATTACACCATGCTTCCATTTACAATCTGTGACCTTTGGAAAAACTGTAAATTTATATTGTCATAAAAATTACTACTGTCAGCTCGCTAACCAGCGTAATTATAGAAAAAAACTATTAAGTATAGTTTGCCTTAACTATTCACTTGTTTATAATCACCAGTCCAGTTTCCTTCTCTGTAATCACCCACTCTATGAACAGCTGCATTAGTAACACTGTTGTAGTTCTAATAACACTGTTGTAGAATATACACTACATGCACAAATAAATACCTATATGCATACACAAAGGAAATCAACAGGATTGTCTACAATGGCATTGCAGCATTTGATAATTGTTAATTCGATGCCTGGTTTTACATGTTAGTCAATTTGCCAACTCAGAGGAAAAACGTATGTGTTTGTTGCGGCTGCTACAGGGTTTTCTTTGGTTTCACATATCTCAATATGAAATGAACAAAAAGAACAAAAAACACTGGCTGAGAGCATGTACATCTGAAAACAAATTTGAAAATTCATTTATTAATCATTAATATAGTGACAGGAAAAAGAGAATCAAAACTTTCCCTGTGCACAAAATGAATACAAAAAGCATGAGTATGGAGAACACAAAGCTGCCACTAGAAAATGACTAGAAAATTGTATAAACAACTACTTTTAAACAAAATTGTTGCTATGTTTATTCTCTTTTGATTGGCCGGTCTAAATCTGAAAAACACTTCAGTTTCCGCGGTGCCACAAAAAAATGCTGAACGCGGTCCGTTCGGTTCATGTCATCGGGTGAAATAATATAAAGCTGAGTCGTCCTTTGCAATACAGCTGAACTACAGCTTTTAATCCACGACCATTTTTGATTGCTGTGTTCTCACCTGCCTAGACCTACCAGGGTTTTTAATAAAAACAATATAAATTTGTTTATTAAAACTGTGCATATGTGAAAGCACACTATGAAATCTGATAACTAATAGCCCCTGCTGTGAGCTGTAAGTATTTAGTCACATTTGATTGCTTTTCACTCTGGCACTTGCATCAGAGTATTCAAAAGCTGCACTTTCTACAAATATAGGTAATGGGAATCACTGCACAGGTGACAAGGAATAAACAAAAACAGGGAGTGGTGTATAGTAAAATAATTAATGACAGGGTGGTGAGATGGCAAATGAAAATTGTTTTTTTTAACGTCCTATAGCGTCAACTGAAGTGTTTTATTACTTTTACACCACAGAATTTGAAAACAATTTCAATCATAAACATTGTAACATGACCATGAGACAAGTTATACTTTATATTACAGTGTTCCTGTTAGAACTTTTATGATAGTAGCCATGAACAGGTCACTTCATCTAGAAACCTCAGCAAATTTCCGTCCTGAAGATTCACCAGAAACCAAGTGAGATTCCTGCTGCCTTAAATAAACATGAAAATCTTGAATTAAATGAAAACGATCCATTAGATAGCGTGATATTATTCAAATGTATTTATCGCACTTAGATTGGTTGGAGCACTTGGTTGGATTGGTTGAAGCATCCACCAGTGTCCATGTATGAGTTGGACCAGAGACATCATTCTAACAAAAAGATCCTTATTGATTCTGAGTTGAGATTTCAGCAGGAAGGACTGTTATGATTACGCAATCCTTAATTTATGATGTGGGTTACCGTAGAAAATGATTATTGTGCTTATTTACCCTTACATAGAGCAGTTAATCATGTGTATATGACGCATGTCCATTATCACTTGTCCTATTATCATTAACCCCTGCTGTCTCAGTCAGCACTCTTCACTCTGATAGCACTGATCCAGCTGGCAAGGCGTTTTAATATTACTAAAATGACTTATCTCACGGGACACACACTCGATTGTCGCTTTACACTCCGAGCAGGAACTGTGTGAATATGTCGCATTTCCAAAGAAAGCCTCGCCCGTGGCCCTCACCGAGACACAGACACGCGTTTCACTTGAACTACACCTACGTGATCGCATTCAGCACCCTGTTGGGATAAAGTGTAGCCTGGTGCCAATGGAGGGTTGACAGAGGCACTGTACAACACAGGAAGAAACAATGAGTCACTGTGCCTTCCCCGTGCCCTTTAGCCTACATATGACGGGCGCCGGGACACACACACACACACACACACACACACACTACAATAGGCTACAATTCACTTCCTTTAGTGACGCGGTGCGAAAACAAATACTTCCCCAAATCTGTGATTACTGTATAAGCATATATCAACTTGAACAAGTGGTGAGGTATAAAAGAGAGAGAAAAAGAAAAGTGGTACCTGAAGGAGGCAGAGTCGTTCAGAAGTTTAGAAAGGCGCTGCGGAATAAGTATTTCTGCGCGTAAAAGAGCTGGAAGGGCTGCTGGATCTTCTTGGTATATTCGTGTGTATCTTCCCCTTTGCTCTGTGCTCCTATTAACACACACTCATGTTTGCCTCAGCGGCATCACACGTGCGCCTATTTGAAGATGTGTTTGTTCTCGGGTGAGGGCGGGGCTTATTCAAAGACTGCGGTCTTACCATCACTCACTGAGCTCCTTTCCTCAGTTTGGTCTACCAAGAAAACAAGCTGTTATAAAACATTACACGATTATGATAAAGTTAGATTTTTTTTATGGAAATAACCCGAGGAGAGCTAAATTTATCTCACAGTGCTACCTTTTAGGCAGGTACCAATGCAAATTATAGGAAGTAGAGGACCAGAGTCAACCCGTGACTGCGGAAAGCCAAAATGGTCAAATAGAATATAAATATATATATATAGTAGAGGACCAGTCATATATATATATATATATATATATATATATATATATATATATATATATATATATATATATATATATATATATATATATATATAATGTAATAAAGACATTCCTGAGTGCTATTAGTGTTCCACATATGAGTACTATTATATAATGGTACGTTCAAACAATGAACAAGTAAACCAACTTGCACTTGGATATAAATAAATGCAGTCCAGGGAGGTGCAACTGATATATATATATATATATATATATATATATATATATATATATATATATATATATATATATATATATATATATATGACTGGTCCTCTACTTCCTATAATTTGCACTGGTACCTGCCTAAAATGTATTTATATAGGTGGTAGCTTCCCTTAACTTCCCATTTCCTTAAACTACTTAAAGTAGTTTATTGAAATGCTCCGGTAACCCGAATGGAAGCTTAATTTGTGTCTCGATACAAACTTTTAAGCGGATACAGGTATAAATTACGTGTAAGAAGAACACTAGAACGATCCTGAGACTATGGAAAGCCAAAAGAGTCAACCAGGATCTCTTTAACTACTGACAAAATCAGTATTGTATATACGCTGTGCTGTATAATGCTTAGACCCCTCAACTCAAATATCTAGGTTGTCTAACAGGCTAACTAAAATAAAACATCTTTTTTTTTAGAAACACTATATTTTATAAAACAACAAGAACGTTTGAACTAATCAAATATTTACAAATATTATTAATGTGTAAAGTAAAAAGGAGGCTGGAACTATATCAGTGGTATGGAGAGTCAACCAGATTGACTAGCTTTGCCCATTTTGACAGTCATGGAATGAAATAATGAAATTAAATAATGCAAATCAGGTACAAGAAGAAACTTTGTGACTTTGTGCATTCATGGGAAATGTAGTCTTTTAGCTTAACTCTGACAGAGCCCCCAAAGGGTCACAAAGTCCTCTCCAGAGTGACTGCTAGTACGGAGCTCCCAGGGGAACAAAGTTCGAGGAAGAGCAGAAGGGGAGAGCAAACACTTTGTGAGGCCACATGCAGGACTTATATCCTTTGTGACGCCAAATAAGGGAGCAACATTCTCTATGAGGCAAAAGGGCGAAGGAAAAAGCAATAGGAGAAGGACAAAAAAACAGTGAGGAGGATGAAAACAGTGATGAGGATGGAAAAGCAAGGTTTGAAGTAGAGCAAGTGTACTGCTGTCCAAGGTTGAGCAATTTGATGGAATGAGGCCATGAGGCCATCAACAGTGCTGAGAGGCAGGAAGATGTAATCAGTAATGCAGGGAAGCAGAGTGACATCCCCAGCAGGTAGAAGAGCTGAAAATGTTCTTAGCATTGCAAAACAATGTCACCAACATAGCAAAGGGGTAGAGCAATTTCCAAAGTTTGGGGGATATTGTTGTTTGTATCTTACCTGTTGAATGTTCAAACATAATATTTTACAAAATGCAGTTTCTTTAGTGTTATACATTTTTACTATTCTTATAATTTGGTAATCCAGTATAATCCTCTATATATTTTTGCTCCTGTATATAGTGTTTGACTGGTGTAGCCTATTCTTTGCAGTGTATTCAGCTCACAACTATAGAAAAGATTGGATTCACAAGTCACTGCAGCAAGCTTAAACCAGTCTGTCATTCGACCTCTCCTTAACAAGGTGTTTCCACTTCCTGAACGACTGGTCTCTTTATTCTTATCTAGTCTAAACCTGAGTGGAAGGCTTTTTTCTCTCAGCTGATCTAAGCTTTATAGACAAGGGACATGAGTTAATGCTTGTCTTATATGGGTGAATACCTTTCTGGCAGTTATGATCCAGATGGCCTACATGAAATGCTTTTGAGAAGTACACTATGAGCATGCAGAAATCTCTGATGAACCACTGACAGAAGCCATGAGTCTTGCTGTCTCAAGACCAGTCCAGTACAGCGTCCACATTTTGTCTCTCCATACAAATGGAATGGATTAGCCCACACTCATGTTTGCCTTAGCAGCGTAACACGTGCACCTATTTAAAGATGTGTATGTTCTCGGTGGGGCTTTATATATATATATATATATATATATATATATATATATATATATATATATATATATATATATACACACACCTAGAAACCTCAGCGATTTCAAGCCTGAAGGTTGACCCAAGACATGTGTTAAATAAACATGAAAAGCTTTAATTAAAATTAAAGTAAAATTAAAAAGAGTAATAACATTTTTAGAAATGTATTTAGAGTCCTTCGTATAATAAAGTAGTTTATTGGAATGCTCGGAAACCCCTGAATGGGAGCTTAATTTGTGTCTCGGTACCAACTTTTTAGCGGATACCTGTAAAAATTACATATAAGAAGAACACTAGAACTAACCTGAGATTATGAAAAGAAAAAAGGGTCAACCAGGATCTCTTTAACTACTGACATGATCAGTATTCTATACGCTGTGCTGTATATTGCTTAGACCCCTGAAATATCTAGGTTGTCTAAAATAAAACATCTTTTTTTATAAACACTATATTTTATAAAACAAGAACATTTGACTTAATCAAATATTCACAAATATTATCAATGTGTGAAGTAAAAAAGAGGCTGGAACTATAACAGTGGTATGGAGAGGCAACCAGATTAACTAGCTTAGCCCATTTTGAAAGATAGGATCATGCCAGATGAAGCAGTTTGACATTAAGACATTAAGCAGTCAAACATTTTGGGACAAAACACAAAAAAGAAAATGGAAAGCACACATTTCTTTTTGTGTGCACCGAAGTTATGCAACATTTTAGCAAATATGCATGAAATAAACTAATTAAAAGACTTCCTTCATATTATAAAAATGTCTATACTTAGTTGCAAGCTTATTATGCATGTCAGAGTCATGTCAAATAAACACCCTTTGTGCACCCCACACAGCCTGGGCCTGAGCATGGACTTGTTAAATATATATATATATATATATATATATATATATATATATATATATATATATATATATATATATATATATATATATATATATGACAGTCATGGAATGACAAATTAAATAATGCAAATCAGGAGCAAAAAAGAACTTTGTGCAATCATGGGAAATGGGGAAATGTAGTCTTTTGGCTTGATTCTGACAGAGCCCCCAAAGAGTCACAAAGTCCTCTCCAGAGTGACTGCTAGGACGGAGCTCCCAGGGGAACAAAGTTCAAGGAAGAGCCGAAGGGGAGAGCAAACACTTTGTGTGGCCACAGGCAGGACTTATATAATTTGTGACGCCAAATGAGGGAGCAAAATTCTCTATGAGGTGAAAGAGAGGAGGAAAAAGCAATAGGAGAAGGAACAGTGAGGAGGATGGAAAAGCAAGGTTTGAAGTAGAGCATGTGTACTGCTGTCCAAGGTGGAGCAATTAGATGGAATGAGGCCATGAGGTTATCAACAGTGCTGGGAGGCAGGAAGATGTAATCAGTAATGCATGGAAGCAGAGTGACATCCCCAGCAGGTAGAAGAGCTGAAAATGTTCTCAGCATTGCAAAACAATGTCACCAACATAGCAAAGGGGTAGAGCAAAGCCTTCAGCAGATATGAAGGAAGATGGACATTCTCAGAATAGCAGAGGGGCAGTGCAATTTCCAAAGTTTGGGGGTTATTGTTGTTTTGTATCTTACCTGTTGAATGCATTTTCTTTAGTGTTATACATTTTTACTATTCTTATGATTTGGTAATCCAGTTTAATCCTGTATATATGTTTGCTCCTGTATATAGTGTTTGACTGGTGTAGCTTATTCTTTGCAGTGTATTCAGCTCACAACTATAGAAAAGATTGGTTTCAAAAGTCACTGCAGCAAGCTTAAACCAGTCTGTCATTCGACCTCTCCTTAACAAGGTGTTTCCACTTCCTGAACGACTGGTCTCTTTATTCTTATCTAGTCTGAGCCTGAGTGGAAGAATTTTTTCTCTCAGCTGATCTAAGCTTTATAGACAAGGGACATGAGTTAATGCTTGTCTTATATGGGTGAACACCTTGCTGGCAGTTATGATCCAGAGGGCCTACATGAAATGCTTTTGAGAAGTACACTATGAGCATGCAGAAATCTCTGATGAACCACTGACAGAAGCCATGAGTCTTGCTGTCTCAAGGCCAGTCCAGTACAGCTTGCATATTTTGTCCCTACATACAAATTCATTTGGAGGATAAGATACAGTGTAAATAACATTCACATAAACATTAAATACGAATCTAATATGTTGACAGTACATTGCTACATGAATAGTGCATCTTGTACTTCTAAGATTAACCAAAGCATATCAGTATTACATTTTTCCTTGTTATTTTGTATAAAAAAAAAAGAAGTAAAAAGTACAGCAGTAGAAAACATGTTGAAAATCTTTAGTTTGGGGTTTTAGCATTTGATTAGACAGCTCATGAAACTATTTGTTTTAATTATATTATTTATTTTTTATATTCTGTATTTCATTAATGAAAATAGATGTGATATTTTACCATTTTTATGGATTAACTTTAAATTAATAATGGATTTAACGTTGTGTCGGGTATGTTCAAAATGTTCAAAAATTTGAGATGAACTCAATACTAATTCAGATATTTGTGCTAAAATAGTTTTGATAGTTCCTTGGTCTTCCTGATGCTGTTTGTTTAGGTATGCTAGGTATGCTCTCTCTCAGAAACTCGGGTCTTTCAGGTATGTAAATTGAGATTATATCTCAATTTGTATTTTTAGTTGTTAAAAAGTGCACCTCATGCAAACAATAACAGTTTGCAGCAGAACACACACACATGCACACACATGCACACACATTCTGTGCATAAACACACAAATAACCTGGACCGACATATTCTGTTTTGCTTTGAGTTTACTTGGGGTAATTGTCTGTCCTTCCCTCTGCCGTACACTTTGGATTTGTCTTTCTGCTTTCAATATAGTTTATATCTACATTTGCAACCACCTCTGCCCAACATATCCTTTTTTTTTTCCCCTTTCCTGTTTATAAATAATTTGGGAACCACATTGGCCCATTTTTTGTTTATATTATGCACTATTTTGTGATTTATTGCATAATATGTCGATTGCGTCAATTTCAGATTGAAATGTTTAAAGAAAGGCGAGTACAAGCAAAGAAAGCATTTATAATTGGAGTTTATAAGTTTTACAGTGAGATTGGTGATGGTGTTTCATAAGTGTTGATTGATTTTTTATAGCACTAATCTAAATATTTATGACTGTAGTACCTGCAACGTAGTGGAAAGTTTTTACAGAATAATAAAGATTATATATGCTTTTATATTGAGTTTATTCTTTTGTTACTCTACCCATCAAAGTTTGTTGACAATAAAGTCTTCAAGTCTAAAATCTATATCTGAAATGTGATGTTCACACATAACAATATGGCATGATAGTTAGGTGTCCACATACATATGGCCATATAATATATTTTTGTCCCCATTAATACAAATAAATTATAAAAATATATTTTTGTGGAAATTTATTAATTTCTTAATCTTGCAAGGCAAAGGGTCCTCTCTTCTTCCAAACAATAATGTCTTGTTTTCACACAGTGCAAAACAACCTTCCTGTAAGTTTCTAATATACATGAGTAGTTTTCCACTTTCAGAACTAGGGGTTGGGCAGCAATGGGTGAGTCAGTCTGAAGTAGCGGTTCTTTGCCAAATTCAATACTAAATAAAGAGATGACAAGGAGGCTTGTGTTTAAATGTTGATAGGATAAAAGCTAAAAAAAATTATAATCTTTTCCAGAATTACTTTGAAATTATTTGAAAATATATCCATGTTAAGTCATTCAATGACTTGGTGTCTTAGTGGATTTCAATTTTGAGTAAAAGAGAGAGAGAGAAGCTTTATAACACATAAACATAAATTCACTAAAATGACTCAGTTAAAAAAAGTTGACAAGATAGCTTAACAGGTCCTTCTGCAGTCATATTAACTAGAATGCACTACATATATGGGTCATGTTCTTTATGGTTTTCTAATATGGAACCACTGATATACAAATCATCTGGGTCTGGTAACTATAGGGATGATATTTGGCTTTCAAAGAGGGTAAAGGAGGAATCTGTTTATTCCTAGAGAGTTGTAGAAATATATTTATATATAGACTCACTTTCTTTATTTACCAGTATGTCCTTTAGGATAATTAGAATTTCCAGTTTTAATAAATAAATAGAGCAGTTTGCAATCTGGTAAATAATCCAATAATGCTTATGTACAAATAGTAAACACATATATATTGCCCAGTATTTTTCCACGTTCAGAACTATGGGTTGGAGTATAATGGGTATGCTATATTCATGTCAATTACAGTGGCAAATATTTTTTACTTTAAAATACATTTTTGTGTTTTATATGATATAAATCACATAAATATTTTTTGCTACAGACATCAGTTACAAAAAATGTATGACTAGAAACATTTATATCACTGAATTAGCTATAATTTATTAAATTAAACAAATGTGTAGAAGCAAGAAGAATTAGAAGTGAAAAGCAGAATCATTAGGGTTTAAATTTTTTCCTAAAGAATAAAGCTTTCAAATCCGTCTAGGAAAACGTTTTTATTAGTTGATATCGACTGATGTGTTTAGATTTACCAAGAGATCATTGGTGTATTCTTTCCTGGGAAACAGATAATGTTAGTTAACAAAACAAGTTTAGTGACCAACATATTATCCTTTAGACTTCGACAGTTGACTCTTGTTTTCTTCTGAGGAACACAAATAAAAAAGATCAGAATTTCGCATGAATCCTATAGCTATTCTATGGCTAAACTCTCCAGGCTAAAGTGGTGGGAAAATGGTGGGAAATCAAATCAAGTCAAGTGGCTTTTATTGTCATTTCAACCATATACAGTACAGTACACATGTACACATGTGACTAAAACAAAACAATATTCATTCAAGAAACAACATAAATTAACATGAAATGACACAAATCCAACTAAAATATACAAACCTTCTGACAGGACTAAATAACGTTTATAAGTACAAGCAACATTAATTTAATAAAGTACAATAAGACAAATAACAATTGAACAGTGCAGAACCAACTAGTACACAGAGCTAAATGTGAAATAGTGCAAAGAAATGTTTTTTCGTCACTCTTTAAGTCATCAAATACATTAAATCAGTTATCACTTGAATGCCATATTTTTATGGTATTGTGTGCTGATAATGCACATCACTTCATAGTCAGCCATCTATCCAGCATAATAATGCACCATGTAGCAATGCAAAAGTCATATCGAACATGTTTCATGCACATCGTCAAGTCAAGACTTGACTTCACTGATGTTTACTTGACTTGAAAGTCGTATCAAACTGGTTTCATGCACATGCCAGAGAGCTCAGTATTCTTTCCACCAGACCTTTGTTATGTGGTGAAATGCACAATGATGATGAATGATTCAGAAATTGTTGTGATTCAGAAAGTGCACCTGAAAAATCTACATGAATTGAGTAAAGTAACGATGGACCAGAAACAGAGTGAATTGTGGAATCTATAGCATAAAGAATTTAGCTTATTTTGAATGCAAAGTAAGGATCTACCCAGTATTGGTGTTGTGTTCCTATAAGTGTAGACAAAGGCTGTAATTTAGACATTCCAACATTCTGATCATATATTTCTGATGTCTCTGTTTTGTTGATAATGTTTTGTTTATGCTTTGGTTGTTTGTGCTTGAGGGTGATTTTTTTTTCTGTATTCTCAGTTGAGTTTTTTGCCACACATAGACTGGTAGCAGAGCTGGATGAATCTCCTCGTCCTTATGCAGGACATGCATTCCATTGTCCACAATGGATGTGAATTTCAACACCACCTCAATAAAAGTCCAATGCTTAGCCAGCCCTCTTGATCAGTTTGTTATTTTGCTGAGTTATCTCCAGTGTTACTGTTCCTTCCCAGCATACCTCTGTAAAAATGTCAGTACCACAGGCTGGCAGAAGATCTCTAACATCTTGCTGCAAACATTAACAGACATTCCTCAGAAAGTAGAGTCTGCTCAAACCTTTCCTGACCATCCAGTCCAGCTTGTTGTTGAGATGGACCCAAAGGTAAGTGTCAACCAGTTTAACACCCTGATTGATGATTGTAATGGGGCTGACTGTGGTCCATTTTCTTTTTAAGTTCACCATAATCTCCGTGGTTTTGGCCACAGTAAAGAGCAGGCGGATTCCACAAAGTTGTTGACCAGGTCTTTCAAGTTCAGATAGGCAGGTCTGTCTGACCCACATACGAGGTCTGTCTGACAGTTTGTCTGTAACTGAGAAGACTGATTTTCTATCAGGTTTTACAGCTTTGCAAGTTTGAGTTTCATTGAATTTCTAAATTGAGATTAGATGAGATGAGCAGGAGAGAAGTGATGTAGATGACAGTTTAGGAAAAGATTATTGATTTTGAAGAAAGTTGGGAAAGAGTGTTGGTGAGTGGAGACAATGACAGCGTTCATGCTGAATCTATTGCAAAACAGAGCTCTGGATCTAATAAAGAACTCATTTTGCTACCTATTGATGAACTGCCTCTTCTTCATCTGTTCCTGGTCCTACTTCCTGAAAGAAGATTTTTTTTTTTATTACTTTTTTCAGGTCCTTGGTGATCCAGAGTTTATTATTGTGAAAACAACGCCTCCTTCTGAATGGAAATGTAGTGTGCATGCAGTTAATTACCATTATGCAGTTTATCATGCTGTTAATGTCTTCCCCAGTTGGTTTAAATAACAGGCTGTAGTCACAAAGTAGATCTGGAGAGCCAGATCTTTTTTTATAATTAAAAAAAAAAATAGCCACTATATATAATTTACTTAGGTATTACACTAGATTGTGTATTTCTTTATTCTTTGCCAACAAATATCAATAATTTAGATTATGAATGAGCTGCCAACATATTTGTTGCAATTAATAACTATAATAACTGTAAGGGAGTTGTACAATCTATCTACTATGGTCAGAAAAGATCTTCTGTTGCATTCAATGCTGCTCGTTGGTTTTCCAAGTTTCTTGCTGAAACTGAGTACTGTGATTAGGTGGGTGAGTGATGTGTTTGTATCCATGACAATTTTTCTTAGTAACATTAGTAATATTAATAGCTTTAAAATGACCTGTTTCTGAAAATATATACTAAATCTGCCTAGAGGGCAAATTTAGGGTGGACATAAAAAATTAACTGTACTTTTCTTCTCCTATTGCTAAACTAACATGCTCATGTTGATTTTTCCTTTGAAACTTCAGGAGAATTTGATGATTTCTTTTAGTCAAGACAGGGCTACTTCAACTAACTGCTGGTAGGTTATACGACCTTTGCAACTGGACCAGAATGCAGCTGCATTACTTGTTTTTAACCTTCCTAGGTTCCTGCACACCACACCACTGCTACTCTCCCGCCAATGTTTTAGTGTAGATGCCTGCATTAGATTTAAAACAGTACCCACCATCCCTCAGGGTACAAGACTCTTCTCTCTTCTGGCACCTCTACTTGATGTCTAATAATTTGAATATCTCACAGTATACCTCTTTCAGCGGTTCTTAAATGAGCACTTCTCCTTTTTAAAAAACTAACAAACAAAAAGGTTTATAACAATTCTGGCATTGTTGATAGTGGATAGTGATGTTTTCCCTCTGTGGGGTGTGACAAATCAGACAAGCCAAATAAGCGATATCATCACCTATCTGATCCAGTTATCCTGTTCCTTTGGCCTGACAAGCCTGTGTCAGCATCGTTGAGTGAAACCCATCAAAGATTTTATGCTGATAACATCAGTTTTAAAAGAGAGCTAGTGCAAATGCTAGATTATCTGTGTGAAAGGGAAAAGGCTTACTTGTGTAAAACGTTTGGAATTACAGAGCAGACAGAGTGGAAAATAGAGAAATGTTTCTCTTTTTTGGATAAGTGTGCCTGGCATAAAACCTTGAATCAACCACACAAGCGTTCGGACAGTGTCATGCAAACTATAGATAAGTACAATCGCTGAGCTGACACAGGAATGTGCTATTCACAAATGGACCACTATCTCTGATATAAAAAAAAAAAATCAGAATAGAAGAACCAGCTCGTTTCAAGATAGAGAAAAAAGAAGGAATACATGTTTAAAGCTTTTATAGATAAGTGATAACAGGAACTAACTGCTTGTCCAAATGCTCCTATCTTCAAATTAAACATATATAAATATAAAGTATGATGTGAAATCCCTTACCACCAGTTTGCTGTATTAATAAAGAAACAAAAATGCATTGGAAAGAAATACATCGTGCTTAAATCTACATTTTAGGATCTTCCACATGCAGTCTATTATTCCTGTAACTGATAAGGTCCCAGGATCTTTTTTTTTGCTAATGAACAGCCGGATCTTATGTGATGATTCACAAATAATATACATACAATACATGCATCGATAAGGTGCAGATTTATCTGTAGGTTTTTTGACAAGCATTTATTAATTCTCAGAAGTAACGACAGACCAATATAACAGACAGGCTAATTAACAATCTTGACAGTTTCTAGAAATCAGAGGGAATTACCTTTGGGTCATATTTGACCAATGTCATAACCTGCAAAAACATTTAACAGGTTGTTCTCTGTTCTTGTTAAGGGTTATTATTGACATCTGTGTCCTATTTTCCAGGTGTGTATTTAAGCTTTCCAGTGTTTATTTCTTTGCTTTGTTTTTCTTTGTGTTATAGACCCCTGTGACTACAGTGTAAATGTTTTTTACTTTTTCTTTTGACTTTCTGTATCCCTAATGAAACATTTATTGGATTTTGGATTGTTACAATACTTTCCTTGTTTTCTTTGACATGTTTTAACCTTTTTTGTGCTTGGCTCCAAACACTATCCTGTGGATAACTGTGAGAGCGTCTGAGTTCATGCCATTCCCGTTTTTTTTTTTTTGTTTTTTTTTATGTATGCAGAGTACTGAATGGATAAAAACATTGGTTAATGTTTGTTAGTTATTTTATATAGATGTTGTTTGATCCAGAATTCTGCTGATACCAATGTAATAGAATCTAGATGAGATCTAGATTCTATTACATTGGTATCAGCAAGACTTCTGTATATCACTGACAGCTTTATTTATAAAAATTTTATTTATTTTCCTTTTTTCTCTGACATACTTAAAAACTCAAACTTGACAATCAAGTCAATAACAACCCTCTAACATACAGTATATGCCTCTGGTCATAATGATATTAACATTAAGGTAAACAATATCCTTAGATAACAACATACACTTTGTTATATCAAAGACATCTATATTACTAATACTACTACTACTAATATTTTTACATCTGATCTAAATCATCTAAATCATATTAATGTTAATGATAGTAATAAATGTCAAATTGAACTTTGAAATGTTTTCAAAATTGTATGTAAAGGAATAGAGGGCTGTATATACATTTAAAAAAACTAATTACATCTTGACATTACATATCCCTCCCTCAATCCAAATCAAACATTATCCTTCATTTTGAAATTCAAAACATTATACAATTCTTATTCACTGTAATCTAGTCAAACATAGGAGAAACTGTTCAACATACTGTACATGTGCACACCTCCTATGGAACCGAGGAGCCTGATGTAAAACTGAGGTGGGCAGTTTTACATCATGCCAAGGAAGCTACGCAATGCCTTGTCATAACTGACCGTATTTCAGAAATTATTTACAGGAAAACATGTCAGAAAGTGTTTCCTTAAACCATCATATAGCCTAAACTTATCTTTATCACTTTTTTTCATCATACTAGTAAAATAAAATAGAAAATATTATTAATTATTATAATTAGTAACTAAATTACATTCCTGCCTTACTACAAATTCTCCTATTTTTGTCACTTGTTGCATTTCATATTTTGATGTGAGTCTGCACTTCGATTTTTGACAGAATTAAAGATTTTTCTACAATGAAATGTCCTGTTAAAACTTGAATCATCTGAAAACAGGTGTGATGTTTCCCAGAACACACCATGGGCTACAAATTCTGTCATATTCAATTTCAACAGACTTTTTATCATGCACACTTATTGCCAATTGCACCAACATGGCAGACGCCCAGGTCATAATGTGTGCCTACTTTTGCCTGTAAGGCAACCTCATAACTTTGGCACATACTGCAGTTGGCACTGGCCATCCACTGACATATCTGTGTCAGGGACAAAAACTGCTAGCTGATGTTCAGTGATGCATATTATCATGCATCACTTGTGCACAAGCAAAGCTCTTTTGAGCTCTGCCAGACAGAAATTCCATGCCCCTGCAGAACTACTTTTTAACCATGTAATCCATTATTTTGGAAACACAGGTGACATGATCAGTGACTGAGGCACTCAGTTTAAGTTTTAAACACATACATTATTAAACTAAGATTTGAAATATAAATTAAAAAAAAAAGAAAATCATACCTGAGAACCCTCAAAGAGTAAACACAGGTATATAACATATAACATCTCTATGCTTCGGTATGTCATCGGGTCCTATCTGGTTGCATCTCCTACATAAAACATATTCCACCTGTGTGCACCGTCCTTCACTCTTATATGTCACCCTATAATCCTCCTTCTTCTTAAAATACGTATTCACCACTGCCATTTTCATCCTTGTAGCAAAATCTACCACCATTTGCCCCTCCACATTCCTCTCCTTAAAGCCATACCTACCCATCACCTATGTTCCCTTCACCTACATGCCCATTGAAATTTGCCCCAATCACCAATCTTTCATTCTTAGGTACACCATCTACCACTTCATCTAACTCACTCCAGAATTATTCCTTCTTCTCCATCTCACAGCCGACTTGTGGAGCATAAGCACTAATGACATTTATCATCACCCTTCAACTTACAGTCAAGTCAAGTCAAGTTTATTTGTATAGCGCTTTTCACAACAGATATTGTCTCAAAGCAGCTTTACAGAATTCAACAGTCAAGGTGAATGGTCTGCATTTATCCCTGATGAGCAAGCCGTGGCGACTCTGGCAAGGAAAAACTCCTTCAGATGTTATGAGGAAGAAACCTTGAGAGGAACCAGACTCAAAAGGGGAACCCATCCTCATTTGGGTGACATCAAGAGTTTGATTATAAATTTTCAACAATACAGAACACTGGAGAGTGAGAACTAACATGAGTACTGGAGTATAAGATTATAAGTAATGTCCTTTCTACAGTCTTCTACAGTCTTTATAGTTATAAAACTAGAAGCTACTTAGCTCAACATTTGTGATCATCACAGATCCAGCACCAGTTTCTCCATGCCAGAGCCTTTAAACACTCCAGGAGGTCCAATGTCAAAACTCCACACATGTAGTGAGATCCAATTGGCACTGGTACGTCCATAGATGGTAGGGGATGTTTGCGAGTTCGGCATCTACTTCTTTAAAGGTCCATTAACTTCATGAGGTGGGACATGACTGGAGATGGCCAAACCTCAGGATGCCTCGGGATGGGCAGAGAAAAAGAAGCATTGGAGAGAAATTAGCGTAGCTGCTGTTCATGATATTAACAGCACAAGTTGATAATGTGCATGTGATCAAATGTTCTGGAGCACAAGGTTATGAACAGCTTCACGTTCATCACCCTATCAGAAACTGTCTTGACCTCCACTACACTCTTACTGTATTCTTCCTTCAGAATCACCCCTTCACCATTTCTCTTTCCATTCACACCATGATAAAAGAGTTAAAGACCCCTTCAATATTCCTGGACTTACTCCCTTTCCACTTGGTCTCCTTGGTCTCTTCCTTCGACCAACAGTAGCCCAATTTCCGCTGGTACCCTGTTGGCTAACGATACCTGTGGCAGTTGTTGGTAACTCGGGCCTCGACTGATCCGGTATGAATTTTTGATTCGTTATCCGCATATTTGATTTGGCACATGTTTTACGCTGGATGCCTTTCCTAACGTAACCCTCCCAATTTATCCGGGCTTGGGACCGGCACTAAGAGTGCACTGGCTTGTGCAACCCTAATGGCTGGGTTGGAGGAGGGACATGGGGTATATCGGTAGGAAAATGCTGAGGATGGAGCCGCCAGGAAAAAGGAAAAGATTAAGTGCAATGAGGAGGTTAATGGGTGTGGTGAGGGAAGACATGCAGGTAGTTGTTTTGAAAGAGATAGATGTAGAGGACAGGGGGGTATGGAGACAGATGGTCCGCTATGGCGACCCCTAATGGGAGAAGTCGGAAGAAGACGAAGATTTTGTCTTCCTTGATAGACAAAAAAAATCTACAGTTTTAAACACAAAACTTTTAGTTTTTTCTTGTAATCTTTTGAGTTTTTAACTCGGAAATCCTCTGTCCCTTCCCCTCCAGTTCATTTTTTTTAAATCCCACATTGGCCCTACCTGTAGGTCAGATCAGGACACATATATATATCTCTCACTGCAAAAGTAAAAGGGTTGGAGTCTAATATGATCCAACTCCTCCTCCCTGACAAAGTGGAAGCAAGAGACAAAAGCAAAAGGCATGCGCGTGCACGTCACCGAGGTTGTCACGCGGGGACTCCAGGAGGAAGTGAAAGACGGAAGGAGAGCGAACAAGAATTAAGATACAAATACAAATGATTAAAGCCAGGCGAATTTAGCAGCTTTTTATTTGACACTAGTTTCAAGCGAGACACGTGTATTGCAATTGGACATCATCCCAGTACTTTAAGTCCTTTTAGGGCCTGGGGAAATAATCTGCTCTTGAAGAGGAGATAAAACCAAAAGAGACAGGTTTGGACATCTCTGACAGTTAACCTGTATGCCTTTGTTTTGTAAATGTACTCCAGGCTGTGCATTGGGAGCTACAGGCAGAGCTCATAGGTCAGACCAAAACAAGTTTTTGGTCTGTGTGTGTGTGTGAGAGAGAGAGAGTGAAAGAGAGAGAGAGAGAGCGCACGCGGATCGTACTATCTTTATGTTAACACACCAGGGTTGCTCACTCTGAAATAAACGTTTGAACATTGATCTCTAGAGTCTCGAGCAAAGTCTTGGTGTGGCATTAAATCAGACGTTCTTAATGTGTCACCAGGTAGTATGGCATCCAGAAAGAAGGTTCTTCTAAAAGTCATCATACTTGGGGACTCAGGGTAAGTGTGTGAGATAAAGAGATATATATTTTTAGGAATAAGGTGATTTACTAATTTTCCTGCTGTATTTTTTATTATCAAGTAAACTATTTTTTTACAGTTTTTTAACTTCTGGTCTGGTGCAAGATTTAAGACTTACATATTACACTCTAAATGTTGGAAAGTCCTGTTTCCTCTTTCACTTCTCTATTTGTTGTGCTCTCTCTCGCTCTCTCGATCTCTCTTTCTCCTTCATTGTAGTGTTGGAAAGACATCTTTAATGAACCAGTATGTTAACAAGAAATTCAGCAATCAGTACAAAGCTACAATAGGAGCTGACTTTCTTACAAAGGAGGTGATGATTGAGGACCGACTTGTTACTTTGCAGGTATTCTGATAGAAATACACTCTCGTTTGATTAACACTGATCATTTGATCAGCCTATAAGTAAGAATTTACTGGGCAAAGAAAAATATATTGACAAATATCAGTGTGGTATATGCTCATCTTTACCCAGTGTCTTTGTCATGGTATTCTTAATTATAATCTTGGACGAGTGGCAAAAACAGTTTCATGATAATAACATGTATGTAACCTGTGTCACAAGCCATGAATACTGGACATGTTATAGCTTGCCAGCTAGAGATCTGATAATGTGTCACTAAATGTGGACAGAAAATTCTTATTTTTAGAGGGAGAGGTATTTAAACTTATAATGCAATTCATAAATCACTGGCTTCAAACCAATTCAAATAAACTCCTTAATAAATAAATGCTACAGGCACAATGCTGGCAAGCAGTCTGTAGCAAAGACTACTGGTCATGTGAGCTCTTTCCATAAGGCCATGTGACCACAAGCCATCTGGATAAATATACACATGCATGACAATGACACTGTACACAATGTTTGCCAAGGTTGGTGTGGAAGATTTACCCTCAACACAACTAAATATTATGGACAAACTGGAAATGCTGAATCATGTCTGCAGAGTTCAAGCAAATGAGAATTGGAAAAATGAGCAAATTCCCACAGCCACATTGCAAAATCTAAAGGAAAGCTTTTGCCCATATAATGTACATAAACATGTCATATAAAACTCAGTTACTATGTTACTTATTCAAAGCACAAAAAAGAACCTGTATCTGGTTTGTCTGTCTGAGTCAGCAAATGTATATTAGAAATTATATTGACAGTTTTATTTTCTTCTGTCAGATTTGGGACACAGCTGGACAGGAAAGGTTTCAGTCTCTGGGGGTGGCATTTTATCGGGGTGCAGACTGTTGTGTGATGGTATTTGATGTTACTGCTCCAAACACATTTAAGACCCTGGACTCCTGGAGAGATGAGTTTTTGATTCAGGCCAGTCCTCGTGACCCAGACAACTTTCCTTTTCTGGTCTTAGGCAACAAGATCGACCTGGAAAACAGACAGGCAAGTAACACACAAGCCCAATGGATATTGTTTGTGATATTAAAAAGGTCTTTGTAATAATTACAAATACCCCCTTTGTCTAAACAGTGTCCAAGGTTTTTACCTAGTATAATTTGCCCTAATGTAGATCCAAGTCAATAACAAAAATACAAAACTGTTCTTTACCAAACAACACAAAACATTGTGTATTACCATCTCACTACAAATTAATTGGTAACATTTTGTAAACAGATTTTAAAATGTGCAAGATGGCAATAATCTTGTTATGAGTACTTATTGTTGGTTGGTTAAGAATTTTTTTTTTATTCTACTATGTTTGTTTTATTCTTGTCTTTCAGGTGACAACAAAGCGAGCACAGGCATGGTGTCAGAGTAAAAACAACATTCCTTACTTCGAGACCAGTGCAAAAGAGGCTATCAATGTTGAACAAGCCTTTCAAACCATTGCACGAAATGCTCTTAAACAGGTTAGTAAGATGCCCTTTTATTATATTCCACTGCCCACTGATTTGTTTGTCGATGTACATTTACTAATATATGTCACTATCTCTCTCTCTCGATGTTCATTTACTAATATATGTCACTCTCTCTCTCTCTCGATGTACATTTACTAATATATGTCACTATATCTCTCTCTCTCTCGATGTACATTTACTAATATATGTCACTATCTCTCTCTCTCTCTCTCTCTCTCGATGTTCATTTACTAATATATGTCACTATCTCTCTCTCTCTCTCTCGATGTACATTTACTAATATATGTCACTATATCTCTCTCTCTCTGTCTCTCTCTGTCTAGGAAACAGAGGTAGAACTCTATAATGAATTTCCAGATCAGATTAAGTTGGAGAGGAATGACGGCTCCAACTCCTCGGGATCACAGTGCAGCTGCTAGCACCTGTGTACATAGACACTAACAAGCTCTGTTAAACAAACATAGATTTGCACAGTCTTTTTTGAATTTTTTTTTAATAAACACACACACACACACACACACACACACACACACACACACACACACACACACAGAATCTATGTATATACAGTGTATGCCAAAATAATGGAATTTTTAAATAAAAGGAATATTTTAAATAAAATGCAAACAAATCAAGTATCTTTGTATTTGTTTTTCTTTGTTCTCAGTCCCCAGGAACTTAAAGTTTTTTTGTTATGTTTATTAAACTATATTTATGCCTTGTTAGAGCAAAGCTATATCAAGATTGCACACAACTCATTGGTCATCCATTACCATAGGAAAATCCAATGAACATTCACCACAAGAGATAGATGGTTCTAGCAAAATCAAATAATTACATTGAAAAAGGGTGGGAGGGATGGATTACGTGGTGGCACAGAAATTCCATCACAGCCCCACAGTACCAAATTCAAGTCTGAGCACAGCCACCAAAACAATTTGTCCTTGAAGATGTTTACTTTTTTCCAAATGGTACTTATTCTCCTGTTAAACTGTTCTTCCACTTTCCTCACCAAACACAAACAAAGATGCCTTTTTGCATTTATTTCCTTTTCCTTCCTACAGCATTCATATAATGCTGACATTTGAATGAACATCTTTTGAGAGGGGTGATTCCATACTTTTGCCAGGGTTGTGTGTATATATATATATATATATATATATATATATATATACACAACCCTGGCAAAAGTATGGAATCAACATTTGAATGAACATCTTCTGAGAGGGTGATTCCGTACTTTTGCCAGGGTTGTGTGTATATGTATATATATATATATATATATATATATATATATATATATATATATATATATATATATATATATATATACAACCCTGGCAAAAAGTACGGAATCACCCCTCTCAGAAGATGTTCATTCAAATGTTTAATTGTCTAGAAAAAAAAACAAGCACATATATGCCACAAAACAATTTCCACTCAACAATCCAAACTTCTGGCTGTATAAAACACTTAAAAAAAAAAACAAAGAAAGATAACTATAGTCAACTACAACTGTTTTTACAGATCAAACAGAGGAAAAAAATATGGAATCACACAAATCTGAGGAAAATTATATAGAATCACCATGCACTTTGCATTTCTAAAACAAACACCTGTATCTGATTACAACTGCTAATTAGTCTGCAGTTAAAAAAGAGTGCTTTCACACATTACTGATGTGTTGAACCAAGATGATTGACATAACTCATGGCTCCAACACGAGAGATGTCAGTTGAAACAAAGGAGAGGATTATCAAACTTCTCGAAGAAGGTAAATCTTCACGGAATGTTGCAAAAGATGTTGGTTGTTCCCAGTCAGCTGTGTCTAAAATCTGGACCAAGTACAAATCAAATGGAAAGGTTGTGGATGAGAGTTATATTCAGTGATGAATCACGAATCTGCATTGGGCAGGGTGATGATGCTGGAACTTTTGTTTGGTGCCGTTTCAATTAAATTTATAAAGACAACTGCCTGAAGAAAACATGCAAATTTCCACAATTATTAATGATATGGGCTTGTATGTCAGGTAAAGGTATGGGAGAGATGACAGTTATTACATCTTTTATAAATGCACAAGTTTATGTTGAGATTTTGGACACTTTTCTTATTCCATCAATTGAAAGGATGTTTGGTGATGGTAGCATCATTTTTCAGGATGATAAGGCATTGTGCCATAGGGCAAAATCTGTGAAAACATTCCTACAGGAAAGACATATAATGTCAATGGCATGGCCTGCAAATAGTCCGGACCTCAATCCAATTGAAAATCTGTAGTGGAAATTAAAGAAAATGGTCCACGACAAGGCTCCAACCTGCAAGGCTGATCTGGCAACTGCAATAAGACAAAGCTGGAGACAGATTGATGAAGTATACTGTTTGTCATTAGTTAAATCCATGCCTCATCACCAAATATTCAGGCTGTTATCATAGCCAAAGGTGGTGCAACAAAGTACTAGTAGTGTTTTTATTTGGTGATTCCATATAATTTTCCTCAGATTTTCCTCTGTTTGATCTGTAAAAACAGTTGTAATTGACTATAGTTATCTTTCTTTGTTGTTTTGTTTTAAGTGTTTTATACAGCCAGAAGTTTGGATTGTTGAGTGAAAATTGTTTTGTGGCATATATGTGCTTGTTTTTTTTTCTACACAATTAAACATTTGAATGAACATCTTCTGAGAGGGGTGATTCCATACTTTTTGCCAGGGGTTGTATATATATATTATTATTATTTATTGACTTATTATTTATTTATTTTTGTATTATGTTACTGTGGTGGTGGAGGATTGAGCGCCTATTCTTATTAACCTAATAGGATTTAATCTGGTTTACAAAACCAAAAAAGAAACAGAATGTCCATGCAAAAGTGTAGTCTATTAGGAAGTAAAGCAGCCCAATAGGCCTCTTGTGGAACCGCCCATGTTTTCAAAACACTACAGGAAGCGACATGGCCACGTGATGGCGTTTTATGTGCTTGTTTAGGGAAATTAAACCAAATATATTTTGAATATCGTCGCTGAATTGTTTCACACGAACCATTGGTTTGGTCATTTACACATCTGAGGTTGGTCGTAGGTCTCAAACACTGTGAGTCTTTGTACAGTTTTATAACATTTGGTGCTCTAAGTTGCCTCCCCTACCCGCTCCTACATGCTAAGCGCGGAGTGAGATCTCGTGTTTCTCAGTATTTCTCCGAGTGTCGTGGCTCCCCTGGTCTTTCCGCATTGCACTAAATCGGGCATTGTTTGCACTTGCAGTGCAGAGCGATATGAATGCGATTTAGACGACAATGTGCGATATAGCAGATCTCAAAGTGTGAGCAAAAAACACAACTCGAAGCATGCACCTGCTGCCAGTGTTGTTGTTCTCAATCACGTCCGCGCGTCGCTCATAAACCCTGATCATCTTCATAGCGAAGTCTGCGCGGAATCAGAGAGCATCTCGCATTGCATCACATCTCGCTAAACCATGTCTACCCAGGCTGAGGAGCCTGCTCCAGAAGCTGCACCCGAAGCACAAGCAAAACCGGCGGCCAAAAAGAATAAACCCGCCAGTAAAGCGAAACCTGCATCTACAGAGAAACCGAAGAAAAAGAAGAAGGGCAAAGGACCCGGAAAGTACAGCCAGCTGGTGATCGATGCTATCAAAACCCTGGGTGAGAGAAACGGCTCGTCTCTTTTTAAGATCTACAACGAGGCGAAGAAGGTGAGCTGGTTCGATCAGCAGCACGGGCGCGTTTACCTGCGTTACTCCATCCGGGCGCTGCTGCAGAATGACACCCTGGTGCAGGTGAAGGGGCTCGGCGCTAACGGCTCCTTCAAACTCAACAAGAAGAAATTCACCTCCAGCACCAAGAAGAGCGCTGAAACCAAGAAGAGCACTGAAACCAAGAAGAGCACTGAAACCAAGAAGAGCGCTGAGAAGAAGTCTGCTAAAAAGCCAGCCAAGAAAGCCGCTGAAAAGAAAAAGAGCGTCAGCGGGGTGAAGAAGACCGTCAGCGGGGTGAAGAAGGTGACTCCAGCTGCCAAGAAAACCAGCAAGCCGAAAAAAGCGGCTAAAACCTCAGCGGCTCCTACCAAGAAGCCGAGCAAGCCCAAGAAAGCCAAACAGACCAAAAAGACTGCTAAGAAGCCTTGAGATATTTGTGGTCTTCATGCTTTAAACCAACAGTATTTTACTTACTTACTATAAGCATCCCGATGCCTGTAAATAAGCCTTATGCATAAATAGCATTAAGAAGGATCTGCATAGCATTGAAGTTATTTTTCACTGTTTTACTGGTGTTACGAAATGTATATATAAAAAATGCACGTGTTATCATTTCTCTTGTACCACTAGTAAGATGAATTGCTTATTTTTTAAAAATAATAAAATGTTAAAAAGAAAAAAAGGCCTGTTTCTTCTGCAAGGTGGTTTTTCATATTTAATCTTTGATGTCTTTATGCAGTTGGTATTCGTATAAACGCAAAAAAACCTCAGATGTACATATTCATACTATTATATTATATTATATTATATTATATTATATTATATTGACGTGAAAAGCAGGGCGAAATTCTCTTCAAACAAAGTATAAAAACAACAAAATAACAAATTGTAAAAAATAATTGATCCTAAGCATTTAAAAAAGTGAAAAATTAGCAGATAGATAGATGAGAGTGATGTGAGTAAACGTTGCTATACATTTTGTAAATAAATACTACAGGTAAATAATGTACTTCTAAATGGTATGGTTCGACCTGATCATTTTTTGGGGGGCTTTCTGGACACCCCTCATGATAACCTGTTAGTGGTACCGCCCATAGAACGACGAGGAACACGGAAGTGGTTCGCTCTTTGTAGCATTTCCGCTTTCAGACAAGAGCCGGATAAAGAGAAATGGTAAGAAATTCACATTGCAACAAATTATTTATTGTAAACTAAATAAAAAAATACATGTATTGTTTTTTTAAATGCGTATATATGTTTTTGTATTCGAAGTATACATTTGACCATCACACTAGCGGTTAGCTGCCTAGCGAACATCATCCACACCCAAGTCTGATTTTTTTTTGGAAATGATCACAGCAAGATGTGCATGATTATCTGCTTACTTTATCATACATGCATACACATGCACACACACACACACACACACACACATACATACACACACATATATATGTATTTTTGTGGTCGCGTACATCCTGCATCACAAATAACTTCATATCTCAAGATCCATATTGCACCAGGATCTGAGACGGTAAACTCCAGCAGCACCAGTATTTTGCAGAACTGGGCCACTAGAGAGTTGATATGCATTTCCGGTCAAATAAGTTAAATATCGTCTTGTTTAAATACTTGTAAATCATGTAATGGAACAATCATCTCTAAAGTGAGTTACAATACAATTACTGACTCCTTACCATACCTAGAAAAGTGCATGATGATATTGATATTATATTGTCATATCTGGGAGCCTAGGCTAGACTTATTGCATTTGCCCTCAAGTGTTTAAGATTTAGTCTACATAGCACAGGTTCATATGAGGACCAGATAAAAATGTCATTAAGTTTAAATAATTGTCAGTTACTGATTAAGTATTTACACTTACAATTGACCAATTATTCATTCATGCATGTTCAGTAACTGATTTAACCTGGTTAGGGTTGTTATGAAATCCAGAGACAATCTTGTGAATTTTGGAAGGACACACACTTAATTCACGCCTAAGGCAATTCAGAGTAGACCATGAAATAATGGACTTGCTTCCTATTTAGAAAGATGGAGATTCTCCACAAGGTGGTGCTCTGTTTGCATGTAACAGCAGAGTTTGTGTAAATGTTATTGGTTCCACTGACCGTTTTCAACAGACTAATATTTAGGTAACACCTTAAATGCATTATCGTATACATTTGAGTCAAAGTTGTAGTTTCTGACTTTGCTTTAATACAGTTCACTTTCTGATTGACGGGTGCATCTGAGACCTGACGTTGTGAAATGTGTGTGGATTTAGCACAGTTGATTTGGTATTTCAGGAATTTGTGTACAGGTTCAGGCCTGTACACATGCAAGAATAAGCAGACAAACTCCTGGTGTAGGCTCGCCATAAGTGAGCTGTATATTTGGTAGGAGCTAACCAAAGTAGTTGGGTTGTCAACACTGTGGTCTTTGCTGACTTCCTCAACATGTGTCATGTTTCTGTGTGTCACTGCAGACAGCGACACTGCGTCCGTACCTTAATGCAGTACGAGCAACACTACAGGCAGCTCTCTGCCTGGAAAACTTCTCCTCCCAGGTGGTTGAGCGCCATAACAAACCTGAGGTTGAAGTCCGGTAAGTATGCTTTTAACTTAGAGCTTCCACCTAAGCTTAGTTTAGTATTTTAGCACTTTTATATTATGTATGTTAATAACTTTCTACATAAAACAAATCATGCCCACAGCATAGTGGCCCTTTCCTGTCATTTCTCTTTGTCATTTTAAATAATTTTACTTCTGAACAATATATGATAATACATATAGTATTTTATTGAGCCCCACTGACTGGCTGTGTGTTTGTCATTATGTGTGATGACACAACAGGAGCAGTAAGGAATTGTTGCTTCAGCCGGTTGTAATTAGCAGAAATGACAAAGAGAAGGTCCTTATAGAAGGTTCAATCAACTCTGTTCGTGTCAGCATTGCAGTAAAGCAGGTATTTATTTATCACACATCAGTCTTCTTTTCTCAGAGGCTTTTATTTGTTCTTGGCTTTTTGAAGTAGCGTTAATCTGTAGGAAACATCTCATGCATTCAGGCTAAAGTTTTATTGCTGAGACCACAATACCACAATAATGTGTTCTATAAAATAACCTCTAATTCAAACAAGGCCTTAATGATTTTAATGTTAGTCTTAAACATTTTGTCGATAAGTATGGTCAAAAAAAATAAAAAAAATAAACATACATAAACATGTCTGTTCAAGATCCCATGGGCAGAGTGTCAGAGGCTGTGAAACTTTGACTGAGTGAAACTTTGACTGAAACTGTGAATGTTGACTGCTCTAATTGGTCTTTTCTAGGCTGATGAAATCGAGAAGATTCTCTGCCACAAGTTTATGCGCTTTATGATGATGAGAGCTGAGAACTTTTTCATTCTGAGGAGAAAAGCAGTGGAGGTAAGAGATGTATAACGTATAAAGAGAGAAGCAAAGCACACTGTTGGATGTAATCTTATGCTCACCAATCATGTAGATTTACCTTTTTAGGTACCTGTGTGCATCTACACGGAAGGGAGATGCACAAAGGCAAATTTGTTTATGCTGAACAGACAGATTATTTTATTTTTATATAATTCAGTATAAACAGACAGACACACACACCTTTGAAAAAGTGACCAATATAAATATATTGTCATTTAGACCAGCGGTCCCTAACCTTTTTTTGCACCACGGACCGGTTCAATGTAAGACAATATTTTTACAGACTGGCCTTTAAGGTATGGCGGATAAATACAGCAAAATAAAATGATACGACCGGCATAAAAACTGTTTTTTTTTTAAATATAATAAACATGAATCCACTGTGTTGTTTTTTGTTCATTCTGCTCGCTTGGGGGAGCAGCCCCTTTAAAAAGGTAGCAGATGAAGGTAAGACATGTGACCGAGGCATCATGACATGCATCAAGAGTGAGTCATAGACAGATGTTGCGGAGAGAATCCGGTAATTTTTTTATATAAAACATCGTTCCGAATTCGATTACAAATAAAACAGAAAAAATGTAAGTTATATACTCTTTCTGTGCGGCCCGGTACCAATTGACTGGGGGTTAATGAATCACTGATTTAGAGCAATTATTTGCAGAAAAATGACAACTGGTCAAATTAACAAAAGATGCGGTTTTCAGACCTTAAATAATGCAAAGAAAACAAGTTTGTGATCATCAGTCTTCCTTTACACTGGGGTTCAAGTCTCAGCTGGCCACAGGGTCTTAATCTGGTGGTCTCCATCCACACCTTGATTGACAAGGGTGTGTGGCATGAAGCATTGTCCTGTTGGAAAAATGTGCCATTAAAAAGACAAATGTGCACAATTTCAGCCTTGCTGAAGAACCCCCAGATTATTACAGATCCTCCACCAAATTTCACAATGTGTGCGAGATGCTGCAGCTTGTATGTCTCTCAAGGTCTCTGTTTAATCATTAAAGAAGCAGGTGTTGGGCAAAGCTAAAAATTTGACTCATCAGAGAAGATGCTTACCCCAGTTTTTATACTTTTCCTTGTTAAATAAGCTTTGGTTCAGGTGATCACATAATTAGTACTTCATTAATCAGAATGAGGTGTGCCTGTGTTGGAATTCAGCACACACTGGAATCATATGGCTGCCATACATGTAGAGATACTTATTTAAGAAAAAATATGGAGTGTTCTCCTAATTTTTTCCAGTGCTGAAATAATCAAGTTTTTTTTCACTATAACCTCTTCTTGTTTTTTGCTTTAGGGCTATGATATCAGTTTCCTCATCACTAACTTTCACACAGAGCAGATGTATAAGCACAAGTTGGTGGATTTTGTCATCCATTTTATGGAGGAAATTGATAAGGAAATCAGCGAGATGAAGCTGTCAGTCAATGCAAGGGCACGAATAGTTGCTGAAGAATTCCTCAAAAATGTGAGTGTGCCGTTTGGTTCACTAATACACGTGCACACACAAACACACACAGTCGCACCCATTTACCATAATTAGTACTTGGCCTTGTGTAAAAAATGTAAAAATACAAATTATTTTTGTTTGTTTGTTTGTTTTGCTAACTAGCAGCAGTAAAATATTATTGCAGAATAGTTGACATTGTTGGTATCTAAGGTATCATGAAGTATCTAAATATACATTAATTGAGCACTTTATTAGGAACACGTGTATGCATACTCATTCATGCAATTATGTAATCATGTACCAGCAGTCAGTGCCTCATGACACATCACATCAAACATTGGAATAGGAAAAAATGTGTGTGCAGTGTTTTTGACACTGGCATCATCAATTGTGCCTTGCAGGCTGGTTCAAGTATTTCTGTAACTGCTAAACCGCTGTAATTTTTAACCAAGTATTTTCTCCTGATCATTTTGATCAGTTGGCTGTTGAATTTTGTATTAGGCTTGAACCTGAACTGCATATGCTTGGCTATCTTGTAGATGAATTATCTGAAATAAAATGAACAATAACTTAATCTTCTCCTATTCTTTTAATTCCTAAAAGTTTTAAGGATGTACCTGCTCACCCTCAGCACACTGCAAGACCATGATCCGCATAAGCAGGTGTGGGTCCTGGAAATTCAAGCAAGCAACAGAGAGTGAGTGATGCACATGGTGTAAACCAACGTGAAACAACAAGGACCAAGTGGATTCAGGTTACGTGTCCTCGCCACAGGACTGAATTCACAGTATTGAAGTGATCACAACCAAAAGCACTCATGGAATTCAAAGACTCTCTGTTTTGTTCAGTAGTTATGAAATTTGCTTTATTAATCCACTTGTGCCAACTTATTTTGCTCGCTTGCTAACTTGCTTCAAAATCAAATTCTATACAGCTTCATGGCCTTTACCACTTGTTTCTTCCTCTTTTTAAACTCCTCATTATTCTGTATAGTTAAGAGCTCACAATGTTGTAGTATAGATTCATCTAACTGAGACACTGAACAAACCTCTAATATCAGGGTGGACATTCTTGGGTATTTCTTTCAATGTTCTTGGGCAAGAAAGGGGATGTTCCAATAATATAAACTGTGTTAATGCTCTTGAATTATATGTAAAATATATGTATATTGTGTGCATAGTGAAATTTTCATGTCTGATTTTTGATATATTGATTTTCACACTATTGCACATGGATTACACAACAACTTCTTAGTTAGAGGCTAGATGTCGACAGAACTCTGATAATAAATAAACATCTTTTTGTTGCTTATAATTTTCTTTTGCCGTGTGTTTTTTGAAAAAAACCTTTTGATAATTTATTGCAGAGCTGATGTGCCTCAACCAAGACTTTCTCTGATAGAAGCTGAATTTTTTTTAATACTGTACTTATAGTCTGTAAAGAAGAAGTAGTACATATAAATGATTTATTCACTTTTAGTTGTAATGGTTAATGATTTACTTTTTAAGACCTTTATTTTTACTCTAAGCTGCAGGACTAACAAACATGAACTCACCATCACTCCCCACCCCCCACCACCACCACCAGCCCTCTCTCTCTCTCAACAAATTATCACATGTCAGTTTACCTAGATGGACTGCTTAATAGTGTATAACCACTTTGGAGTTTACAGCACAGTCTATTTTGCACACCCTGTATCCTATTACAAATGCAAATTCCACAAAGAAAAAATTAGTTTAGTTATAATCCATCATCAGTTCCAAGTGCTGGAATTACATTACTGTCTACTAGATTCTTAAAACCTGAAATAAACACATTTTTCCATGCCTGATTATAAGACCATAAACTGTTAAAACATTAATCTATTGGATGATCATCCTTATCATATGTATTAAAATTCATTTAACACATTTAACAATAAAAGCTCATACAATCTATACTGAGGAAATACTTTATAACAAATCGAGAACTTTTAAATATTGTTCAGAAATTACTTCAATCAGCACATCCAGGTTTTCAAAAAAGGGGTTCCAAACGTAATTATTTGTTCTTACATATAAAGAACACAGCATTCAAAAATATTGGATCGAGTTGATATTGATAATGATAACTAAATGTCTGATTTTACAGCCAACTACAATGTTAATGTAAATACTGACAATATTATTCAAATATATAAATACATTTTCTATAAATCTCCTACAAAATGCATATACATGTTGTGAAATCCTTAAGAGAACCTTTAAATAAATGTTAGTGCCCTCAGTGTGACCTGAGAAGAAGACTGATCTCTTTATATCCATCTGTCTTTGACACATTCAAAAGTCAATCCAAGTGTTGAAAGCTATAAGCAGGTGGTTTAGTAGATTGCATTTTCCCTCAAGACTTTAATTAATCTAAATGCTTTATTTATTCATTTATCTTCACATTGCACACATTCACATATTCATGCCTAGCAATTTAGATCACCTAGTCCACCTTCTGTCAACTTTCTGGGAGCTGGGAGGACACTGGGGGGATAGGATGGGGCACTAAGTAAACCCATATATATATATATATATATATATATATATATATATATATATATATATATATATATATATATATATATATTTCATGCAAAAGTCAATTTCAGGTCATTCAGTGTTATGTAAGTACCTGGCATCCTAAAAATAAAGGAAAGAATGTGTCCTGTCAATTTAAGTTAGCATGATATTAGAGCCTAAATTAAATCCAAATGCTGTTTTTCTACATTGTGTATGAAAATTTTACTGAAAGCTTATGATTTTACTGATTGTTTCTATGTAATGAATGGAATAGACTTTATTTGTCACATATATATTATAGTAAAATATCTTCTTCACATATCCGTGCTTGCTCGGAAACTGGGGTCACCCATGATTCAGCGCCCCTGGAGCACAGAGGTTAAGGGCCTTGTTTAAGGGCCCAAGAATGACAGCTTGGTAATACCAGGGCTTGAACCCCCAACTTGCCAATCAGTAACCCAGCACCTTAACCACTGAGCTACCACTCCCTCATGGGCCCATTGATGAACTGGCACTCCAACTAGGATAAATTCCTAAGATAGATTCTGGATCCACTGCAGCCCTGGCCTCCCCTGGCACAATTTCTGAATGTGACAGTGATATTATGTAAAAAGTTTTCAAAAATAATAATTTTCTGTTAAAGTCCATCACAACCTACCCTTATAATAATTGTAATAAGTTCCTCTTTTTTTATATGAATATAATGAGTATATAAAGAGAGAAAGTCATAGCCACAAAATTTTCAGTAAGTGAAAGCATCTAGTTAGCTATCCAAATTCAAAGCATAAATAAGGATTCTGGTTCACTCCTGAATCCTTTTGTTTAATGTGATTTTGATTAGAAGACTTCAGTTTTTACAATCTCTAAAGAAAATGCCCCCTGTTAGTTTGAGTGGTGTGTTCTAAATCTTGATCCTACTCTTCAGATTGCAGCATCCTTCTGAGTCAGTACTAAGCCATGTGAAAATTGTCCACTGACACTTAAGAGATGCTGGCTTTGTTTGTGAAATGCAATGCACAGAGAGTTCAAAGGTGTATTAACACAATAAGCCTTCCAAGCATGTTGACATTTGGCCGCACAGAGGGCTATATTTGTATTTTGTCCAAATAAGATATAATGTTATGAGTGAGCTATCAAATATCACATTTTTATTCAACCCATGAGCTCATTATATCTGAAGAGTAACTGCTTTAAAATTTCTTCTGCTTTCTCTTCATTGCCAATGTGGGATCACATTTCCTGTGGAAAGACTGAGCTACTGGCTGACAAAAGCTTCCTTATAAATCATACAGCATGGATGGCATGCCACAATACTATAGAGAAACAGACATATATTTTTGGGGGAATCCATTTATTTGACCAAACTGACAGCTTTCTATGTTTCCCATCGTCTATGGGAATCCTTCTATTGGGTTCCCTAATTAATACATTTCTAATTTTGGGCTTATTTGAATACTGTACACACAGCCTATTTTTATTTCATACTTACATTTAAAAAAAGAAAGCAAAAGACAACCTTTATGTGGAAAGAGGAAAGGTGGAGCTAAAAGTTCAGAATGACTAAAGTGGGCCTGTCAACATCTGAGTCTTTGTCAGAGTCCTGGGAGAGACTTGAGGAACTCCAGCTGTCTTTAGGGTGGCACACTATAATCTCTTTGGCAGCTCTTGCCATTTCTTAGCGCTTTTGGTATGACAATATACCAATTTTACTTCTTCATAACATGTTGGGCTTCCATGGCCCTTGCAACTTTATACAAATGACATTTGATGTTCTATCCACAGTTATAGAAAGGAGCTTTATAATGCCAGAGGACATTCAAAATAAGGATTGATGACTACCTGAAGCTACAGTACTCGACTGTCTAACCTTAGCCTAGAAATGATGATCCTTTTGTGAAGGAAGACAAGACAAGAAAAAAAAAATTTTGTTATATAAAATAAGAAAAATTGTTTTAGCAGTTCTATAGTCAATCAATTTATGGACATAGAATAATCACTACTGGTTAATCGGTGTAGTGAATAATAATAACAACAAAAACAAAAATAATAATAAATAACAATAATAATAATCATTTTGTGTCTTTGCTATTTTGTATTTCCTATTTCCATGTGCTTAATTATGTGCTGAAACAACACCTCTGTGCTCATAAGGTGGCAACAATTCATCACAGGATAAAAATACACTAGTGTGGTCATAAGATGCTGCTTAAGGAGGCAAACATTAGGGGGCAAATGAGGCAAAAATTCATGACCAAATTAAGAAGCTCAGACATAGTGACGACATGTTCAAAGGTCTATATAAGAGTCAGCCGGAGAATCCTAATCGGACCTGCAGGCACCCGACTAAGGTGAGTGACAACTATGTTCTTCTGTGCAAGAACAAAACAAAACAAAAACTAAACAAATGGCCTGATTCAATATTCAAATCCTACAATTATCAATGATGATATAATGCATAAACTGTGTTGTCTTTAATAGAATTACACAGCAACCCTGATTCAATCACCTCTGAATTCCCTGAAAGGCACCATACAGAGTAAATGCAGCTTCTATAATGTCTGTGTCTGTGCATGCATATATATATATATATATATATATATATATATATATATATATATATATATATATATATATATATATATATATATAAATGCATCACTGTGGAATTGTGTAATGTCTAATTGTTTAAATGTACTATACCATACTATACTATACATAATACATAAATGTACAACATAGCTAAAACATTAAAATGTTTACATTTTAATTAGTTCATTATACACCCATATGATTGCTATGATTAGACAAAAAGATCTGTAAATTCTAATGTACTCCCTCCAGTAAAGTGTCACCATGAGTATAGATCCGGAAATGGAGTCCTTTGGCCCGGCGGCCATATACCTTCGGAAGCCAGAGCGAGAAAGGCTTGAGGCACAAAATTTACCATTTGATGCCAAAACAGCTACTATGTGACCGTGCCGTCTGAGATGTACCTCAAAGGGGTCCTTCAGAGCAGAGACGGTGGCAAAGCCACTGTGAAAACTTTGTGTGGCAAAGTAAGCAGTGAAAAATTAAAAAGAAGTGTTAAAATGTCGTATCTTGATGTCACAATTAACTACTCTTATTTCACTACAGGTCTTAACAGTGAAGGAGGAAGACATCTTCCCCATGAATCCTCCAAAGTTCGACAAAATTGAGGACATGGCTATGATGACCCACCTCAATGAGCCTGCTGTGCTGTACAACCTCAAAGAGCGTTATGCAGCATGGATGATTTATGTGAGTACATGTTTAGCTACACTTCATTGCATTAATTTTTTCCTAGTACAAGTAAAGTACGTTACAGTAAGTACGTATGTCTATTTACAGTCATATTTTACATTTAATATATGTTACTGGCACAGTAACATTGATTTAACATTTATTCTCTTCCACTTGTACAGACCTACTCTGGGTTGTTCTGTGTCACTGTGAACCCCTATAAGTGGCTCCCAGTGTACGACAGTGTGGTTGTGACAGCCTACAGGGGCAAAAAGAGAGTTGAGGCACCTCCTCACATCTTTTCCATCTCTGATAATGCTTATCAGTTCATGCTCACTGGTATGAAGATGGCAAAAAATAATCCATGTATAATTAATATTTTATGTGCTTAGTAAATATAATCTACATGCAGAACTTTTCTTTTCCCCCCAGACCGTGAGAACCAGTCAATCCTAATTACGTAAGTCCTGAAAGGTTGTGTATTTATAATAATCAGACATTGGTTAACTGTTTTAGCCAATAATGATCTAGATGATTTAAGGGCTATCTGAAAGCATTTTAAAATAATATCACACAACAATCATGGATACAATAACTTGAATGAGTTCACTTTTTCTTGCTAAGTAATGTAAATGGGCATCATAACCACAATAAATATGAATATAGTTTACCTTGGTTCTCTTTCATGAACTAATAATAATGAAACAGTTTCAACATTATGAAAATCATTGAAAAAAAAAATCAATGAGGGTAAATAAAAAAATGATCAGACCATCAGATAAAATAGTTTTTGATTGGTACATTATAGATTAATGCCTTAGAGATGCTAGAAGCACTGTTAAAGCACACAGCTTCAAATTATTAACTGATTTTTATTTCAGCGGAGAATCTGGTGCAGGAAAGACTGTAAACACCAAGAGGGTCATCCAGTACTTTGCGACAATCGCAGTGGCTGGACCGAAGAAGGCAGAACATGTCCCTGGAAAAATGCAGGTTGGTGAAATGCAGTGCTGTTCATAGTGTAAGCAGTAAACTAAATCTTGAAATGCTTGTTATAAGTGGACTACTGATATTATCTACTGATAATATTGTGATAATATTGTAATCTTCAGGGGTCGCTGGAAGATCAAATCATTGCAGCTAACCCTCTGCTTGAAGCGTATGGCAATGCAAAGACTGTGAGGAATGACAACTCCTCTCGCTTTGTAAGATTTTTTTAGTTAATTGGTTGGTTTTAAATGTCTTAAAAATGATTGCATGTATGCTATAAACATATTTTTAATTCCATAGGGTAAATTCATCAGAATCCATTTTGCCTCCACTGGAAAGTTGGCCTCAGCAGATATTGAAACTTGTGAGTTGTTTCGATATATTATACTTAAGAATTTACATCAAACATATATACCGCTTCTAACTCAGGAGCATTTATCCCATATGATTATGTGTACAGATCTGTTGGAAAAGTCAAGAGTGACCTTCCAGCTCTCAGCTGAGAGGAGCTACCACATTTTCTACCAGCTAACAACTGGGCACAAGCCTGAACTGCTGGGTAATCCATGCATACAGAGTCTCAAAATGATAGCACATTAAAAAGCAAAAGTGTACTCTACTGTTAATGATTATGCTGCTGTCTACAGTAAGAAACAAGATATATAGTATATTTTAAAAGGCATGTTTTTTCCATTCTGCAGAGGCTCTGCTGATCACCACTAACCCATATGACTATCCACTGATCAGTCATGGGGAGATCACAGTCAAAAGCATCAATGATGTGGAAGAGTTCATTGCTACAGATGTACGTTGTCTATTTTTGAAAGTAATTAATTAAATAAAACAGAGTTGTTCTATATGCTCAAGGCTGCCTTTTGTGTCTAACCATTTATTGCATGCTTAAATGAGTACTTTCTTGTTTTTCCAGACTGCCATTGACATCTTGGGCTTCACTCCAGAGGAGAAGATGAGCATTTACAAGCTGACAGGAGCTGTGATGCATCATGGTAACATGAAATTTAAGCAAAAGCAGAGAGAGGAGCAGGCCGAACCTGATGGCACTGAAGGTAAGGGTGAATTTAATTTAGGTTCTGATCATTCTGAGCGATAATACTTGGTCGGAATGAGAGCTATTGTACACTTTTCTGTATATTAAGAAGTTTGAACACCTAAACATACTGTAGGTTTCTTTTTGAACATCCCATTACACATTTACACATTTCACTGTTCTGGGAAAATGTCTCCTAGTTAAAGAAAAGAAAAATTTTTCTCGCATTGTATATATTTTTGGTACCAGTTTGGGGAAAAAACTAATTTGCCTGGAAAAGTTAAATGTCCATATAGTACAAATAACTGAAAAAAATTCACACAAATCAGCTTTTGAAATACCTTGCATGAAAAGAAACTTAAAATAAAAGTTCCTTATAAATAAAATAATTTATTTAAACCTTATTTCTCCAGTGGCTGATAAAATCGCTTACCTCATTGGCCTGAATTCAGCTGATATGCTGAAAGCTTTGTGCTTTCCCAGAGTCAAGGTCGGGAACGAGTTTGTGACCAAAGGCCAAACTGTTCCACAGGTAATTAAAATTTTACATTGACAAATAATGTTTACAATTAGTATTATTTATTTTAAAAATGTCTTTTTTTGCTGTTTCAAAAAGGTTAACAATTCAACCATGGCTCTGAGTAAGTCAATCTATGAGAAGATGTTCTTGTGGATGGTTGTTCGTATCAATGAGATGCTGGATACCAAACAGTCAAGACAGTTCTTTATTGGGGTGCTGGACATTGCTGGGTTTGAAATTTTTGATGTAAGTAAATTAGGTACTAAGATAAATATATAATTTTGCCCCCCCAAAAAAGAGATGAAATAAACTAATCTGTTTCTGTATAATAGTTCAACAGCTTGGAACAGCTGTGCATTAACTTCACTAATGAGAAACTGCAACAGTTTTTCAACCACCACATGTTTGTGCTTGAACAAGAGGAATACAAAAAAGAGGGAATTGAGTGGGAGTTTATTGACTTTGGAATGGATCTGGCAGCCTGCATTGAGCTTATTGAGAAGGTGAGGAACAATTGGCCAGTTAATAGTTTTTTGGTGGGTGAACAAAGTTATTAAAGTTATCATTAATAAGCTGATTGTGTTCTTATTCATAGCCAATGGGTATTTTCTCCATCCTTGAAGAAGAGTGTATGTTCCCCAAGGCCACTGACATGACATTCAAGAACAAGTTGTATGACCAACACCTTGGTAAAACTGCATCCTTTCAGAAGCCAAAGCCTACAAAAGGCAAGGCAGAGGCTCATTTCGCCCTGATACACTATGCTGGCACAGTGGACTACAACATTTTAGGCTGGCTGGACAAAAATAAGGACCCCCTGAATGACTCTGTTGTTCAGCTGTACCAGAAGTCATCAGTTAAACTGATGTCTACACTGTTTGCTTTTCATACATCTACAGAAGGTGTGTTGCAGTTAATTTTGTATAGATTAAAGATTATCTAAAGAAGCTGACATTTGCTTTAGCATTTAGTTTATATAATAATTGATTCATGCTCTTGGCAAAATGTTGGTTGGGTGAAATGTGTCTCCAATCTTGTTAACATTGCTGAATGAAATCATTTTTTTTGGGGTATGTTGAATCAACAGCTGAAGGAGGTTCCAAAAAAGGTGGGAAGAAAAAGGGTGGCTCCTTCCAGACTGTGTCTGCTTTGTTTCGGGTAAGAACATATTACATATGCATTCTAATGCAACTAAAGCAATAAGATATTAAACCTTCAAGAGGTTTTTTAAATGGTTGATTATTTAGTTGTTTTCTAATCCAACAGGAAAACCTGGGCAAGCTTATGACCAACTTAAGAAGCACTCATCCGCACTTTGTGCGTTGCATCATTCCAAATGAGAGCAAGACACCAGGTAAGTTTAAGTCACCTGTCGGTCTCACAACGCATGGCTTGAAGTAAAAAGAAAGCAACCTTGTCTTATATTTAATACTGCTTTACTCATCCTTTGTACTTTAGGCTTGATGGAGAATTTTCTGGTAATTCACCAGTTGCGCTGTAATGGTGTTCTGGAGGGTATCAGAATCTGCAGAAAGGGTTTCCCCAGCAGAATCCTCTATGGTGATTTCAAGCAGAGGTACTTTCTGCACACAATGCACTGTTATTATAGATGTTATTTTAATATCTGATCAAGTATATAATAGGAATACACTGTGTGTGCTGTGCTGTCAAAGCTAAGGAGATTTTTTTTGTCTTTTAGATACAAAGTATTGAATGCCAGTGTCATCCCTGAGGGCCAGTTCATTGACAACAAGAAAGCTTCAGAGAAGCTTCTCAGCTCCATTGATGTGGACCATACACAGTACAAGTTTGGTCATACCAAGGTAAGAAATGGTATCAAAGAAAACTTTCATCAGCATTTACTAAATAATTGTGTCTTAATAACTAGAAAACTTGTTTACAGGTATTTTTCAAAGCTGGACTGTTAGGTCTTCTTGAGGAGATGCGAGATGAAAAGCTTACTATTCTTATAACGATGACTCAGGCTTTGTGTCGAGGTTTCCTTATGAGGACAGAGTTTGTCAAGATGATGGAGAGAAGGTATTGTCTAGGGCTCTTAATTGTATATTTGTCTCAGGATGCATTTATTGTTAATACCCAAAAATACTGATAAAAGGGCTCTAATTCTGTAACAGAGAATCTATCTTCACCATCCAATACAACATTCGCTCATTCATGAATGTGAAACACTGGCCATGGATGAAGCTTTATTTCAAGATCAAGCCGCTCCTGAAGAGTGCAGAGACCGAAAAGGAAATGGCTGCCATGAAAGAGAATTTTGAGAAAATGAAAGAGGATCTGGCGAAGGCTCTAGCAAAGAAAAAAGAGCTTGAGGAAAAAATGGTTACACTACTTCAGGAGAAAAATAACCTGCAGTTACAAGTAGCTGCAGTAAGTTTTGATCTTTCAAGTTCTGTGAGAATTTCAGATTAGAATAAATTATTTATAAAAAAGTTCACTTTAATTTCATCATTTCCAATTCTAGGAAGTTGAAAATCTCTCAGATGCTGAAGAACGATGTGAGGGGCTCATCAAAAGCAAGATCCAGCTTGAAGCCAAACTTAAAGAGATAACTGAAAGACTGGAGGATGAGGAGGAAACCAATGCTGAACTGACGGGCAAGAAACGAAAATTGGAGGATGAGTGTTCTGAGCTGAAGAAAGACATTGATGATTTAGAGCTGACCCTAGCTAAAGTGGAGAAGGAGAAGCATGCCACTGAGAACAAGGTGATTATTCTATAGATAAAACATTTGTCATTTGGCAATATGACTACCACCAATGCTTATGTAAGTATATTTTCAGGTCAAAAACCTCACTGAAGAAATGTCATCTCTAGATGAGATCATTGTGAAATTAACAAAGGAAAAAAAAGCTCTTCAAGAGGCACATCAGCAAACCCTTGATGATCTCCAAGCAGAGGAAGACAAAGTCAATACTCTGACTAAAGCCAAGGTTAAACTGGAACAACAAGTAGATGATGTAAGTTTTTCAGAAAAAAAGTTATATTTAATATTTAATTTTACAATCATATTATTGGTAAAAAAAAAAAAAAAAGAATACTGAGGATGGCGCCGCCAGGCAGGAAGAAAAAGAGGAAGACCAAGAAAGAGGTTTATGGATATGGTAAGGACAGACATGTAGGTGGTGGATTTAAAAGAGGCATATGTAGAGGACAGAGTGGGATGGAGACAGATCCGCTGTGGTGACCCCTTATAGGAGCAGTTAAAAGAAGACCGTTTGCAAACATATAGTATTATTCAAGTGCTCTGTATTCTAATATGTTTTTCGGTCTACAATAGCTTGAAGGCTCTCTCGAACAAGAGAAGAAGCTGCGTATGGATCTTGAACGAGCTAAGAGAAAGCTAGAAGGAGACCTTAAAATGGCCCAGGAATCTATAATGGATCTGGAAAATGACAAGCAACAGACCGATGAAAAGCTTAAGAAGTAAGAGCACAAAGATAATGACATAAAAAATTATAAATTAGACTTTGTGATGTTTTGTGATATTTAACCTATTTATTGACTATTTATCTAAATGTGACCAATAGGAAGGACTTTGAGACAAGCCAACATCTTAGCAGGATTGAGGATGAGCAGATCCTTGGTGCCCAGCTTCAGAAAAAGATTAAAGAACTTCAGGTCATTATAAACTACTTTGCCACCTCGCATGTTTATTTTGTGCTCAATAATCATGTCTCATGTCAGTGTAATATAATCATCATAGGCACGTATTGAGGAGCTTGAAGAGGAAATTGAAGCAGAGCGTGCTGCCCGTGCTAAAGTTGAAAAGCAAAGATCTGATCTTTCCAGAGAACTGGAAGAGATCAGTGAGAGACTTGAAGAAGCTGGAGGTGCCACTTCTGCCCAGATTGAGATGAACAAGAAACGTGAGGCAGAGTTCCTAAAGTTGCGCCGTGATCTTGAGGAATCCACCCTGCAGCATGAAGCCACCGCAGCAGCTCTGCGTAAAAAGCAGGCTGACAGTGTGGCAGAGCTTGGGGAGCAGATTGATAACCTTCAGAGGGTCAAGCAGAAGCTGGAAAAAGAGAAGAGTGAATTCAAAATGGAGATAGATGATCTGAGCAGCAACATGGAGACTGTTGCCAAATCAAAGGTAAGCATTTAGATTATCAATCCACACTGCAAGACATGTGCTGGATGACTAAGAAAACTTTAAAACATGGCAAACACGGCTTTTTATAGGCTAATCTTGAAAAGATGTGCCGTACACTGGAAGATCAATTGAGTGAGTACAAGAGCAAGAATGAGGAGCAAGCTCGTCAGCTGAATGACCTTGGAACCCAAAAAGCACGTCTTCAGACAGAAAATGGTAAATAATTAGAAAAGCAAAGAGTGTGCTTTATTTAAAAATAAAGCAAACTAAATAATGTTTTTAATTCTGTAAGGTGAAATTGGGCGTCAACTGGACGAGAAAGAGTCTCTTGTTTCTCAGCTGACTCGAAGCAAACAAGCTTTTACTCAGCAGATTGAGGAGCTGAAAAGGCATATTGAGGAGGAGGTCAAGGTAAGTTATATCTTTTGTTAAACAAAGGTATATTTTTTAATAATTTGAAATTGACCTTAATGTCCGTCCATGTATTAATGCAATTTCTAATGGATGTCAAGGCAAAGAATGCCCTGGCCCATGGTTTGCAGTCATCTCGACATGACTGTGACCTTCTCAGAGAACAGTATGAAGAAGAGCAAGAGGCCAAAGCTGAGTTGCAACGTTCATTGTCTAAGGCAAACAGTGAGGTAGCTCAGTGGAGAACCAAATATGAGACAGATGCCATCCAGCGCACAGAGGAACTTGAGGAGGCAAAGTAAATATTTTTCTGGTCATAATTTTGATATAAATCAATATGATGTCATTGTACAATGACACTACATTTCCTTTGCCAGGAAAAAGCTTGCCCAGCGCTTGCAAGATGCTGAGGAGTCAATTGAAGCCGTAAATGCCAAATGTGCATCACTGGAAAAGACAAAACAAAGATTGCTAAATGAAGTGGAGGACTTTATGATTGATGTAGAGAGAGCTAATGCACTCGCTGCCAACCTGGACAAGAAACAAAGAAACTTTGACAAGGTAATATTGTAAATAAAGTAAAAATTATATCCCACTATCTCAATTCTTGATTAAGCTTCAACCACTGTTTCCAGGTGACAATGATGAACTGACCATAAATGTTTAAAGCAGAGCTAAAGTAGATAGTATATGTATCATACAGCAAGTATATACCTTACCTAAATTAGAAGCTTGTATTTGAATATCATGTGAGTTAAGAAAAAAGCTGAAATATAACTGAAATATAACTGTTGTTCTTAAAAATATTAAGGTTTTGGCTGAATGGAAACAGAAATTTGAGGAAAGCCAAGCAGAGCTTGAGGGAGCACAGAAAGAGGCTCGTTCTCTAAGCACAGAGCTCTTCAAGATGAAGAACTCATATGAAGAAGCTCTAGACCATCTGGAGACTCTGAAGCGGGAGAACAAAAACCTTCAGCGTAAGTCCACATGTATACTTTCCAGCACTATAATGCAATGCCATGTAAACTGGTGTCCTGTTTAAGGCTTCTTATAGAATGTTAGGCTGTGTTTGTTCTTGTCCATACAGAGGAGATTTCCGATTTAACTGAGCAACTCAGTGAGACGGGAAAAACTGTTCATGAGCTGGAAAAGGGAAAGAAGGCAGTGGAGAATGAGAAATCAGAAATACAGACAGCTCTTGAGGAAGCTGAGGTATGTTGCATAGAACAAATGAAATATATACGTAAGCTTTGAGTCGCAATAGTACAAATTTTATTCTGCAAATCATGTTCTCAAACAACTTTTTACTTAATGTTTCAGGCCACACTAGAACATGAGGAATCCAAGATTGTTCGTATCCAGCTTGAACTCACCCAAGTAAAGAGTGAGATTGACCGGAGGGTGGCTGAGAAGGATGAGGAGATTGAGCAGATCAAGCGAAACAGCCAGAGAGTGATTGAGTCCATGCAGAGCACTCTGGATGCTGAAATCCGAAGCAGAAATGATGCTCTCAGAATCAAGAAGAAGATGGAAGGTGATCTCAATGAGATGGAAATCCAGCTGAGCCATGCCAATCGCCAAGCTTCTGAAGCTCAGAAGCAGCTCAGGAATGTCCAAGGGGTCCTTAAGGTTGGTTTACAAACTATAAGACTAAACCTTAAATATATAAAGAAAAAACTCACTGTTGTTTTTTTTTCCAGGATACCCAACTGCATCTGGATGAGGCTATTCGAGCACAAGAAGACATGAAAGAGCAGGTGGCCATGGTGGAACGCAGAAACAATCTGATGTTGGCAGAGATCGAGGAGCTTAGAGTTGCTCTGGAGCAAACAGAAAGAAGCCGCAAAGTGGCTGAACAGGAGCTGGTGGATGCCAGTGAGCGTGTGACTCTACTTCATTCTCAGGTGTGAAAAAATACTTTTTGTTAATGTTGATGGCCTATGATGATGAATCATTTGTTATTTTTTTTACAACCATGATTAAACAAAATTATTTCTGTCTTTTCAGAATACCAGTCTTATCAATACCAAAAAGAAGCTGGAGGCTGATCTTGTGCAAATTCAGGGTGAAATGGAAGATACAATTCAGGAAGCCCGCAATGCTGAGGAAAAAGCCAAGAAAGCTATTACGGATGTGAGGGAAATTTTGAAACAAAATGGATTACATTTGTAATATTTCAGCAAACAGCATTCTGAAGCTCTCTAGAAAGGAAATGATAAATGTAGAGTTAATGCACATCTGTACATACATATCCCTGGTCACTGTCACTTACACAGAAGCACATATATTGCATTTAAATGTTAACCATTGAAAAATTTCATTGTAGGCTGCTATGATGGCAGAAGAGCTGAAGAAGGAACAGGACACCAGTGCTCACCTAGAAAGGATGAAGAAGAACCTGGAAATAACAGTAAAGGATCTTCAGCACCGCCTGGATGAAGCTGAGAATTTGGCCTTGAAGGGTGGCAAGAAACAACTCCAGAAACTGGAGGCTAGAGTATGTATAATAATGCACTGGAATTCTTTACGAATATGTAGAAAGTATAAAGGCATTCTGATAAGGTTGGATGAAATAGCATATAGTTATCTGAAGCCAATTGAATTTTTATTTAGAACATTATTTTAAATGTTGGATATTTTTATACTTCAGGTCCGTGAGTTGGAAAATGAAGTTGAAGGAGAGCAGAGACGTGCAGCTGAGACTATTAAAGGTGTTCGCAAATATGAGAGAAGAGTGAAAGAACTTACTTACCAGGTACTGCAAAAAACTACACTCTTCCTTCTTACCTCAATATTTACAAATATAAATTATCATGAAAACAATCCACTGGTTTTTCACCTAACCTAATGAGGTAGAAACTCTTATGAATGGAGAATTAAAAATAAATTATTTTTAAATAAAATGAATTAAAATAATTCTTTCCAAATTTTCTGTCATTGCTTAATCTTTTCAATGGTTAACAAAAACCATTAAGCCTGTTTTCATCTAAAAGTTTTGCCTGGTTGTATGATGGTGTTTTCTTAAACTGAACAACATAACCTCTCATTTCTCATGTTCTTGACATTCTGTTGTTCAATATTTTTCTTTTTCATTTTTTTAGAGAGTAACCTGTTTAGTGCAAATGTTTAATTAAAATTTTGAATTGTTCCCCACAGACTGAGGAGGATAAAAAGAATATTAACAGACTGCAGGATCTGGTGGACAAACTGCAGCTGAAAGTGAAGGCCTACAAGAGACAGTCAGAGGAATCTGTAAGTAAACCTTCTACCATTAAATTAAACTTTATATCTGAATGCCTGGTTTATGATTTACTGTATAACATGCACCGTTACACTGCAACATGAAAGTACCATGCTTTGCCCTTTCGAAATTATTCAAAGCAAATGGATCTGCTGTTTGCATCTTAGCAATTACCACTATTTTTTTTTTTTTACAGGAGGAGCAGGCCAACACTCACCTAACCAGATTTAGGAGGGTGCAGCATGAACTGGAGGAGGCTCAGGAGAGGGCTGATATAGCTGAGTCACAGGTCAACAAGCTTCGGGCCAAGAGTCGTGAATTAGGAAAAGTAAGTTCTTTTGATACTTAGGGACATAAATAAATAAAGAAACAAAGAAACAAAGAATTAATATTTTCGTTTGTTTTTCAGGGTAAAGAATCTCAAGAATGAACTTGTGGCATAGATGACCAAAGAGGACCTAGATCTCATATAATATGAGTTGCATGCAAAGTTCGCATTTGAGCTATTAACTGGAGTAAGCCTAGACCAATAAAGGAGCTTATAATCTGATGTCTCTGTTTTGTCTATTTTTATTTTGTTAGAAACACTGGTAATGGTTCAGTTCCACTGCACACTGCAGCCCAAGTCAAATATTTTGACCACGCTTAGCTTTATCAAGAATTTCATTGTTGTTATTAACACAGATTTACTATTCGACTTAGTTGACAAATTCAAAACTTTGAACTCAGTAATTTGTTGTACGAAGGCTAAAGCCATACTCATGTGTATATATTGAGCAAGACATCTTTTTTTTTTTTTTAAATAAATAAATCTAGCCACAGTACAACAGTACTATTGTAGCCACAGTAAGTCAGTACATAAAATGAATATACAGAATAGCAAATACAGTATGTCTAACTATTTAAAGCTGTTGTGCTCATTGTGTCCATCTTAAATCTTAAATGTAATTAAGAGCTATCTTTGTATGATTTACACGACTTACACACTTAGTTCCAGATAAGAGTTGTTCACAGAGAAACTATTTAACTGAAAGTAACATTATGAAACTCTTTGAATCTTTACAACTCTGATACCCACTGAAAATACTTAGTGGCACTAATAGTACCAACTAAGCCAGGTAGTTTCCTTCTTCTCACAGACCTCAAAAGCGAAATCCTAAATACAAAATACTGCAACAAATAATCTCTGTATTAAAGAAGTGTTTTTAAATCAGGGAATTTTTTTTTATTATTTTTTCGCTGCACAGACAAGGGGGTAAAACGAATTATAATGATAATTACAATTATTTAACAAATGACATTTCTAATCAAATATTGTCGGAAATGAAGTCGGTTGAAAAGATATACCGCCACCAGCAAGTGTCGCTATTTCCCCCAATCTCACGCTCTCTGCGCAGGCGCAATGCGGCAGCTGTCAAACCTAGTGAGCAATGGCGACTCATCTTCTGGAAGGGTTGCACTGCGCCGGGGTCAGCTGTAAAGGTCGTGACGAGCTCGTACTAGGAGCGAAACCCTTAAACAGGAGTTTTCGGTTGCACAATGGGAGGTGTTAGAGGATCAACTTCAGTAATATTATCATGACTGGAGGTCGGCTGGCTCTAAATACCATTAGACGGAGCTGCGCAGTTCCGCCGCCGTTGTGATGAGAGGAGCTGCGGAATAAACACAGCCGTGACCTGCTGCTGCTGCTGCTGCTGAGTAAACTCGGGTTAAAGGGGTGGTGAACCAGTCAGTCATTAGCTGCTCGAATAAAAATGCATATTAGATACATAACTTCTGTACATGTACATGTCGTTTAGTCCTCATGTGTTGAGGTGGTTAGTTATTATACCCAGAAGGTTTTTCAAACGGCTGCCCGGACCGTGACGTATGTGTTCATGCGTGAATCGTTTCGCTGTCATTGCAGCGTTCCATAAAACCCAGAAATTTAATGGCAGGCAGAATGACGGAAGCTGTTGAACATGCAGAGGAGGATGACAACGGGCGATCAACGTTCCCTCCGCCGCTGTCACACCGAGAGCGATTCCCGGTGCAGAAGAACAATGTGTGTTCACGGTCCTACTTTGTCGTGGTCATGGTGTTCTTCCACGTCTACATCCTAAACGTCATTGCACTGTTACTCTACGTGCACTACAACACCGGCTCTGATCCCGGCGCCGCCTCCGGCACAGAGTTCAGCAGCCGGACTAGAGTCGCTGAAGCCGCAGTGCAGCCAGCTTCTCACAATCACCTTCCGCGCATCGAAGGGATACGGGTCAGGAACTGCTTTACTGTACTTTATCAACAATGTCTTTACTGCATGCTTTCCATGTTGGGATATAATATTTGTCTTTCTGATGCATGCCTGATAATGTGTAATGCCACTTCCTGTATTTCGTAGGACTTGATGTCACACTGTGATGTGATTTGTGACTGATGGTTTGCAAACAGGATTCAAGCAAAAAGATGAAAAAGATTTTCCCTGTCCTAACACACCTTATTCAACTAATCTGAAAAGTAACAGCCCTTATTAATATTATTGTGGAGGGGAAAATGCTAAAATGTACAGGATGAGATCCACATAAGTAATAATCCTGTAAGCAAACGAGGATGTACTGATAACCCAGTGGTAATGATTATTTAGGTAGAACTGTTAGGTCTTGCATTAAGACTTAATTTTTTTTATTCATTTAGTGATTCAGAGCTAGCCCAGCATTTAAAAATTGTAATGCCTTAGGTTGTGTGTAATATATTTGTCTTTTCCATGTAAAATATTAGCCTTAAGCAGTCACTTCTCTCTGGGTCTCTTTACAAAAACACTAAAAGGTTAACAAACAGTTTTAGATAAAAATGATTAATTTATTAATTCTTTTTTAATAAACACTACATTCTTGTCAGGGTCATGTTGATTCTGATGATCCTCATCACCAGTAGATGTGTGGCAGCAATAAATCCAAAATAGGACACCAGTCCATCGCAGGGCACCATGTGCATGCACACACACTCACATATTTACAAGCTTATTAATAGACAATTCATTAGAGCCAATCCAGCATGTTTTTGGGAGGTGGGAAGAAACCCATATAGATAGGGGACATTTCCTGACAATCCACACAGAGCTATGAAGCAGCAATGCCACTTACTGCTAAACTGTGACACCTTAATTCTAAGCGGGTTTTAATGTGGATTTAGTTGTGTAGATGGCTTCTGATGTTGACTGTGGGTATTAGGTTTAATAGTGACTCAGTGAAGCTGATCGGCATAAGTAATGTTTAATAATAATGGGAAAATGTTCCACCTAATGTGAAGTTCAGTTTTAATGTGGAACTTAAACAATACTTTTTGTTTTCTTTCTCAAGCAGAGTTATTATACGCTATTATTTTTAAACATGCAGTATTCCACACTCTTTATTCGCAGGTTACAAAAAATATATTGGAATAGTTATAAGCATCCCTCATGAAGCAGTTGTTCTCTTTCAGGTTGGTCATGTGCAAAAAGTATCTCTGGTGCCAGGGAAATTGCATGAAATGAAGACCCTCAGTCTGAAGCCTTTGCTCTTTGGTAATTATCTGTACCTGCTTTTGTTTGGAGTTTAACATCTGGTTAACACAGACTTGTGCATGATACAAATGTCATGTTGATGTCTTTGTGTGTGTTTGTGTATATTTAGAAATTCCTGGTTTTCTCTCTGAGAGAGAATGCGCGGTGGTGATGCGCTTGGCTCAGCTGAAGGGCCTGGTGGAAAGTCAAGTCATGGTACCCGAGGGACAGGAAGAGCTCAGTCAGCAGCTCAACCTCAGTGCGGAAGAGATCTTCCATTTGCTTGACCTCAATCAGGATGGCCAGCTGCAGCCACATGAGGTGTGTGGGTGTTTCTGTTAGTGAGTGTGTGCGAGTTTATATTAATTTGTACTTGTTTATGATACAGTAGGCAGATGCAGTGTTTATCACTGAAAAGATATGCTATCCACATGCTGTCCCTGTTGTAGATTTTAACACATTCCAGAGTGAGAGATGGTATCTGGCTGACTCCTGAGAACCTCAGAGAGATCTACGCTGGCCTCAAGGTGGACCAGGATGGCAATGGTAAAGACTAAGGTTATTTGTAGTGGATTCCTACACTAGACTTTAAAAGAGGTTCATTTTTTATACAACCATTTTGTTTGTGTGTCTACAGTATTTCTTGTGACACTGAGTTCTCACAAGGACTAGAGAGTGTACCAGTATGCTATGCATGAGAAAACTCCAATTAGAATTGCTGGGGGCTACAGATTATATATTCCTTATTTACATTTAAGGCACACTTAAAGATCTGTAGGACATATAAAAATTAGGTTGGCAATTAAAAAAAAACCTTTTGGGTTTTGAGACTTTCTTTATTATTGCTAACATACACAGCTGCTGCTGAAATTGGCAATAAAAGTACATTTGAAGAATTGTACCTTAACTATTAGCCAATTAAGAATGGCTTTTTTTCTTTCTTTTTTTGAGAGTACCAAGTGATTGTAATGTAACTTTCACATGTTTATTATTTTACTATTCACATTGCGTAGTAAAGGGTCAACTAAGAACTAAAGGTCCATGTTAAAAAAAGTCATCTTAATTCTGTATCAGTTTTAAGTGTTTATTGTTATGTTGTGAAAGAAAGCATTAAAGGAAATGGTCTCTGTTTAATGTATGCTTAGGTTTATTGAGTATAGAGGAGTTTGGGCAGTTGAGCAGTGACGCATTCCAGCGCTTCCTGTATCAGCGAGGGGTGAACAGAAATCAGTTAGTGAGGAACAGCAGACACACGTGGCTCTACCAGGGTCAGGGAGCACACCAGGTTCTTAGAGACCTCCGCAACAGGTATTCATTAAAGTGTTTGGGTTATCCTTTTACCTACTTTACCTACTTCTTTCCTTTAACACCCATTTAATTTGTTTATTTAGAGTCACACGTTTAACAAGGCTTCCATCTGCATTAGTGGAGTTGAGCGAACCTCTTCAGGTGGTGCGTTATGAACAAGGTGGGCATTACCATGCTCATCATGACAGTGGGCCAGTTTACCCTGAAACAACCTGCACACACACTCACCCCACTGTCAACTCCTCATCGCCGTTCCAGACTTCCTGCAGGTGAGCCAAACGCGATCTGGAGTTTTTAAGTTAAAACAAGTGCCTATACAGATTTACTGACAAATGTACAGTGGGGCAAAAAAGTATTTAGTCAGCCACCAATTGTGCAAGTTCTCCCACTTAAAAAGATGAGAGAGGCCTGTAATGTTCATCATAAGTACACTTCAACTATGAGAGACATCATCTCAAAATCCTGAAAATCAAATATTTTAAGAATTTATTTGCAAATTGAAAATAAGTATTTGGTCACCTACAAAAAAGCAAGATTTCTGGCTTCTTTTTTAGGAGGATCTTCTGTCCTCCACTTGTTACCTGAATTTAATGGCACCTGTTTGAACTCGTTTAAAAGACACCTGTCCACAACCTCAAACAGTCAGACCCCAAACTCCATTATGGCCAAGACCAAAGAGCTGTCAAAGGACACCAGAAACAGAATTGTAGTCCTGCACCAGGCTGGGAAGACCGAATCTGCAATAGGTAAGCAGCTTGGTGTGGAGAAATTAACTGTAGGAGCAATTATTAGAAAATATAAGACATACAAGACCACTGATAATCTCCCCCTTAATCTGGGGCTCCACACAAGATCTCACCACGTGGGGTCAAAATGATCACAAGATTGGTGAGCAAAAATTCCAGAACCACACGGGGGGACCTAGTGAATGACCTGCAGAGAGCTGGGACCAAAGTAACAAAGGCTACCATCAGTAACACACTACGCTGCCAGGAACTCAAATCCTGCAGTGCCAGACGTGTCCCCCTGCTTAAGCCAGTACATGTCCGGGCCCATCTGAAGTTTGCTAGAGATCATTTGGATGATCCAGAAGAGGATTGGGAGAATGTCCTATGGTCAGATGAGACCAAAATAGAACTTCTTGGTAAAAACTCAACTTGTCGTTTTTAGAGGAGAAAGAATGCTGAGTTGCATCCAAAGAACTCCATACCTACTGTGAAGCATGGGGGTAGAAACGTCATGCTTTTGGGGCTGTTTTTCTGCAAAGGGACGAGGAAGACTAATCCGTGTAAAGGAAAGAATGAATGGGGACATGAATCGTAAGATTTTAAGTGAAAACCATCAGTAAGGGCATTGAAGATGAAACGTGGCTGGGTCTTTCAGCATGACAATGATCCCAAACACACCGTCCGGGCAACGAAGGAGTGGCTACGTAAGAAGCATTTCAATGTCCTGGAGTGGCCTAGCCAGTCTCCAGATCTCAACCCCATAGAAAATCTTTGGAGGGAGTTGAAAATCTGTGTTGCTCAGCAACAGCCCCAAAACATGACTGCTCTAGAGGAGATCTGCATGGAGCAATATGCCAAACTACCAGCAACAGTGTGTAAAAAACTTGTGGAGACTTACAGAAAACGTTTGACCTCTGTCATTGCCAACAAAAGGTATATAACAAAGTATTGAGATAAACTTTTGTTATTGAGCAAATACTTATTTTCCACCATAATTTGCAAATAAACTCTTTAAAAATCAAACAATGTGATTTTCTGGATTTTTTTTTTCTCATTTTGTGTCTCATAGTTGAAGTGTACCTATGATGAAAATTACAGGCCTCTCTCATCTTTTTAAGTGGGAGAACTTGCACAATTGGTGGCTGACTAAATACTTTTTTGCCCCACTGGATATAACATGAGGTTTAACACATTAATTTGGTTAAGGGGAGAAAGGAATCTGTTCTAGGAAAATAATGATTATAAAAAGAAAATTCATGCTTTTTGGACCACTGCAGACCCCTGTGCTCCAAATCATTATGCTTGCCCATTTTTTAAGCTCCTAACATATAAACTTTGAGGACAAAATGGTTACTTGCTGCCTAAAATATCAGGGTGCTATGATGAAGAGATAATCAGTGTTTCACTTCACGTCACCTGTCATGAGGTTATAATGTCATAATGTTATGCCTGTTTGGTGTATATGCAAGTGTGTACCAACATTTTATGTTTTATAATTTTAGGTACATTACTGTACTGTTTTATCTGAACACGGTGGAGGAAGGAGGAGAAACCACTTTTCCTGTAGCAGACAACAGAACCTATGACGAAGTGGTGAGTTTTGCTTAGTTAACTTTTACGTATTCCTTGTATTTTGCACTGATCTGATTATTGCACAGTGCACTGATCCAAAGTTTAAACAGCAACTCAAAAAACCTTTGTGTGTGTGTGTGTGTGTGTGTGTGTGTGTGTGTGTGTGTGTGTGTGTGTGTGTGTGTGTGTGTGTTGTTTTTCAGTCTCTTATACAAGACAATGTTGATTTGTTGGACACAAGAAAGCACTGTGATAAAGGGAACCTGAGAGTGAAGCCTACAATGGGCAAAGCAGTTTTCTGGTACAACTATCTGTCTGATGGAAATGGTAAGAACGAAGAATGGCGGTTTTGTGTCTATAGTCTGCTGCATATCTGCCTAACATCCATATTTCTTTTGGTCTAGTTTTACATGGAAAAGGTGGATTAATAAAATGATTATATTTTAGCCATGTTCAAATCCATCACATTTTGTTTAAAAGATGTTGAGTGCACTTCTCTGAAAAGGATACAGCATGCTTAAATGGTCAGTAGAAATAACCTAAGGTAATATATATCTTATTTGAATTGACATATCAGTAAAGATTCATCTGGGATAACACACAGCAGCAATTTTCTCATATACTGCAGAAACCAAAAGGAATTCAAGTATTAACCAGTTTTTTAATTTTGAAATAATTTTTTACTGATGCCATTTAAGAATAACGTCATAAAGACTGAACTAACAGGAGATTTAGAATTATTTAGAATTCTCGCTTTGTCTTAGCATTTTTTTATCGGTTATGTCGATTCTTTTATGTCGCCGAACCCTGATATCTCGAGCACAAGGGGGGAAAATTTGCCATTTAACGTCGGTTATCTCGGTGCAGCCGCAAAAGAACTCGCGGAAGTGGCGGAAAAATCAAGTCTTCACGTACCGGGATACACATGAGCGATAACAACGACCGCCGTGAACCAACATATACCAACAATAACGGACAGTGAGAGTGTGGAAGTTTAAATAGGAGCTGGTGATGATGCTAAACGAGCACCATATGTGCGCGATTGAGCGGAGCTTCAGAGAAAGCGGCCGAAAGCACCTGACACGCTGAAGGGGCCGAAGGGGCGTGGCAGGTGGATTCCTGACAGATAAACATGTACTGTATGTATTTTTATAGCATGCCTTCATCAAACAAATCGCGGCAACGCTGTTGTGTAAAAAACCCTCTAAAAACACGTGCATGCACATTCTCATTTATTAACGCACATCATGTACATCATGTACATAAAGAAATTTTAAGCACGTTAATATATTGCCGCCATTTTGATTTTCGTTTATCTCGATCATCGGTTACCTCGATGCTTTTTGGCGACCCCCTAGGACATCAACATAACCGGGTTCCACTGTGTGTGTGTGTGTATATATATATATATATATATATATATATATATATATATATATATATATATATATATATATATATATATATATATATATATATGTGTGTATGTATGTACACTGTACTGTGGAATGTACTATACTGTGCTGTGTGTTTAACCCTTTAGGCTGGGTGGGTGAACAGGATGAGTATGCACTACATGGAGGTTGTGTTGTCACTCGAGGGGTAAAATGGATCGCCAACAACTGGATCAATGTTGACCCAGACTACCAACGGCAAGCCCGGTACGAGCAGCTCATGTCTCAGCAGCCAGAACCTCAGGATCAGCAGCACACAGATACACACCAGGACCTGTAACAACATGTGTGTATTTTACAAGATTTGGAGTACCCATGCGTCTGTTTGTCCACAAACACAGACACAGGAGGATCGGTAGAGCACGCACACACAGGCATGCACAAGCATATACAGAAACACTGTGCTGGATCATGCACCTGGAGATACACAAAGAATGATATGTATGGACCAACATGCATATAAATGTAAATTTACATTTATATGTCATTAAAAATAATTATTGGGACACAGGGATACAAATAATACTTGCACATGTGGTACATGGTACTTTGTAGAGTATTTAATTTATTTCATCCAATATTTATTAACATTTTAAAAATTATGTTATGTAGAGAGAGAGAGAGAGAGAGAGAGACACATTTATTTTATGCTTGTTTCAGTGCTTACCAAAAAAAAACTAATTTCCCCCAATTTATTATCATCTGACCATTACATTGAAAAAAATCTATAGTGAATTTAATTCACAAAGCTTATTTAGATACACAGAATTATAATCACATACACTGTGCATATCCATCCAATATTTAGGAGTTCAAGCAAGCTAACTAACATAATGGCACACTAGCTTGAGAAAGACTTGTGTGTCACACCAGTGAAATATTACCAAACAATACCATATTTAATTACACTACACATTACATAATGTACAGCATTTATTTTGTTATATGCTGCTAAGATTCTGAATGGATCACACAATTGCTGTGTCACTCTTTAGACTCAATTATTGTACTTTAATAATATTAAACATTCTATTTAAATTAAAATAGAATCCTAAAGAACACAGACGGTCCTTAATATTGCTGTAGTGAAGTTTGCATATGGTTAGACCCCTGATGCTCAAATGCATGTAGAAACACACTTGCTCATAAAGATACATTCAGTTATAAACAGTGAATTAGCTGTAACTTAACATTACTAATAGACTTAGCATTTAATTCTTCAGAATGAAGTAATTACCAACATTTACTGTACAAGTGGCAGCTCATCAATAGCACCAGGTGGGGCAGAGCCCAACATATATTAACTGTTCCACAAATCTTTATACAGTGGAACCCCATTGTACGAGCATAATTAGTTCTTGAAAATTGCTTGTGTCCATTTGCTTGTATGTTCGAACTGATTTTCCCCATAGGAATGAATGTAAAAGTGATTTAATCCGTTCCGAGACCTCATTCGATGGCTTATTTCTGCACTTTAAAACTATTTGTAGCCTATTTTTAAAAACAAATACACCGCAAATGACCGTAATATAAACATAATTTAACACTTACTCGTGATAGTGGTTGATTGCGAGTGTGAGACACGCACTACGCTCGTAAACTCCTCGGTTTCCATGGTAATTCTATTTACTTTCGTTTTCACAGCACCATCACTGATTTTCTTGGGAGACATTTTTCAAGATTTCTAGTGAAATAAAAATATAAAACTAAAAAAAGTTACTGTGGGAGAGCGTATGAATGCGGGAATAAGGAATGCCACAACAGGTCAGGTGCAAAGGCTTCACATCCACTTTTATTTGTTTTTTTTTTGTGTCGGTCTGCTTAGTGCCCCACGCAGCACGTCTTAGGCGCGCACACACACACACGCTCTCCTCCTTAAATGCACCCTCCGATGACTTGAAAAGAGAGAACAATCATTAGGTCACATTAACTTCAGGTGAATCCCCTGCCTATCTGCTCCCGGACCTGCCCTCTATTCACAAACCGCGCTCAGCCACGCCCCCGCTGCCACAGTTACGTTTTTGCTGCACTGAACAATGAGAGCGACCGAGTGATACGTCATCAACTAAGCGACTGATGTGGCCCTCCGCCGAAACGGGAAACCGGCAGCGTGGGTTTGCTCGTGCTTTCGAAATTTGCTCATGAAACGGTAAAATTATGCGAGCGAGGTTGCTCGTATCTCCGTTTGCTCGTACTATAGGTTGCTCGTACAACGGGGTTCCACTGTAGTTGCAATTCACAAAATCATACATTTAAAATTCTTATGAAATAGTAATTAAATATTTTAAACAATCTATGATATTGAGGAAATGGGTAGATACAGTCCCCAAAAAGAGTATTGGGTTAGAGTTATCAAGGCCAAGATTTTTTTTTTTTTATGTAATACACTGAAGACTAATAGATTTCCCCTGATTTGAAAGGATGTGATTAACGAGTTTAGTCTACATATTAATATAGCTAACTTTGTAATACTAGGTTGTGAATGTCTTTTAAAATGCTTCTTTTTTTTTTTTTTTGTAAACATACGCTATTATTAATACGCATTATTATTTCTTTCTTTCCTTCTTTTTATTGTATTTCTTTTTGCTGTTTGTCTGTAAGGGTGCTGGGGTGGTAGCTCTTAGGGCACTCCAAGATGTGTATGTTTACTCATTGAATGTCTATCGAAGTCTTGTCAACTCTAATACTAACTATTACAGGTTTAATGTCATCCTGCCCCACCATGGTCTATAGTCAAAAGCCACTGTACTTCAGTGTAACCAGAGCAGCATGTTTATATCGCTGAGTAGATTGTCCAATTTATTTTTGTGATTTCTTAGATTTCTAAGAAATCTAAAACCTAGGTAGGTTTTACAATCTATTTAAAATTTACTGTAGAAAATACAGTCGGCCTTAAAATTCCCTTTGCTCAGGGATAAAGTCAACAAAACTGAACCAAAAATCAAGTTTTAGTAAGGTGCCCACCCTTATGTATACGATTTCCAAACAGATACCATTTATAGCAGCGCACAGCAAATAAAATGCATGTACACACTCACACTAGCACACATCCAGAGACACACATGTTCTTACGTTTTATACAAACAGAGTCATTTACTAGCATGAGGTTAACATCCTGTGTCCCACATTCAGAACTGAGTCAAGCTTTACCTAACAGTTCCCAAGGTCCAGACAGGCACCATAGACATTAGATTGAATTCAGGGACAAGAGCCTTGATATTTATGCAATGAAAGGCAAGATGATGTTTCGTTACTGTTACGTTTTTTTAGAACATGGTTCTCAAGAAAAAAAAAAAGAGTTTGTAAAGCATATCAAGACAGTGAATTTTTGTTTGTTTGTTTGTTTGTTTGTTTTTTACTTCAGGAAAGCTGGGAATTTGTTATTGAATGGCTTTTTTTTTTTCCAGACCTCAATAACTTTAGGAACCCAAGTCCTTTTTGGTGTAAAAATCACAAATAAGAAGCTCTAAGGCATTAATAAGTAGACAAAGTATAATTGCACATAATAAATCTGGACTAAGGGGTCCACTAAATTTATTTTACAGATAAAGGAACTCCTGGCTGCAAAAAAAATTGAGAACCAATGCTGTAGAACACTGAAAGCACCATTATTTATTTATTTGTTAATTTATTTATTGGAATGCAGCCATATTTTATAATATTTGTTTACATATTTATGCACTACAATACCTCCTAAGGAGTGTGAAAGAATGTTCACTTGAGTTTTCACTGGATAAAAGGGATTCAGTACATATTTGCTTTTACATCCAGTTGAGAAAACAGATGTCATTAGCCTCAGTTGGCATTAGTTTTATGTTTTGAGTCGATTATTCAGTTTAAACTTGTTACCTAAGATGTGTGATAATATGTGTGGTCCAACACTACATCTCAGCTGACATGATCTGCATCTTACATCTGTTTGATCAACGCATGTCTAAACTAATGCTTGAACAAACTCATACACTGTACAGGGGTTGTGATTATTTATTCTTATTTATTTAATCAGCCTTGAAGTTTATTTCACTTGCATCCAAGGCCAGCTCTATTCACGTGTTATTTATTGTAATTATAGCATCGCTGCAATGTTTTCAGAAGTCACTAAATGTAAGCAGTCAGTCATTTTATTTAATCATATATGATGTTAATTTTTGAAATAATAAAGATAAATATAAATGAAAAATGATGTGCCTTTTCTAATAAGTTAATGTTATGCATTATTAACATGCTAAAAAAATCTAAGACCTAGTTATCCATACACATGTATTTGACAAGTACACAAAGCAGAAAAACATGCAGGTATAAAGTTCATAGTGGTAGCACCACTTTGTGTGTGTGTGTGTGTGTGTGTGGGTGTGTGTCTGTGTCTGTGTCTGTGTCTGTGTGTGAGTATGAGAGTGAGCAGCAGAAACAGATTGCTGCAGATGTAATTCACTGTAGTTAATATCTCAGAGTCTGGTGTTGCTCATACACTGAAATGACAAATAAAAAATGTTCATTAGTGTTTGATTATAAAATGTGTTTTACAGTGTATTTGCACATGTATAGTCAAGTGCACAGGTTTATAAACAGGATATTAATTGAAAGAAAACAGGCACGGTCTTTTCAATAGTAACAGTAAGCAAATAAAAATGGTAAGTAAGGAAACCCTACTGTAAAACTTCTTTGATGCTGCTCTGACTTTAATGTCCTCTGAAAAACCTCTGACACAAAAGGATTTTCGGTAAAATAATTGTATAAAATCACTTAATTGAACGCTAGGGCGTAATTCAGTAATGTATATTTGTGGCAATTAGAGCCTGTAGGTCTCCTCTGTCTGTCTGTCTGTCTGTCTCTCTCTCTTTTTCTCTCTCTCTCTCTCTCTCTCTCTCTCTCTCTCTCTCTCTCTCTCTCTCTCTCTATATATATATATATATATATATATATATATATATATAAATTAGTCTTTACTGTACATTTGGGTGTATGTATTATGTATGTAAAGCTCACCAGTGCTGTGTCGTAGCCTGGCAGAGTTGCTGCACCATGGTGTTTGAGGCAGTATATCACTGCATCGTGCACTGTAGTAAAGAGATGCTCTTTGGAAATGGCAGTAAAAAAGCCACCTTGCTCCAACTGCTCCACGACTGGAACTAATCACACAGACAACACAATAAAAAAAAAATAAATACACAATATTTATTATTATACAGTATATAACATCCAAACAAAAAAATAAGACTACACAAAAGGACACACTGAAATAAATATCTGTGGGCAAAAAAATTAAATGCAAAACTGGACTGAATATGGATTTTTGTACTTTTGTAATAAATTAGCTTGATGCACTTTGACATAAACTGTACTTCATTACTAGTTGAAACGGAATACTTCTTTATTGAAAAAGCACAAACTGATTTAAAACGATTTAATATCATTTATTATCTTTTTAAAGACACATTAATTTATGAAAATGGCTACATTAAAAAACATAAAAACTAAGATATGTGGTCTGGAATTTCCCGTTTTTCAGATGGTGCATTTAACAACTATTAAAGACTAAAACTTGTAAAAAAAATGTTGGCCAAAAACAAAGTATAATACTTCTGTACATTATTGAAATTTTGATGCAATTGTAAATATCCAACCTCAGTTATTTTCAGATTGGGTTCTACTTACCTTGACAGCCTGCAATGTAGATATGGACATTAATCTCTCCAAAGTCATGGAATATCTGTTATTAACAGAGAAACATTTTTTGTATCACTGTCATTTTTAATACTGAGTATTTTTATTGCAAGTGTCATTCACACTCACGTCTCTCAGGGTCTTGATGGCCACAGTATCAACAAAGTTAACTGGAGTAAGGTCTAGAATGATGGAATGGATATTCCATGTCCATTTTCCCAGTGAACCTAGAGAAACACTTTCCAGATCCCTGCTGAGTGTATCCTCACTGCTGGACCCCAGTGTTGTGATGTCCTCATCCTGCAGATCTGACATGGACCCTAGTGTGGTTGTTTCAGGGTCAATTCCCTTCAGGTACACCCAGCTGTTATGAGGGGTCTCAGGCATGACTAACACAGTGTCATTTTTCCTGTCCTTCCATTCATCTTCTGGGATGATATCGCAACCCATTTCTTTAAAATGTTCTGCTCCTTCTTCAACCGAGAAGATGCATCCTTTGGAGCGCTGAGATGCTGCTCTGAGAGCTTGTTTCTGGGGAGAAAGGTTTGAGAATATCATATACAATATTTTATCAAAATCATTGTAATAATAAAAAAATATATTTAAAACACACTAGCACCTGAAGCTAAAAGTTTATTTTTAAGTAATTTGACTTCTGTTTCATTAATGATATACATGGAAGTGTGGGATCATTCATTTGACATAACAAAAAAAAAAAAGATGCATTGTGGCCTTTCAGGAGATTTAGTGTGTTGCCCCACCTGTTTTTTGGCTGTTCTCTTTGCCCTTCTTTCTGCCCTCCTCTCTCTTCTTCTCTGCTTCTCCTCTTCTCTGCGCTTATAAGTGATCATCTTAGTAATGTCCAAGCCACACTTTAATTACAAAAACAGCATATTTTTGTAAAAAAAAAAAAAGCTGAATATGAATAGTGTGTTGTTTAGAAATACATTTAGATTATTAGTATAAATAAAAACAAATGTGCACCTTTTGTTTGAGGGCTTCTAGGTACAGTTCAGCATTGGCAAAGTATATCGTGGCTGAAGAGCGGAATATTGTGATGCCTGGAACCTCCCTGACCTGACACACACACACACACACACACACACACACACACACACACACACACACACACACACAAACAAATGCATCCCTATGTTTTTTTAATAGTAAAACAAAATATGCCTTAAAAATCAATCAAACCTAATACACAGTCATGAAAAAGTATTTCTGGTCAAGTAAAGTTTTATATTTGTCATCCATTTTATAAAGAGATTCAAACACCAGGTCCAATAAACATAATGGAATAAAGCAATCTAAACATAATATCGACACGCCTCACGTTTTCATGTGTCTCCATGTCCAAATAAATCTCAGTACCAGGAAGATGACCCAAGACAGAGTACCGAGGCCTGTAGAATCAAAGAAGCACTTATTTAAGAGTCATTCCACTAGCAAGACAAAACACTATCTAGGCACAGAGCAGTGCACTGTCTTACCTTTGTGTCCTGAAGATAACAGTAAGCAGGGCAAAGCCAATTGAGGCTGCCAAACCCATGTCCATATTAAAGAGAATAGTAGACACCCAAGTCATCAACCATACCAACTATATATATATATAACAAATAAATGTAAATAATAGATTTAAATAATGCAGCATAACTACATAAATATAGAGTATATGATAAAGATTCAAAATAAATCATACTTTCAACATCACAGAGAAAAGAGTCACTAATCATTCAGATATAGAAACAGGTGTGGGCACTATATTAATGGAATGTGTAACATTGTTGTTGATTAATACCAGATCAGCCTTGTTTCTACGCCACAGTGTCACAATATCAGCATACTGCTTGAACATGCCTTTCAGATTCACAAACACGATGGCAGCCAGCACTGCCTGTATACAAGCACACACACACACACACACACACACACACACACACACACACACGCGCACACACACACACACACACACACACACATATATATATATATAAATATATGTATACATACATAGTTAAAATCTGAGTTCCCTCACAGACATATAAGGTAGCGGACCGCAAGTTTGTTTAGTGTCCACCTAGCATTTTTTTAATTCTTTTTAAACTTGACATGTGCAAAAATGCAAGGGGTATAAAAGAGAAACTAAGGTTAGCACAGTGTCACTCCGTACAATACCATGACATTTGTTTTGCACATTCTTTAACATTTTATGTCCAGCTCCAAGAATTTCTCTTCAAAGGAGGAAATCCTGACAATTCCGCATATCAAAGGAGTAAATTAATGAAGGATGGAAGGAATAAAGACATTTGTTAAAGTTAAGTAGATCATATCTTTAGAAAATGTTATATTAAATGTAAAACACACACACACACTTACATACACAGCTGTATTACCCAAATGGGGTCTAACAAATGTAAACTATTTAATTACGTTTTTCCATGTATTAAATTTTATTTCATTAATTTAATCATTTTATTTAAAATTGTTTTACAAATGTAAACTGTTTAATTGTTAATGATTACAAATATTAATAATAATAAACCGCATTAATAAAATAATAAAATAATAATAAAAATTACCGTTTTATTGCATTTCCTCCCCCCCGCTGTAGCGAAACTTAACCTAACCGTGACTTAAAAACCGAGGTACGTACCGAACCGTAGATTTTGTGCACGATATACACCTATATAGCTTAAAGACGTGAATAATTATTGAGATGTACCTTGGGCAACTGCTGAAACAGTGTTCCTAACTTCAATGTGGTCACCAGCACTATTACAGCTGCGAACACACCTGCCATCTACAGCAGCATAAACAAAAAAAAGACAAAATCAGTCTATACACAGAAGATGGGACTGTGCTAAGTATGCTAAGTGTGCATGTCTCACCTGTGTTCTGCCTCCAGTAGTCTCCTGGATTATACTCCGAGACATAGAAGCACAAACAGAGAAAGACTGGAAAAAGCCTCCAACTGTATTACTGAGACCTAAAGCAACCAACTCCTATAAAGATCACAGAAAAATGATTTTTTTAACCATTTGTCTGAAATAACATTCCCATCTTAGTGGTGGCAAGTCATCTCACCTGATTGCTGCACACTTTGTAGCCATGCTTAAGAGCAAAGGTTTTGCCTAAAGAGATGGAAATTGCATATCCCACAATGGCTATGGCAAATGCATCCACTATCACATCAGAAAAGATACTGGGGTTTGGCATTGTTGGAGGCTGAAGCCTGAATGATACCAAGAGATAGATAACAATCATATGGAAAACTTAAATATGGTTTAAAGAATTATCAGCACTTACAGTATGAAAGGTGTTAGCTGAAAAATAATAAATATATTATTGTTACAATAGAAAATAACTAACCCACTTGGGATATCTCCAACTACAGAAATTTCATAGGTCCCATTCAGATGAGCATGGAATGATATCAGTGTACCTGCCACAATCTAGTGCACACACACACACACACACACACACACACACACACACACACACACACACACACACAATGACACAGTGTTTAATGGCGTGAGTGATGGGTAAAATATTGGTCTTTCCTATACAGTGTATAGTAGGGTAAAATTAGAACTGTCCCTAAGTGAGCCCTGAAAAATATACCCAATAGCTATACATTTAACAAAGAGACAAAAGTGTGCTGACCATCCAGTTACTAACCATAGAAGAACATGGATAACATAAATTATAATTTAAGAATGAATGAAAAATGTAAATAAAAAAATAGCTTACAACAATGAGTTCCACTGGTACTGGCACAGGCAATTTCTCTCTGAATCGATTGTTCAGTTCCTTGGCAATGATGAGAACTATGATACACACAACACTGACCAGCAGAGTAGGCAAATGAGTATTGGGCAGCTGCTTACACACGTCTACTAGGGTCTGCATACACACAAAAAAAACAGGGTCTGGTCGATTTGCATAAAAAAAGTGAAGAGGTCTGTAAGATTTGTGCATGGCAACAAAGAGGGTGAAAATCTAAGTACTTACATAAATCAGTGAGAACGAACCAGTGAATCGTTTTGGAGACACTCCCAATATGTTCTTTAACTGAGCCACTACTCCATGAGCGACAGCTGCTGTAGTGTATGCTCTCACTAAAGGCTCTGAAAGATATGTACCCACAAACCCAAACTGTGCCAACCCCAGGACCACCTGAAACAGAATTAAGAAAATGCGTTTCTATAGCATCACATGATGAGTGTGAATACGCATGGATAAAACACACATCTCATATTTTTGGAAATGTGTGCGAACCTGAATAAGTCCTCCTAACACTGCAGTGGCTGCAGCAACTTGTACTCTATAAAGATCTCTAGCAGTGACATTCACCTCCTCTGTCACATTAGTGCCATTGAAGATGAGAAAATTGGAATCAGGAGCCAATCTCTCAATAACGCTACCCACCATAACACTGAGAATCGTAAATGTGCCTGCAAACACACAAACAACGGGAAGTTTTTCTTAGACAATGAATCAGCAGCCATGGAGACAATTTAAGGCCTAAAGTGTGGTAGCCAATTTATTATTTTTTTTAATGCCATTTTAATGCTTAATTTTAGTATCATGTGAAATATTTCCACATCATTATTGAAAATTAGTTATACATTTATGATAAATGAAGCCAAAATAATTTATTTTACAAATCATTCTCATGGTCATAACGTATAAATAGACTGCTCACCTACAGAAATGTGTCTGGAGGACCCAAAGAAAAAATAAACTAATGGAGGATAAAAAGAGCTGTACAGTCCAAACACTGGTGGCAGTGAAGCCAACAATGCATATGCCATTCCTATAACACACACGCACGCGCACGCACAGACACACACACACACACACACACACACACACACACACACACACACACACTTAATATTCTTCATATTACACCTAATATAACCACTTAATAGTCTTAATAATCTTGTAAGGAGCTTCCATTGAGAATAATTAATGCTGATAGACACCTAAACATACCATTGAAACTCAATTAGCAGAAGGAAAATGTTTTCAATTTTATTTTGTTTATATTTATTTTTAAATCAAGCCGTTTTGTCCTAACTACAATGCAGTCATGCCCATCCAAAGCAATACTCAAGAATTTTTCTAACCCTGGTGTAACAATATATTGCAGGAATTTATACATATTTGTTTCATGTTACACATTTAAAATAGTCATCACACTATGGAAAAATATTCATGGCGTCTAAAGACTTTAATCATGGTTTCATGTGTGATTGTTTTATAATATTTTCTGTAAATAATAACATTTCCAAAACTGTATTTTGTGACGTCACATAATGTTGAGGAAATTAAACAAAACTTTATTGATTGTCACTTATTCATAAAATAATAACAATGACTGAAGTATTTATCGTTCTTATCAGTCGCTCTAATGTTTTGACCTTTCTCATATTCTTCATAAGGATATAAATTAATTAAGAGGAAATCATTTTTAATTACAAGCTCTTACCTTGTGGCAAGTGCATGATGCCCACACTGATGCCAGAGATGAGGTCTGGTATGCCATAATCCCGGATGGAATAACGTGGTAACCAGTAAAGCACAGGTAAACAACCTGTTACTCTTCGCTTCAGTCTGGGAATAGAACATCTGTGAGAGGGATAAAGAGAGAAGAGAATTTGGATAAAAAAGTCAAGAAAAAAATTATATTCACTTACATACTGAATATATGAACTCATACATATTTTTAGAGTATAACTAATACTTTAATGTGTCTCACCTCAGTGAGTTTTTCAGGCGATGAGACAAAGGAATATGAATTTCTGAAGGTTCCAATCTCCTAGCTACCTTCTCCAGCTTCTCTTCGTCCAGAATCTCCCTCTCCACACAGTACCTCAAGCTATTCTTCCCACTGATCATACTTACACCACAAACCTAATTCAGAGAGCTAATCTTAAATGTATTCCTTAGCCTATACTCCACTGATTTTACCCTTTTGAGTTCTCAGGTTTCTAGCAGGTGAGGTACACTCACAGGAGCTTAAATAAGATGAGGAAGACGTAGTAAAAGGGGCTGACATTTTGGCTAATTATTACTTGATAAAAATGTTAAACACTCTATAAAATCTATAAACTATTAAAATCCATTAATAGACACACAATGTTATATTAAGAAAACGACCCTTAATTACATACTCCACAATTGTGAAATATAAAGTTTATGTTATTTTTAATTTCTACTGTAAAGTTCATCCTGTGTTTATGCTGATGCAGCTTTTTCTCAAGTTTCCACTAGTGTGCTCTAGTCATCATTTTCTCTTTCAGTGACCCGGATGTTAGGTAACACGCGAATGAATTAATAATCTTAACACTGGAAACAGGAAGGGAAACTTAGCCATCCGTCTTTGACTCATCATTTTCTACTAAACATAAATCGGTGCAAGTGTTCACTCCAGCAAAACTAGCTAAAGCTCAAAATACATTATTTTATACCTTATAGACCTTATACCTGCCTAGTTCTAATAAAGTTATACTTCAAAACTGCTACAGTAAAAATATTACCATGATCAAAAAGAAACATTCACATTTTTTATCATGTTCTCTTTTTATAACCTTCAGACTTTATTTTTGAACCTTCCTGAATATTAAGGACAAGCTGTCTTAGTGCTGGTTATTGCATCAACACTTGTCAAAAAGAAAACTATCCAGGGTTAATATTTCTATTAATAATTCTGCTTCCTGTCTAAAGATTAGCCTCTCTAACAAAAGAACCAGGGGCTGGAAGACCGGCATTTCACTTATTATTCACCTGTTTACACACAGAGCATTATAAAGATTTAGTAATTTATGCCTAATAAACTACTGGAAAATACAAAATGCTAAATAAAATGGCAGATGTATCAGTTATTGCAAGTATAAATACGCTGTATGACACATTCCACAAATCTTATAAAATATGTGTAAAATATTTTTTTAGCTGGACAATTTGTATTGACAAATGTAAATAATAATGATGTAAATTATGGCGCTAAATAAATTAATGCAAATCTGTAGTGATCACATGAGAAATAAGTCTTATTTTATAATGATCACAGTTGAATCAGTTGTGATTCACTAGATGGCTAAAAATGATGTGGACAGCTGACAAATCATATGTGAGCTTGAGGTTTAAAGCAAATATCCTTGTATGCTCGGAATGTCCTTGTATGCTTTAGCATTCTGAATGCTTTGCCAAGATTGGATCAGAAAAACCCAAGCGGCCATATTTAAATCCATATTCAAAGCCAATATTTCCCTTTTTTTCAATCATTAAACCAACTACTGATTTTGCACGAGATGCTCCTTTAAGAAAGCACAAGCACAAGTGCAGGGCCTGACATCACTTTAACAGCATAATGGGGTGAAATCTAATCCCCAGATACCCTGCAGCCTGAAGGGCCATTCCACACATCGAAAGATGGATGTAAACAAAAAAACTAAACAAAAAAAAACCCCACTGTCCTCCTGTTAACCTTGTCACTAAATATATAGTTAATTAAATAGACAGCAACTTTCATCCTTGTTTATTTAGAAACTATCCTGTTACTTCTTTCCCCCATTGGTTATTTGAAACATCATGGTCTATTATTAGCCATGTTGCTTAGTATGGGGCACAGAGGGTTCAGTAAACAGATTTCTCTCACTCTCCCTCCTCCTCCTTGCACTGTCACAGACACAGTGTGTATATGAAGTGTGTAATGGACGACTTGCCAACTGAAGACAAAGAACACTTGAAGCTTGAAGATCTCTGGTACGGTTCTTCGGTGCATGTCCTGATCTTATCGGTTTAAATAATGTTTCTCTCACTCAGTTGTGAGTACTTGAAAAAGCAGGGACAATGCTCTCTATTTAACCTGAAGGCTTGTTAAGTAGCAGGTATTTTGATGTTATTTTTTAGATATAATAAAAATATATGATATAAAAAAAATATGCATTATCGATGTAGCACATGATCATGCATGTAAAGAAGTTGAAAAATGTGTCGTTAGTTCAATCTCTTTACTCTGACCTTTCAACAACCTGCTCTAACAGACTGTCACAGATGTGTCCTCTCAAGTAACTGCACCAGCTGAGTTTGTCTTGCTCTGTATTTTGACAGATAAACTGTCCCTGGCTTAAAAAAAAGACTTCCATAATGTCTGTAGTTTAATAAAAAACCTTGATTAAGTGAAAAAAAAAAATTCAAAAGAAGAAGAAATTCTTTCAAGAAGCAAAATGGATCTGAGAGCTAAGCATGGTCTAATGCTGTTGGAACAGTTGAATCGAATGCGTGAAGCCGAGCAGTTGACAGATGTGGTACTAATTGCCGAAGGCATCAGCTTCCCATGTCACCGGTCAGTTCTTGCTGCCTTTAGCCCTTATTTCAGGGTCATGTTTACCTGTGGCCTGCGTGAGAGTGCAAACCGCCAAGTGGTACTAAGAGACATGCCAGCGCAAAGCTTATCCCTCTTACTGGAATACATGTACAGCTCCAAGCTTCCACTTTCCCCTGACAATGTGCAGGGTATCTCAGTCGCCGCATTTCTACTACAAATGGATGATGTCTTTAGCCGCTGCCAGATCTATATGACTGACAATATGGATGCCTCCAACTGCCTGGGAATCTATTACTATGCTAGGGATTTGGGGGCTGAAGATTTAGCAGACCAGGCTCAGCGTTACCTCCGCCAGCACTTCACAGAGGTGTGTCTAAACGATGAAGTCCTGGATTTGGAGGCCCATCAACTTGGAGCGTTGCTAGCTTCAGATGACCTTAACATCAGCCGAGAAGAAACCATTCTCGACTTAGTGCTGAGATGGGTCAAACATTGCTCAGTCGGTGTGAGTCTGTGGGAAGAAAATCGTGCCAGTCAGCTACCGGAACTCCTACAGAAGGTTCGTCTTCCATTGGTGAGTGTCAGCTACCTGAAGGAGACACTGCGTCGCAACACAGCGTTACTGGCTGATGCAGAATGTTTACAGATGATGGAAGATGCAATTGAAGCAGCAGGACTGCATCCAGAGGCTCCAGCCCGAAGACTGAAGTTACGCTATGGCATGGAAACGACCGATCTACTGCTTTGCATTGGCAATGATAACGGAGGAATACGATCGCGCTACGGGAGCTATTCAGATCGCAGTTTCTGCTACGCTCCTTCCACTGGCCGCACATTGTTCATCACTTCCCCGCGATACGGTGACGCCCTTGGATATGTATGCGCAGGCGTCGTCACCGAACGCAATGCTATTATTGTTGCTGGAGAATTAGGGCCACGAAGGTTGGCAAGACAAAAGGAGAAGAATGTGGAGATTTTCAAGTAAGGCTCATATGATTATGACATAATGTAATATGTCCCTCACATATAACACACTCAGTGTCCACATTTTCAGGAACACCTTGCCTCATGCAATTATCCAGTCATGTGTCAGCAGTTCAATGAATACTTTCCTGTGGATGCAGGTCAAGAAATTTAGTTAATGTTCACAACATCAGAACAGTGGAAAAATATGACCACAGTGACACTGACCATGAAATGGTTGTTAGTGTCCAGTGGCCTTGGTTTCCACAAAGAATAATCTCTAGATTTTACAAAGAATTGTGCAAAATAAATTCAGTCAGTAGCTGGACAGAAATGTTTTGTTGTAAAAAGAGGAGAGAAGAGACATGCTGACTGGTTTAAACTTACAGAAAGACTTTGGCAGCTGTGGTGAGAACATGCCAAATCTACATCAATAAAAGACTGAAAAGTGCACAGTAGTAAATAAAAAAAAAATAGAGCTTGTTATGTCCTGAGGTTTTCAGTGTACTGTACCTTAATTAGCAAGGGTATAGCTGTTCCCACTAATGTCATTTTTCTGATACAAGACTGCATTTTTAGCAGTCTACCCTAATATTGGTTAGTTGAGAAACAGTCCTAGCAAAGCCTATTAGGGAATTAGGCTCTGCTTTGCAAAATTGACTACCTGTTCTACCCCAGATTCATTTAGTGGGACAGAAAATGTTTTCTGCAGTCGGACATTAAAATCTTTTTAAATCAGTCAAAAAATATTATTATATCAATCATTTGCGTTCAATAAATGTTTTTTGAGAGTATGGTATAAACAATTATTTATTCAGACTTCAAATACTTTTCTTTTACTTATTATTATTATTTCTTTTTAGATATAATGAGGAAGCTCAGGGTAGTTGGAAGCACCTGAGTTCCACAGAATACCGTGACTCATATGCCCTGAGTTCCCTGGGTGAGAACCTGTACCTAATAGGGGGTCAGATGATGCTGAAGAATCAGTACCTCATCACCAACAGTGTTGCACGCTGGTCTTTACAGGGCGGCCCATGGCGCAGTGCTGCTCCTTTACCAATGCCCTTGGCCTATCACAGTGTAGTCCGGATGAAAAACTGCCTTTATGTGCTTGGGGGAAGGACACCACAGGTTAGTGTATTTTACAAGGAATTTAAGATGTCCCACTCGGACATTGACTCGGATTGTCTTTGAAGTGTGTGAGAATAAAGACTATACTAAAATGTACAGTGCTTGTTTATTCCACTATCAAATTACACTGAGAAAGAAAAGTATTTGTCAGTCTGTAACCCTACTCTGTTTCTGTTCCTCTTTTTCTTGCTTTATTAAACTGCACCTGTTGTGACGCGTCTTGTGAATGACAGACATATCATACCGATGATGAGCCTGACCGTATGAGCAACCGCTTGCTTGTGTACAACCCAGAGGACAACAAGTGGAACGAGCTTTGTCCTATGAAATATTCCAAATATCGCTGCAGTGCAGTGGCACTCAATGGGGAGATATATGTTGTAGGTGAGTATATTAAAGTGAATAAAAGAACTAAATATTAAACACATTTATTTGTAACAGTCTACTGAGACCAAAGTTAACATGGCAACAAACATTAAAACAACATATTCAATTAAAATACTACACCAGTGCACTAACTTAATTTTGCAAAGTATAAATATTGCAATTATAAATTACATGTATCATTGTTTTTATTAGTAATTATTAGTGTCAATATTGTGGTGAAAAAATCCAACTTTTACCCTAATTTTTTCCCATTTAATTTGTTGACCTGGTTTTGTAGCAATAACAAAAATTGCATTGTGTAAAGTTCAACTGTAAGCATTGAACACTAAATGGAACAGCTCTAATTTTTGTTCTTATCTAAAGTCCGGCATCTGCCCTGCAGGTGGTATTGGATGTGAGGGTGTAGATCGCGGACAGTCGCGCCGCTGTCTTGATGCAGTGGAAATCTACAATGCTGATGGGGGTTTCTGGAGGGATGGCCCTCCTTTACCGTGGCCGCTTTTATCACTGCGAAGCAATGCACCAAATGCTGGTGTAGTGGATGGAAAACTATATGTTTGTGGATACTATAAAGGAGCAGGTAAAGCATGATTTGAACATTTATCTAGATGTACATTTTATGTCCCTATAAACAGCACACAGATATCAATTTCACTTTAATTGTAACTTAAAAAAAAAAAAAAATTTTATTAAATATATAATAATTATCATGTCTATAATCATAAAATTCTCTTTAGACCGCCATGACATCATCACCAAAGATATACTGCAGTTGGATCCATGGGAGAATGAGTGGACTGTGGTGGTTAAACAGGCTGTGATGCACGACAGTTATGATGTGTGTATGGTGGCGAACCTTAACCCGCGAGGACTCATGCCCCCTCCATCAGACTTGGTGGATGAATAACAAAAAATATTAATGTAAGAGAAAAGCAAATGCAGAGATACATTTAAGAATTTGCACATTTGAGTGTTTTCACAAAATTGAGTTTTCCACAGCTGTACATAGAGATTGTGTTTTATTCATGTAAGGCTGAAGTGAAAGGTGAACATGCTGGTACAAATTAGTGCTGATTTATCTTTCTTAGACTAATGGACTATTTTGAACTGCATTTGCAAACAGATAGTAGCCATTAAACGTTTTATTTTTAGGAACACAACTGTTTTATGACATGTGGATGTAAAAGATGACAAATAAGCTGACAACATTTACTTCTGTGTCAAGCAACTAAAGATAAAATGGCATTTTTAATAATTAGCATGCTCAAGTAATAAGTTCTTTGGTTGCAGTAAATATAATAATGCTCTATAAATGAATTCTTCAGTTGTATTAGAGATGCTTTCTTCACAACATTGTTTTGCACTGTAAATTCTGTTGTACATCTGACACTGCCTCTCTCTTCTAAATATTACCGTAGCCATGTTTTTGCCATTGCAATGCAAAACAAAAAACAGAAACCAATATATTTGAAAAATCATGTAAGAATTAAGTTCCTGGCTACACGGGGAGTACAAAAATACACCAAATTGTACAAAAAATAAAAAAATGCACACATAGTATATAACTTAAAAATCATCACATATAAGACTGACAAAATGTAAGGCAGTGTCTATGGGAATCAGAAGAAATGTACTGTGGAACTATAATTAACTTAAATTTATAGTTTTACAGAAAACAAACAAAAAAACCCCATTCTGAACTAAGTTTGAAAAAAAAGTTTGTTTTGTGTTTTTGAATGAGCTCAAATGTAACATGCATTGAATTAATCAGAGTCACTAATGAAGTCAAAGAGCTGCCAGGTAACCCTCTGTCTCTGCCTAGTATTAGAGTTTTGCTCAGGCTTCACAGACTTCCATTCAGTTGGCTTGTATTCCACAATCACCTGTGAGCTGTTACTACTCTCAGACCATGACCAGGGATCCTGATGTTGTCCACAATCACTCGTATTCATGAGTCTAGTTGTGCATTGCTGTTGCAGTGGTAGTTGTTTAGCTGAAACAGCTTTGCTGGTTCTCTGTTGGGTATTGACCACCGACTGAGGCACCCTGTTTTCTTGGTCCTCATCGTGACTATGTTCAAGTGCAGCACGCCTCTGTGGCAAAATCAACGCTTTCTTCTTTTTCCTGAAGTTCTGACTTCTCTGTGCTCGCTTGGGCAATTTTTTCTCTCTGGGCACTTCAGTCCAGTTTGCTGACTTGTTAGTATTCATATCAATCAAAGACTTTACTGGTTCTACATGCACTGGGGCTTTAGCCATGTAAATCCTCTTAGGATCCTGTACAATAGCAGTGATAGCGCTCGTAGCCACTGGGCTTGGAGAACTGTTGGTAACTGAACGCAGATGGTAAGACCAGCCATTAGGGTCAGACCTTTCATTTTCTATGCGCCGTCTCTTCTCAAAAGGCTGACTACTTACAAACTGGAAAGATCCTCCTCTGCAAAGATTCCCTGGAGATTTTTTTTTAAAAGGACAAATACACTGGTCTACTTTTTTCACTGAGTAGTTAAAGGGTTGACTAAACAGCTTCATGCTTTTATAAGGCTTCTCTTCTGAACCAAAGCAGAACTGAGCTACCAAACCAGGTGATGTCTGAACAGCGCTGTCAATCATACAGACAGGGCTGGGATGAGTTCCAGTAGAGTGAATAGTCATTATTGTGCCAAGCAGAGACAGAATCTCTGTAAGCAGACTCTGCTCTTTGCTTTGTTCTAGTTTTAGTGATTCCAAATCCTGCTGGAGGCCGGACACGAGTGAGCTCAAGTCTTTTAGGGCTAATGACGTCTGGGTAATGAGATAATAAACAAAGCCTTTGTCAAATTTTGCTGATGTAAAAAGAAACTAGTCCATGTGTTAATTCCTGTGTGTCTCATATTTTAATTATATTAAATTTGGTTTAACAGCACAGATGTGACAATTGTGTTGTATTTCGATCCACACTTATATATTAATGCTTTTAAGTGTTCAATAATAACAGCTTATTCACAAGAATTAATTATTCAACAAATAAATGTCTAATTGTTCTATGGTAAAGTTTTCTTTAAAGAAAGTTTACTTAACATTTATGGATGTCAAGTTTTCTATTTTAGGGATAGAGAGCATTGGCACTCTAATGCTTTATGGTTTACTTTTATATAATATATTTATATTTTTTACATTTTGAAAATAAAAAACCCAGTAAAAAATTATTATAACATAAGACCAAGCCTCTAAGCCTTATTTAACTGTAAGATCAGCTTCTGCAGCAAACCAGCTATAATGACTTGAGGAGCACCTGCCTGGTTCTGTAGTATTAATATGAGCCCAATTATGGACAGAACACAGCATTCTTTATAGTTGTCATACAGAATAAATCATAAGAACATCTCAGATTCCCTTTCAGATATTGTTTACCTTCTCCTCATTGTCCTTAATCTCTCTTTGCGTCTGGCTCATCAGCAGTTCAGTCTGATTTGCAATGCTCTCCTTTATGGTGGTAAAATATTCCTGAACTGCAATATAAAAGGTAAAGCACTGAACATGTAAAATGTTAAATTAAAACAAAAAATCAAGTAAAACTTGACACCAATGGCATTGATGGGGATGAGTTGACCTATACAAGTGAAAATATAATAAATATGTTAAAATCTATGTAAAATCTATGTACAGTAACATTCAAAACAGACTAATAAATTACATTTTTTAAACTATTTTATTACTGTATTATTTATTTAAAGTAATAAATAAAACATTAATGACAAGTAATTCACAATTTCTGTTGAGTTTACTTTACAGTACATGTACAATTCCCCTTGAAAAAGGAACCATTAAAAGGAGGGAGTCAAAACCTCGAGATTTTTTTGTTACTCGGAAAGAATCATAGAACGTAACCCCCGCGAGTATCGAGGTTGCACTCTATAGTCAAATCTATCTAAACATAAACAATAATACAAATATTTTTAATGATTTTCTATATATTTTCTGATGGACAAAAAACATCAAATGTCTTTAACAGATGAGACATATAACACACTATTAAAATATTAAATTAAACAATCATTTTTACTTGTTTTTTTTAAATGATCCATTCCTTCAGCCACAGCTGCTCTGGTTATGTCACAACTTCCATCAATGCAGTTCAGAAAAGACTTTTTGATCTGATAAAAGACAAACAAAAAGAAATATATCTAAGCCATACATAAAATAATGCGATTTACTTACTTAAGCAGCACCTCTACCTTTATCACTTACATTTTCCAGACTTTCATGCAACTGCCGGACTCCAATGAGAATTTCACTGTATAAATCAGAAAATATTTGCTTTGAAATCATAAATTGCAGCACAGGTTTTAAAAGTTTATAATACAATATTTTCAGAATTAAAATGCCATTTTACATCTTTTGTACCATTGGAAATTTTTTTACTAGGCTTTAATGGCATATTAAATTAGTTAAATTTGAATATATTAATATTTAATATATATTTAATATTATTATTATTATTATTATTATTATCAAACTTATTTTTTAAACAAGGGACAGAAAGTACGTATAAAAGTCGCTTACGTCTCTTTGGCTTTTCTTTTCTCCTCTTCAAATCTGTCTAACATACCCATGGCTCTACCACATGAAATGTTGGATACTTTGCTATCACCAAACAGCGTTGGTTTAGCGTGATAGATGGCTGACACCTTTGTTTCATTTATCTGTTAAAATGAATGTTAAAACACAGCACAGCCTTTCAATAAGAACAGTTCAACTAAAGGGTTTATATTTACATTTCATCTTTGCTGGTGTGGCTTTTACTTTTATTCACCATTAAAACAACTACAAGGAGCAAACTGCACAGCCAAAGTGGTAAAATTGGCATCTGAAAGAATAGATCATCTAAAAAGACATGACATCATACTGTGACCAAGTACAAGTGTACACTCTCTCTCCATGTTATTTGGAATGCCTAAAAATCAAGCATGCATCTAATGAGGCAATCATATGACAGAAATGTTTGATAAGAGAGGTCAGTGAAAATGACAAATTAGTTTAAGCTGCAGGAAGGATAGAGCAACTTCAATAATTACTCTTTACAACCATGTTAAACAGACACGCATCTCAGTTCAACGAGGTGTTTTTGCCTCTACTTACAGGATATTTCTTCTTTTTTTGCACCTACAATATCTGTATAAACTCATAAAGTCTATAAAAAAATATATAAACAAAAAAAAAAAAAAACTATACACAGATTTAGTTAATGATCAAAGTTACAAAGATGCCACTTCTCCTTCGTTCTGATGTTTGACATGAATATGAACTGAACCTGTTGACCTGTAGCTGTATGGTTTTTCCAGTGTTCAATCCTGAGCTTGTGTACCTGAGCTTGGTGTGCAGAGTGTGAACAATTTACACAGTATAATAAACAAACCTAGCCTTATAATATCAATCATATAAATGAATAAACAGAGTGATTCACTGATGAACAAAAGACAGACCATGTAGCGAAGACGTCACCGTATATCTTGTGCAGTTACATAATAAAACATTAAGGGCATCTTCTTTATAGGTAGCTTTTGCAAGGAAAGTCACAGATCATGTATATTAAACTGTACCTCCTGTGAGGCCTGTCGAGAGCCCCTGGACTGTCCACTTATCTCCTGAGAAAAGCTTTGAGAATTTTCAGGCCAGTTTTGAGATCCAAACAGAAACTGGGAGTCAGGCAGGTTCGAGTAGTCACTGGTAGCAACTCCCTTCCCTGCTTTTGCACCCCTATGAAATAATGCAACTCATTAACAATATGTTTAAAACACTGGACAAAATTATTGATACACCTGATTTTCTTTTTCCATTCATATGTGGTTCTTCTCCAAACTGTTACCACAAAATTGAAGGCATACAATTGTTTATAATGTCTTTGGATGGTGCAGTATTAAGATTTTCCTTTTGCCTATTAGGATGAATTGGGCCTCCTCACTCCAAAATCTTATCAGAAGAGTGGACATTATTATAAGATCAAATGGGGATTAAATGTGGAAGGGGATGTTCAAAAAGCACATATGAATCTTGTGGTCTGGTGTCGACAATCTTTTGTCCATACAGGTAGTCGTCTACTTACGACCACGATTTGGACTGACAGACCGGTCGTAACACGGTCGTAAGTAGAGTAGGCTATATGTACAGTACTGGGAAATGATGCCGGAAGCTGGTACGCACTGTCGTACACCATGGCTAGCGATTGTGGTCGTAAAGTCAAATGGTCGTAAGTCAGTATACTGTATGTCTCTTGCTGATAATCCTCAAGATGTAAATGTATAATTCAGACTTACACAGAGTTCATTGAGATATTCAAAACATCCTTGACATTCCAAATGTTGGGCTTCATGTGTCCGTGTTCCTGTAAAATTACTACATAGAAAATATTTTATGCGCTATTTATCGTTGTACATCGGCTAAAGGAGTTAGCTAGCAAAACAATGCTATTATTAGCATTTTAGATTTAGCTCTATTGCGCATCTTCGCTACAGTTTACTTTACTATTTATTTAATTTATCATTTATCTATTTCCCCTCCGTGCTTACTAATTCATAATTCATAATTCACAACAGCATTCGTGTGTTATATAGTGTAAAACTCACTGAATGTGTCTGAAACCGTTTAATGACTGCAGTTTGTAGAAGCTGAAACTCCTGAAGTAACTTTAGATGAGGGGCTCTGTGCGCACGCGCGCCCTCCTGTGTGAGTTTAATGCACTGCAGGCTTTGAGATGGAGATCTACTTGTAATGTATTGAGATTGCTGTGGTTGTTACCAGTGTCCGTCGCTAGAGGGTGCTAGAACAGAGGAGAATAAAGTGTTATGTTGTGAGTAAAGAAAGGAAGTACATAAAAGGTGCTTGGAAAATGCACAGGTGTGTGTAGTTAATTTATTATGGGCAGAGGTGTTACACTACCGTGTGTACAACTTTCTTGACGGAAATGACAAAAAATGACAGAAAACCTCCTATTTACCTTCATAACCTCTTCAGCACTTTATTAGGAACATTGTACTAATAATGCATATGTCCCCCCTTTGCCCTCTAATAAGTTTATTGAATCGATTGTTAATTTGAGATATTCTGGTTCATGTTGACATGACTGCATCACACAGTTCTTACAGATTTTACAGGCGCTCTTTCATGTTGTAAATCTCCTGTGCTACTACATAATGCATACAGAATAATTGATTAGGATTAAAGTAATATAGTATTCTTGTATGAAAGTGTGCTAAAAAAAAACATCAACAACAACAAAACAAATCTGGGTAATTTCTGACCTTATTCTGACCTAGCAGAAATAACAATTCATCAGACAATGCTACAGTCCCAAAGACTTATTCTGTCAAGTTTTGGTGAGTCTGTGCCTTTTCCAGCTTCGGATTTCTGTTATTTGGTGACAGAAGTGAAATCCACCTCAAGGTTTTGAAATGTTTTGCATTTAATGATGCCTTTTTCTGCAAATACAACTTTTGAGTTTGATTTCCCTATGTTTCTATCCACAGAGGTGTGGCTCTGTTGTAGTTTCTGTTTGTTTGTTTGTTTGTGCACCATACTGAGTAAACTCTAGAGCAGGGGTCACCAACCTTTTTGACACCGAGAGCTACTTCTTGGGTACCGATTAATGTGAAGGGCTACCAGTTTGATACACAATTCTGAAATAACAAAATTGCTCAATTTACCTTTAATTATATGTTAGATAAATATCATTAATTATTCATATGGGACCAAAACTCAAAGCACACTTTAGGTCGCGGGCCGAATAAAAACATTTATTAAACACACTAAAACAATGTTTTTGAACATAAATATAAATAAAAACAGACAGGAATTTTATTCCAGAATAAATACATTTACACTTTTAATAACTTAAAATATTTTGCTCTCCATAAAAAAATCTCCTGTCAAAATTATACAAGTTAGAAATATGAACATGCTGCGAAAAAACCCGTAACAAATCAATAAAAATTGTGCTTTTATGTAAACGTTAAAATAACAACAAATCAAAACAATCTGATTTATTTGCTCTAATGTCATTTTATAAAAAATAATCATAAACTTTAAAGAACTTAAAAGATTTTGCTCTCCATAAAAATATCTCCTGTTAAACACCAGACGTCTCACAGCTTCATCATGCAGCTCTTCAGAAACTCTCCCTCAGTAAATAACCAGCTGATGTGCCTCTGATTTCTCCTCTGTTTTCACACCAGCTTCACTTTGTGATTTTGCTCTGGTGAAACACGTCTGCTGAAATGTCAGATTCTTCTTTAACTCTTCTTCTTTCTGTATCTTCTGCTCTGCATTGAGGTTTTTCAGCTTCTCTTGATGTTTTGTCTCGTAGTTCAGTCTTAGAATCCCATCGGTTTTGAAAGGCTCTGTTTTCAGAATCAACTTTTCTCTTCACCACTGTGAGGCGCTGTTTCACAATAACTGTACAATAGGGTTAAAGACATCAACAGAAGCTTGACTTGATTGACGCTGGAATGTTCCCAGGTAGTCTAGCGTTCGGTAAGGCAGCTGAAGCGCTGCATTATGGGATCTGTAGTTTTTGTTATCAGCGCTTCATATCGCCGGGACATTAATAACAATAATAATAGATCTTTATAAAATCATCTCGCGGACCAGATATAATTGTACGTCGGGCCGGATTTGACACTGAGTTTGACACCCCTGATCTATGTGAAGACACTGATCATGTTAATGATTTCTCACAATAATTATTAACAATGATTTAAGGTAGGAAACAGCTATTTTTAGAAAAGGCTCGCTGGCGACTCATGTGGCCCCCGCGGGCGACCATTCTAACGTGTCTGTATCTGTATTCTCTACATTGTATCGCTGCCACAATACTGACAGATTAGATAACTGTATGAATAGTGTTCCTGATAAAGCATACAAAAATAAACACATTTAATTATATATTTGGGCACGTGAGAGCGTGAGAGAGAGAGAGAGAGAGAGAGAGAGAGAGAGAGAGAGACGTTTATTTGTTGAGCGTTTCCATGGCAATGCTTGTACACGGCGGAAGTGTCGAATGTTGTTGATGCGCCCTGCGAAGATTAGTATTCCTATATATACTTTTCCAATATTTTTGAGTATCCTTTGACAATAATCACATAACCCAATGGATACTAAAGTAGAAGATGATCCGCTGGATCTCAGAGCCTCTGAATTCAAAAGTGCGTTAGATGCACAGCCAGATCCACAGCCGGAGGAGAGCACACAGCCCGATTTCGAGATCAAGAACATCGACTGGGTTGCTTGTAAGGACTTTACACTCAGTGTAGGAAAAAAGCAAATCGAGGAGTACATGTGCACCTGGGAGATGAACCCGAAATGGCTGTTCAGCGTCCAGTTCCTGCAGGAGCGTGAACTGGAGTATGAAAAGCAGTTCCTCTACAGGGCGCTGTGGAGCATCCCGACCAGCCGCCGTCCGATACCTGCTCACACAGCGTCGGTCTACTTCACCATCAGCATCTCCAAAATCAAACCACAAACTAATCCTGTGCAAGTCCGATTTCAGCTTGAATTCAGCAAGACCACGCATGTTCCTGGAAAAACGATATTCCGTGAGAAATGGCTGAACGACTCGATTGAAAACAAGTCACTGCTTATGGAAACCATCACTTTTAAGAAATAAAAATACAAGCATGGGGTTTAAATGGACACAAACCAACAAATTACCATTGAACTGTTTAAACTCTGATTAATGCTAGTTCTAAACATTGAACTAAATTTATTTATCAAAATTGAATGCATATACATTTGACCCTGTTATAACTTTAATGTTAAGTTATGACTGTGAGAAGCATCCAGTGTGTAAACGGTTCAGTTGAATGAAATGGCTTTTGTATATGAGAGCATTCAGTAGCCAGATGGTTGCCATAAGGCTACAGTAACTTAACCACTCTGTACAAATGTGGTGTAGAAAAAAGAAAGGTTTCTCAATATGCATCAAAGCTTATTAAAACTTGGGGCAGATGAGCATGTAGAACACAAGTGTAATCACACTCTTGATATCACACAAATGAGGATGGGTTCCCCTTTTGAGTCTGGTTCCTCTCAAGGTTTCTTCCTCATAACATCTAAGGGAGTTTTTCCTTGCTACAGTCACCATGGCTGCTCATCAGGGATAAATACACATCATTCACCTTAACTGTTGATTTCTGTAAAGTTGCTTTGAGACATTGTTTGTTGTGAAAAGCGCTATAGAAATAAACTTGACTTGACATGACTTGACAATGTTGGGTTCTACGTCTGTGTTCCTGGCATACTGTAAGTGTGCAATTTACTTAATGCAATGTTTTTGAAGTACGTAATGGGATTTTTAACATGAAAATTGCTTATTGATAATATAAAGTAGTCTAATAATGAATAAAACCTGACTCCTGGGTTAAATTTAAATTAGTCTGAATCAGTGCTTGCTAAAGATTATGTGTCATATCACACTTTCTATTGCATGGAGAACTTGAATTACATCAACAAGAGATATTCATCAGACTCTCACCTGCTTTAATTTACACTATGTAATCCATCACATTTTTGATATACACAGTACTGTGCAAAAGTTAAAAATAGAAATGTTTACTTTGATCATTTAACAAAATGGAAAGTAATGATCCAAATCAAATGAATATTTGGTGTGACACTTTGCCTGCAAAACAGCATAAGTTTTCTATGCACACTTGCACAGTTTTTGAAAGAAATCTACCTGTGCCTGTTTCTTTGTGCTTCTTCAAAATAGTTTGAACAGCACATCTTGAAACCTGAGTCTGCTTTGAAATCTTTGCCTGGGAGGGACCTTGCTGATGCAGTATAACCACCTTGGGTATGGCGCTGTGCTCAGTTTTGCCATGGTGTATGACCTGAGACATGAAAATGTCTTCCACAACCTCACCTAAGTAGCAGAGTTTGTCTGCTCCTTACAAAGTTTTAAGCCTCCTACATAACTATTTCTGATTCAGTTAATGACTGTGTTTCAACCTACATATGAGATTGATCATCATTAGCACCATTATTAATAATTATACCATTATTTGCTTAGTATTATTGGTTAATCATACACCTGAATAGGATCCTACAAAATCCTTGACTTTGTGTGTGCAAGTAAAAAGTAAGGTCACACCAAATATTTGCTCAATTTGCATTTTGTAAATAAATATAAATTATATATATATATATATATATATATATATATATATATATATATATATATATATATATATATATATATATATATATATTGTATATATAACAATTAATACAGGAATACTATACACGTAGAGGCAAACAAACTTTTATTTTGACAGGTGAAATGATAAACAGGAAGTGCTTTGATATACAAACGCGTCTTACAAGTTGTGATGTTTGATAAGGTAAGTCGTGTGTTTGTTTTAGCCCGAATAACCCTTAGATTGTGATTGTTTGTCTCGGGATTATTTAATATTAACAGGAAATTATGCGGTCTGTGAGATTTAAAACACCCGGCACACTTATATTAGCTGTCTAGCCATACTGTTTAGAGATGCTAGAGAGATGTTGAGGTTATGTAGCTGATTTGGCTAAATGCTAAAGGTATCCTGCACTAACTCTGGGTAGGATAAAGCATCACAGGTCATCATGTGTATCAGTCAGACACGTGTGATGGGCAGTATCACTTGTTTATAAGCTCCAATGCACTAGGCGTCATAGAGATTTACGTACTGCACACATGATCTTCCAATAGCACTGATCACACCAGTATTAATACTGGGAATATGGTTAAACCAGTAGACTTTGGCTCCGAAGGTCGCAAGTTCAAATCACAGCCACACCAAGCTGCCACTCATGGGCCCCTAAGAAAAGCCCCTAACCCCATATTTGCTCACTTGTATGAATGAGATAAATGTATGTCTTTCTGGATAAGTGCATCTGCCAAATGCCATACATGTAAATGTAAATATCACCTGCAGGACCTGCATCACAATGATTAGAGTCTACTACATCATCGGGGTTGCACTTTTTGCTTCAGAAATTCCAGAAATCCAGGTGTGTGTTTTGCATTTTTCCATTCTTTAATAAGCCTTTTATCACATGCAAAATGTATTTAACACAGTCAACCAACATACAGTAGGTTATACATACAAGAGTCAAAGTTATCAACCACATCATTGTGTTCATGCATCAGGTGAAGTAATCGTGTATATGACCAATCACTATAGAATATGTCAGTTGTTGAAATGTTTGTGTTCTAGGCTCTACTAGAAAACCCGGATGATTGCTGTAGAAGAACGCAGAAAACGAATGAAACTTGTGGGTACTATTTTTTTTTACTGTGGTACTCGTTTATCTGGTATTTTTTAACAAATGCGTTCACTTCTTTTTCATAGCAGAATGCATTTTTTTTTTTACTACAATATGTACACGATGTGAATGCTGTTGTAGTGGAAAATTTAGGTTTTGAGATTTGGGACATAAGATGCTGTGAATTTTTAAACCGCTTTACATACGAAATGAAACATGATGCATCATTTTTTTTACTTCATTTATTTGATTTATGAAGACTTCTATTTCATAAACTGCTCACATTAAAGTATTCCAAAAATTGTCCAAATCCAAAAAACGTCTCCTCACATAAAACTTTACCAGAGCAGTCTGTTGTTGTGTAGCAACGGTCATTCAAGTCACTGTGTAAATTGGTATTAATAGAATTGAGGATTTCACAGCATTGTGTTTTAAATGTGACATTTTTATTGTGATTTTTTTGTTTTGTTTTTTTCTTTCTTTCTTTTTTTTCCCAATAGATCAAAGATCATATTTCTTGTATTTGCTCTTTGATTAAATACAGTCCTATGAAAGTGAAAGCACACCATTTTCAAATTATATGATTTCTCATGTCAGGACATTAGCAGGTCTTAGCTTTAGGTAAAAACAACCTCAGACATATAAAAGACACATGACATATTACACCGTTATTTTTATTTTATTTTTTACAAAAAATAAAGCCGAAGTGGAGAAACCATGTGTGGAAAAAGTTGATTAGCAGTAACTTAAAATATTGTTGTATGACTTTATCAGCCTCTCACATCATTTTGACTTTCTCTTCTTTATAGAGTTGCTTCAGTTCATTAAAGTTTGTGGGCATTTTTATATTCACAGCTCTCTTAAGGTCCTGCCACAAAATCTCAGTCAGGTTAATGTAGATTTGCTGGTGTGCTTGGGATCATTGTCCTGTTGCATGAACAAATTTTGGCCAAGCTTTAGCTGTCAGATAGATGCCCTCACATCCTATTCTACAATCCTTCGGTATACAGTACCGAAAAAATTAATTGCCAGCTCATTGACTGCAAGGTGCCCAGGTTCTGTGGCTGCAACCCAATTCCAAATCTTCACGCCTTTCACCACCGTGCTTGATAGTTGATGTGAGGTGTTTGTGCTGATGTGCTCTGTGTGTTTTATGCCAAACGTGATGCTCTGCATTATGGCCATTATGGGTATTTTTTTGGTGTGCTTTCATTTTCACATGACTGTGTAACTTTAAGTTTAATATTGCATGAAAGTACATATCCATAAAATCATCCAATGATGACGTTTGTTGTCCACAAGGGTGTCCCCAAATGGAGAACAGCACTGTTCGGTGTGTGAAGTGTGACACTTTGACTTCAGATCTGTGGAACCTGACACTGTGTAACACCCGTAAGTGTCTGGCGAGGTAATACAAGGTGATACATATGAAGGTTTCATTTATATAAATTAATTCTAATAAATAGTTGTTGGTGAGTAGCAGAGAGATTGTGCATGTGAATTATTTGCGTCTGTGCCACGTCAGCTATTTTATTCTGTATGAGACTATAGCTGTAGGTTATTATTGTCACATAGCGAATTTACATTGGTGAGTAACTGACTGGAACACGTTGTGCATTCAACGGTTTGAATGTGCACATTCCAGCCAATCAGAATGAAGTACTCAAACTGATCATGGTGTGGAAAATGTATTACTGTCATTGGCTTTCATGTTTTGCAAAGCATAGCATGACCCATTTTTGGCTTGTGGCTTGTTTAGTTTTGTTTGTTTAGTTTTTTCAGTTGTAATAATTAGTCTCCTTTTTTTTCTTTTTTTTATACTAGCTGTCAACGGTACTGCAATATCCACAATAATCAATATAGGTGAGTTTATACCATCTAAACTTTTAATAACATTTCGCTGTAACTGCATACTATTAATTCAATGCAATCATATTTTTTATATATCGCTTGGAGCTTTCAGCAGTTTTAGCATTTGGATAGCTTGCAGTTCTACACCAAGCCAGTAGTGCAGATGTGGATATAATGCCTCTGAAATTACACATAATTCTAATAAAGTAGATTTTTGACATGCCATGTGTAACGCGGGAGAATTTTGCACATCAAGTCCTTTTACATGTTTTCTTTGTATTGGCAGGTGGTCCAGGTGTAGCAGCGTCTGTTCTTTTGGGCACTTTGTTCATCAGTCTCTTCCTCATTCTCTCTGTTGCTTCTTTCTTCTACCTCAAACGCTCGAACCATCTTCCTGGTGTCTTCTATAGACGCAAAGGTAATAAAATAGAAATAATCCAAGTTATAGGATTATGCAAATCCTATAGGCTGAAATATAAGAAGACATCTTTCTCTGATTTGTTGGCTGAGCTCATTCATTAATACGTTTGGTAAATGTTTGATCTATGACAATATTGAAAGTGTGTTTTTACTCTCCACTAGCTTTTATTTTTCAACCAAGTGAAACGGTAAGCTTTTGAAAATCTGCATCTTAAATTACACATTTTCTTGTTTTTGCCCTGTAATTTATTACAAAAATTATAAAAAAAAATTTATCATATGATTTTTTTTCCCCAGGCTGTTATGATGCCTGCTACATCATCCTCAGGTAAGGAAATATTTTTCCTTATTGCTTCTTAATTATGTTTATTATTATGAATTATGTTATCGTGTTATCAGGGTTGTAACTAAATACTAGGAAGAATGTGTGGGTGTATAAGGAAATAAGATAATAAAATGTTGTTGCTTTCTTAGACCAGTAAAGAAGACATCACATTTTATATATGAAACATGATGATATGTGCAAATGAGAAAAATCTATATTAGTTTGTATTACTGAAAGCGATAGGCAAACTTAAGGCAAGACAGATCTATCTACAGATAGAAATGACACGACCAATAGCATCTCAGAATGTAATAATCAAGCAGTATCAGATAAACAAGAGTGGTGTAGTGGTTTGCCCTGGGAAAATGACAGCTGTGCTGATATTCAGTACAACAGAACAACTGTGAGCATGATATATTTGTACATCAGTTTTATGAACATGAACTTAATATTGAGTAACTCATTTGTTCAGCACATTATGGGGTTGTTTATTTTATTGCTCAAGAACATGAAACAAAAAAACATCTCCCAAGAAGACACAGCTGGATAGAGCATTGCATACTGCCAAATAATTTCCAAATAAAAGTTTGATCTATATTGACCTGGATATGTCAGAAAAAATTTGGAATTTTTAAAAATGTACTGTATTATGTTAAAGTCTTAGACCACCATTAGATTTGTTTTCCTAGCAACGGTATAATGACCATACATAATTATTTCTTAGTAAAATACAACCAGAGAATTGGGAAATTTTATTCAGCAGTAAAAGAAAAACAAAAAACATTAAATAAAAAAACCCCAGCTGAGATCCCCTTACACTTGAGCAATAGAAGAAACGTAAATGGAACGAAACCCTAATTCATGCTATTGATAACAATACCACACATTTGTTCTAATATTTAATGTCAAAATTACCGCTGTGAAAAATGTCTGTTTCATTTGTATTAAACATGCTTGAGCATTACATACACATGTTGTATGAGGTTAATTCATTAGGAGCTACATATTTAGACCAACTTCAATCACATCCTTACATTCAAAATCAAACTTTTACATTCTATTGAAACAGAATTTAATTTGCAATCCAAAGATAAAGTTTAGTCTTGCATAAATGTGAATATTTTTCAAAAAGTCTCAAGCACATGATATTTGTAAGAATGTCAGCAGGCAACTGGCAAAGATTTATTGTATTAACTATTGTTTTAAAAACTTTTACATGTAGTGTCTATCATTAGCATTTATCATAACTGTTTGATCTTTACAAAGTTATTGCCGTTTCTTCGTACAATTTATTGTTATTGCGTTTTATTGTGCCTAATTGATTTATTGTTTTATTGTGTTGTTATTGTTATGGTAAAAGCAGGCTTTTTATTGGATGTGCTCCATGGTAAATTATCACTGTTCATTCTTCACAATCTAATACATTATTAAAAACATCATGAGATGGGATGTTTCTAAATGTTGTCAGAAAATAAAGAATGTACTCAAAAGCAAGCCTATGTACTGTGGGGGCCGAAGTCTTTAAGCAAGCAGTGTTTTGCCTTTTGATGGATGAAGTGTGTTATTTTGTTCATTTGTTCAAATCTGCAGTGCGCAAGCCCAGATACGTCCGGAGAGAACGGCCTTCAGCAGCTGCTGCAGTGGGCAGCAGTGCAACCATATCAGTGGGACATGTAACAAAGGTGTATAATGTAACTGTCCAGTAAAGATAAGCTCCACAGAGGAAGATGCAACACCAATTACTAGTAATAATGTTTACGCCCCCTTTTTGTGGGCTGAAGATGTGGGTGGTTTTTTTTCTGTTTCTTTGTTTTTAAATATTGCCTCTTTGTACACAATTTCCCATCCTTGTTTGCACAGAAAAACACGTTTTTTTTTATTTATTTCACTTTTCTTTAAAGACTGCAGTGTATTATGAAAATCTTTTATTTTTTAAAATGATGTTTGTAGTTATTTTTTAGAATTTGTAACAAATATTTATTACCAATATTTTCATGTCATTCCTTTGGCCTTCAGTCTAAAAGAGTTCCTTAAAGTGAAAAACGTTTGCACATTGTCCTTATTTTTGGACCAAATAGCAGCCATCATCTTTTCTAGGAGTATTTGACCACCTTCTTTTTAGAATAAACAGAATTATATGTATTATTAGAAAAACAATAGTTAAATCATTTAGTGGCTCGGATTTTGGAGATGAATGTGAGCCTGATGATGCTGCGGAAGTATTTAGAGAATGTGCCAAATTGTGTAAATATTATACCTTTTGTATGAAGGATTGTATGCACATTTTCCATATAATTGCCATGGGCTGTATTGGGGCTTGTTTAAAGCACCAACTAATAATATAAAAGTCACTCATAAGTTACCTACTGTCCCCTCTGTTAAAGCACTACAATATAGCCAAGTAACAAGCTTTAAAAACACATGATTTAATCTGATTGCACTATTCTATTAACAACATTTACATTCCCTGTTGGATCCAAACAAACCGAGAATAACAGACTATTGTATTTGTCATGTTTATTTGCCACAGAAACACAGTGTGAGATTTTGAATGTGATCTGTGATGCTGTTTATTGATTGTACCATTAAAGTGCCATAAAGAGGCAGTATACACTGTGTTGTCATGAGTTAGGCCTTAAAAAGTGAACTGTTGAATTTTGGGGATATTTATAGGTAGTATTAGAAATATTTATACAATAGATCACTAATTTTAATTAAATTAGATGCATTTAAGCAGTCTTGACTGTATTTACTTTTATCCCTTTTTTCCATTTTTTTATTTCTTAGTTGGTTTTCTTTAGGATGTGATTGCAATCAGTTGTGGGGTCTACTTTCTATAGTCTTTGGAATGATTGTGTTTTTGGTTGGCTGGGTTTTTTAGCAAAAATAAATGAAATGTAATGAAAAGTGTAGTAGTAGTTGTGGATATTACTATGATTGTAAAGACCCTTAAAGTTTGTAATACTGTTTTATTAGCTGTTGTGCAGCGACTGGAAATCATATACAGGTTGTTTATATATTGGAGACGTATGTATTGGAGATGTATTGTATGTTGGTGCTCTACTTGTAATAAATGTGAAGTAAAAGTGTAATGTTTAAAGACATGACATTAATTTCATTTTTTGAATCAACATTAAGTCACTGATGTCAAGCAAATTATGATGACATAGTATACAGTTTTGTTTGCCGCTTAAAAGTGGGTTTTATTTATTTATTTATTTATTTAGGAACACTATACTAATTTGAAATATGTTGCTGGTTGAATTTTTTTTTAAGGAAGGATTACTTCCAGGCTAATATTTGTGTACTACCTATCTATCTAAAATTATTTACTGGCTCTGTATTGGTAAACATCAAAAATGGTACTAAGAGAATTGCTCAGATCTAATAAGATCCTCTTAGTTTCTTCAGCCTTTAATTGAAAAAATAATTACTATTTGAATGAGACTTTTTGAGCAGTTAAAATTATGTTCACTGACAATAAACTCAAATCAGGAAATTCAAACAAAACCTTTTATTTATTTTTTTATTTTTTTATTTTTTTTTTTTGAGAATTGGGTTTTGTGCTATTCTGGCTATAGGCCAAAGCTCATGAATTGATAATTGTGCTCAGGCACTAAATACTGAACAAGGAAGCAGTTTGATGGACTTTGAGCTCTTAGTAAACTCAATGCAAAAATACTTCCTTAAAAGCCACCATAAAATCAATGCCTAAAGCTGTTAGAGTTTCGCCATCAGAGTTTCTTCAAAAATGAAGATAGCAAACGGGTACGTTGTACACAAAGTCAAAAAATATTGTCAGTACATATATGCAATTTTAGTTTCAAACCTGATCAAAGTTCTCCTATTGGAATAATAATAATAATAATAATAATAATAATAATGATAATAATAAAAAAGCCTGTGCTGCAATAACAGCATTCACACAATTAGAAAACTTTTATTTAAACATATTTGTATGCTTATTGTCTAAAACAAAAGAGTTCTTATCACTTGTACCATAGCAGCTAAATACTGTCTTTACCTCTCCAGCCTCATGTGTGTCCGTCTCTTGAAGTTAATAAAACAAAAAAATCTCTGCTTGTTACAGAGAAAAAGAAAAAAGTGAAAAACACCAGAATTCTTCAGTAAATCTTTAATAAATGAATCTTTACAAAACATCTTTTAACACATTATTCTGTTTATTATTCTTCATTGATTATGATGAGAGTCCACCATACATGTACTTTAATATTAACTGGATTGTACTGCTGTCAAATAAGTGGCTGATTGCATGAATTTCCACATGTGAAGGAATCCCTGAAACGTGTCATAAGTCTTCTTAAATACCTTTATTTCTACATAACTAACTAAGACTGTGCTGGGAAGGTGGTGGGTTATTCAGGGAAAGGCTGTTGTTATTTTTGTGATTCTTGGTAATGGTTTGATTTCCTCAACGGATGTGTTTTTATTATGACGTGTTATCAGTATTTTAGTGTAGTGGGAAATACAGTGGAATGCTGTTGGTGCAGGCTAAATAATCATTTACCAGTGGCTTGTAATGTGTGACCATTATTTATACACGTTTTTTAGAATTTATGTAAAATAAAAATAAAGTGAACAGCATGAAATTCCAACAAACTGTATCCCCTTACAGTTTCTGTATATTTACAATTTCTGTATATATACAGAACCTGTATATTTAAACAATTACTGATATGCATACAATCTTAAAGTTGTTGTCTTTTATTTCAGCTTAGTCAAAGAACAATGATAGGAAAGTGCTTTGTCACTCTTAATGTGCAGTACATTGATACCTGTGTGTGTGTGTGTGTGTGTGTGTGTGTGTGTGTGTGTGTGTGTGTGTGTGTGCACGTGCCTCACTGTTTGTATTGTTAGCGTTATCGGTTCCTGAAAGTCCTTCCTTCTTTTTTTGCTTCCCACCTGTTTGGTCTGACGTCTGCAATGGGATTAAGGTTACTGAATCATAGGAAGGTAAGGAGAAAGGTAGGGCACAATTACTCTGAGTGGAGAGGCAGAATAAATAATAGATTTACAGAGGAGTAGGCTTTTAAGATGAATTTCTAGAGTGAGATGAAGCTGTTTGGCCATTTTTGAAACAAGTCCACAGAATTTTTCTCCACACAAGATTTGGCACCTAAAGAAGAACGCTGCTATTTATTCATCTTTAATGGTAAGATAATGTATAAATACAGAAATAAATACATTCTGATGATGCAACGCTCTTAAATAACTAATTGAATTTAACTATATATAAATCAATTAAATATCAGAAATGTTTTAATGATACATTAAGTAATTGAAACATTTATTTATTTGTTTATTTATATTGCTATCATGCGCTTTTTTTGTTTTACTACCTGCCAATAAATATTCTATATCTCCTGGAAAAAAAAAAAGAACAAAGAACCATTGTTTAACAAAATGGTCCTTTTGAAATAGAAACCTATTTCACATCTTTTTGTTCTGAGATGTTAACAAAATATTTCATCTTTAAAATAATTTTTATGCTTTACAGTGAATTGGATTTTTCCCAGTAAAAATCCAAGAAATCACACAGCTCAGATTATATGTAAATTAAGTAATGCTTGTATAAATTACTATAAGGATTATAGATTAGAAATTAAGATTGAGAGTAAGATGATTCAGATGATGTCTCAGCGCTTCAGGAATGTAGAAGTCTTTATTTAGAATTTTATTTTATATACACAAACACACACATAATTCTGAAAACTGTATTCTACAGATTGAGTGCTACATAAATAGGCACTGTTTAATGATCTAAGATAAATGATATTTAATACATGAAAATCTATGAACAAAACTCATCAAGCCACTGGTTAATTTTAGGTTCCTTACCTGTTTTTACAGAAGCCAGCAAGATGCAGGAACCTGAATTATTAAGTTTGAAGACAATGTCCAAAGGAACACACGAGACAGTTGCTACTAAAGATAAGGATCAAGACTGGGATCTCACTCCAGAGTGTTCCATTTGCTTCACTTCATATGATAACGCCTTTAAGACACCCAAAGTTCTACAGTGCAATCACACATTCTGTCTGGAGTGTCTATCACGCTTCATCGCTGTTTCGCCAGAACAGAAAGGCACCCAGATCATCTGCCCCCTTTGCAGACAACCAACTACTGTCCCTGAAAATGGTCCACCAGCTCTGACCACAAGCCAAGAGGTTCTAGGGCAACTGCCCAGCCACCAACAGCAAGAGGAATATGTATGGATAGATGGAGAGAAGCTCTGCTGCTCAAATGCACAGACACCCAATGGTGTCTGCATCGACATTGGGGGCAGCAAGCAACAGGATGAGAACAGACAGGAGGAAGCAGAAAATAATAGGAACAGACTGCGGAATTGCTTTGGTGTGTTAAGAAGGTGGCAGCGACTGCTGATCTTCCTAATTGTTTTGGTCATTATGATCATCATAGTCATCTGGCCCATCCAATGCATCTTCACACGGGGTTTGAATTCAGGATGCTTTACAAAAAGGGATGAAAATTTGACTACATTTCCTACAGATTTAACCAGCGACCGAAGGAAAATGTTTCCAGGATAGCATTCATCTGGTGAATCTGCAGTGAGTTTTGGACTTGAAATGAAAATCTGCTCAGGACTAAATAAAGACAGTGCCATAGTGATGCAATGATTCCAATGAACTCCTCCACAATGATAGAGATTTCAACATCTTGGGCATTGTGTACTCTGCCATACAGCTTTAGCGGAACTTTTCCGGAGTTCTGTAATCTATATTTTCTTAAAAAAACAAAAAATGTAAAATTCATACTGCTGCTAAAATCAAACGAGCCAAACATCAAACATTTTTTTATTATTGGTAGAAAGTAAGAGCTTTTGCTGCAACCTTGAATTAAATTTGATTTCTGGTGGTGTAATGAAAAAAACTCAATGGTTATTTGATAATTAATAATAATTAATTGACAAATTAATTTTAGTTTGCTGTTGAAAAATATTATAGTCAGATTTTGTACAACTTAATAATACTAAAATAATAATATAGGTACAGTGAGTTAATGTTGTTGTTTTTTTTTTTGCATGGGATTAAAGGTCATATGAGCATAATTGTCCATTTCACTCTATTTTCTTGAATTAAAAAATGATTTAATTGCTGCCATCAATGGACAAGTGTATGTAAGAGTAGGATATGCATAATTACTCACTATTATGTTGGAATTTACATTAATGTTTATATTTATCCAGAATGACTTACATCAGTTTTCTACTCACCATGGAAAACACCTTCATGCTAATAGGCCATGATGTACGAAAATTCACCTAAGATCTGAATCGAAGAATCTGTAACTGAGAAGGTATAGTACAGGAACTAGTGTGTTAACAATTAATAGATTAGTTTAGTTTATGGTACTAATTCTGCTTTTCAAATTGCAGGTTAAATCTTTTACTCAGTGACTCAGCTGTTTATTCAAGGAGGGGAAATTTATTGCATCTCCATGATGCCAATTCTACAAAAAAGTCTTGATTTTTATTCCTTGTATTTTGAATCATGTCAAGTTAAGGCATGCTTCAAGCCATATGTTTGAATCATAGGTTACTAAGATGTATTTGCCAGATGTAAGAACAAATTCTTCTTGAGGGTAAATTATTGAAAGGTCATTCAAACAATACCTGCCCAAAGACATATTTAAACGATGTGTTAGGTTATATTACCTATTAAATCATGTCACTGCTTTAATCAGATTTGTGAATATAGTTACAGGTTGTGTTATTGATTTCAATGCCAGTTCCAATTTTTCAATGGATTTGTATCAACCAAATGAAACCATAAATATATGATTCTTATAAAAATCATGCCACTTAGACTCTTTTCTTCGTTACAAATTACTCATTCTATTTTAAGTCGATTTATCCACTTGTAAATACAGTTAAGTGAAAGGATATTGATCTCCCAAAAAAACTGGTAGACACTAAGATATGATAGATCAATAAAGAATCAGTTTTGTTTTACCAGACAAGTGCTATTTAGGGGTGCATAGCATAACCCTGGCTATAGCCGCACACATGCAAATCTTCATGTGACCAGAGACACTGCTCTATTTATAACAGAGTGAGACAGAGGCCCCCACATTCCCACATACAAGGGCAGTGTGAACGCTGTGGACAGCGACATGCCAACCTTGGGCAATATTCAAGGATTTGGGAAATATTACTTGCACGTGAAGGTAAGGCAAATCATTCGTACTAACATAATGTCTGACAAACATAATGTTCCTTAAAAAAAATAGATAGCCGAGTGGTATACAAATGTTATTTAATTTTGGTAGTTGAAAGTAATTGCACTGTAACTGCATGAAAGGCTTAACTTTAAAATACATATTGACATAAATATCTGCCCTGTACAGAGAGCTAACAGACATTGGAGTTATTAACAACTAATTCAGTTGCTCACAAAGAATCATATCAAATGACGCAAATCAAATGAGATAACTATTACTCAATTAAATGTAAAATCATAGGCATCTACGCCCAAGTTGAGCAAGAGCAAAATGTTATCTGCATATGACTGTTTCACACACCCCACAAAGGCAGCTGTGTTAAGGTGGAACTGATTCATAATGTAAACACGGCACCTATTCATGTAGTTAAATGGGTTAATCATATATTTTTACTCAAGCGTACTACACATACATAAAACATAAAAAAAAATAAAAAAAAAAAATGCACAAATTTTACAGGTACTAAACAATACACTTTGTCATCCATTGTTATGCATATGCAACAGCAATTTAGTATATCCCATGTAAAGCTATGAAATACTGCTGTTGAATGTTTTGCATTAAACAAGTGCTTAATTTTAATATCCACTGTTTTCGCCTGTTTCCTATGTCAGAAGCATTTTGCTTGCTTAAATAATGGATTTTTCATGGAGAAACATCTCAAACTTGGATCGAATTCTCAATTAGAGTAATAAGAGAAGGGTTGCCTCCCAGTCATCTTTTATGCCTTTCATGAAAATGTGTTCCGAGGATTTGTTAGTGGTTTGACTTTGGTCGGGCTTGTTTTTCTTGCCCGACAGCCCATGATGAACCTCTGCCAAGCTGTTGGGACATTTTCCATGAATACAGTTTGCTCTCGTGTCAACTTACAGTCCCAGAAGCAGTTCCAGATATGAACAAAACACTCACTGTATCACTGTATCAATAGATTTTGATCACATATCTCTATTTCTGCAAAATAGACAGTAGGGACAAGTGTATTTTATATTATGTTAAACATAAAAATTCAAATGTTCATTCTATAACAACAATTATTGTGTTTGAGACTATATAAAATAAAATAAAAACTTGATCTCACACTATTTTAACTTTTACCCTAATATGCCCAATTTAGTGTTTGTTTTTTTAGTAAATTGTACTGTTACATTTCAAATAAATGTTTTGAAATGATTATTTATACACTTACTACAAATATGCACAATTAATAACAAAATATATACATTTACCTGTTTTCAGATGCTGAATCATGCTGTGTAAACTCCCTTGTCATGGATGATTTAGAGCACAGTGTTATAATAGCAGAGAGAGATTGGGAGAGTTTCTATGAGGAAAGTGAGGAATGCTCTATTCAACCAGCATGGCTTGCAAGCCTGGATGAGTCAGGCTTCAGTGACACTGATGATGAGAAAAATCCCAGTCAAGAGCCGGTTTTAGATCTCCAGGTCAAGTGTGACAAACCAAAAAAAGAGGCTGATGCTACATCACTGATACAGAGTGGAGCTAATGATTGTAAAGCTGAAAAGCCCTCAGAGGAACCTAAATTATTAAATTATAAAAAAGATGATAAGAGATGTGAGCAAATTGAAAAGATCAGTCTGAATGATGTCTCAACAACATGTGCATGCTTGAACCCAGATAGCAGTGTGAGTGTAAATCATGCCATTGTTACTGATCAGCAACATACTGCTTTAAGTATAAAGGATTTAATAGCAAACAATGAAAGTTGCAGTGAGAATAATTCATGTATCCAAGATGTCGGGCATGTTGGCAGCTCAGAAGGAGAAACAGTTTTGAAGGTTTTGGAAAGTTCAGCAACTACAAAAAAAGAGAAAGAACGATGGTTTGTCACAGTAAATGACAGTCCGAGAATGCCAAGAGTAAAGTCTGGTCAAAAAAAAGAACAACAAAAAAAAAACTCTAATAAGCTAGGCCAACAGAGCACAGCAATAGAAAGAAAGTGCTCCTTCCCAAGCAATAAAAAAGAAGAAGAAATAATGAAAAATAGACAAAAATTACAAAATGGATGTATGCAACCACTCCAAACATATTCTCAAAATACTGACTTTAATCCATCTCCTAATTATTTTCGTGAAGACATTAATTTAGGCTTATGCAATTATCAAGAGGTAGTTTTATCTTCTGTGAAAGAAAAGGAGGCCTTTGAAAAATGCTCCACTTCTACAATTTACTGCGCTTCAAAAGTATCATCACTTATTGCTGAAGAGGAAAACACAAGTTGTGCTTTTAGTTTCAACTGCAAAGACAATTCAGATGTTCTTACAGAAACTGCAGCAAATAATCTTACAGCTTCTGTGAATTCTCCTTTCTCATTAATGCTCACAGATACACAATCTCAAAATGAAGATCTAGCAAATGACCAAAGCATAGCCAAGGATTTCAAAAACATCACAAAGGCCACCACTCCAGATCACCAAATGACCAACAATTTAAGCCAAAAAGTTAATGAAGACACTCAAGATGACAGTTCTAGATTTATTCTGAATACATGTTCAACAAAGCTGCAAGAGCAAGAGTATCAAACAGAAAAGCAGGAAGAAATGAAAGTACCCTCCCAGGAGATAGAGAATCTTCGATCACAAAAGGAAAGTCTTGAAACAGCTGTAGGTCCAACTTGTCCAATATATGCTCTTTCACCCTTCTGGGATGACATGGAGAAATTGACAATAAATGACATTTTACATCTAAGATCAGATCATAACAGATCTCCTATGAGCGTGAGTGTAATTACTGAAGAGAGTGACGTCCATCTTGAAGACAAAGAATTGCTGATTTCTAAACATGACAGTCTACAGGAAAGTTCCTTGATGGATGACTCTGCAGACTCTGACTATTTCACACATGTGGATGAGTCTAAACCAGGCCGTTCAAGCTGTGAACTCTCTAATCTCTCTGATTTTGATGAGGAGTTTCTACAAAGTCCTGAGCCTCAACATGTCAAAGAACAGATGGAAATATTCAAATCTACATACACCCTAGGCCATGAATTTGATTCAAATAATAAAAGTGAGTCTCTAGACACTATTAAACTGAGTCATCAGGATGGAATCCCACATTACATGTATCCAAATACAGAGGTACAAAGATTAATACTTGCATCTAATCAGGATGGAGACGTGAATCTCTTTGAACTGGAAGTTATGAGGAAAACACCTGTTTTAACATTTACCCATTCAGCAGATAATCAATCCATGTTAAACTTTTCTGAGATTAGTGAAGGGACTGGTACCTCAGACATTATCGCCAAAACTGCTATGCCATTTCCATTTGTGCAAAAAATGTCTGTATGTGAGATGTATGATGATTTTTTCTCAGATTTTGAGATTGGGAATTTTTTCTTTCCTTCAATCCAAGAACAGCCGGTTCCTATCTTCTCTGCCTCACGCTCATTGTTAGAAGATTTGGTATTCCCAGAGGTAGATCATCTCGAAACTGACCCAGATTTTAAAGACGATAATATGCCAATAAGGGACATGACCTGTTTTAGCAGCCAGCCAGAGATATCTACCAGTCCCTCAGGGATGCCAAACCTGTGCTTTTCCATGAGCCAAAGAGGAAACTGGAGTAGTATTTTCTCTCTGAGAAGAACCAGATTTATAGGAAAGGAAAGCACCTGGCACCACAAAGTTAGCTCTTGGATTTTACCAAAAGAAGCTAAAAAGGCAACATCATATCTCTCAAGAGCTCAGCAAATAACACCACTATTGCAAATGGGAAACAAATCCCTCCTACAACTGGCCGAGCCACAGAAACATGCTATAATTATTTCAAGTAAGTAACAAGTAAACCATAATCCATTGCGTATCCAGTCTGCATATCTTAAATCCTGTTTAGGATGTTCAAACATCAAGATAAATATTTTAAGCCATCTTATTACGAGGTGGTTACATGCCTCAGGCCATTACCACAAATATCAGTGCATGCAGTAATGATGTCAGTTTCACCCAAGCAGCAAACTATTGCCTCAGATATGAAGAATTTCACAGATCATGTTGAAAGTTGCACTGAGTGACGATGTCATGTCAAGGCATTAAAGAGCCAACTGCATCTTTCCCATTTTGGCAACTGAGAAGGAGAAACAGTAAAGAAAGTTATGCAGAGAGATCAGCAATTCCTAAAAAAAAGGGGAAACAATTGGTGGTTTGTCACAGTACATCATAGTCATGTAATGCTGATTACTAAAACATAGAAAAAGGAGAAGAAATGAAAAAGGCAAAAAATGTACCTATAGATTTAGTACAGAACGAATTTATACAATGATTTGAAACACTTTCTAACACTTTAGGTCCAATACAATATTTTAATAATTCTCTTTCAGACAATGAAGACTTTTCTATTAGGCAAGCAGATATGTGCCTGGTTTGTATTGCCTTTTCTTCCTGGGTATTGAAATCCTCTAATTCACAGTCTACAGACATGTGGAAAGCAGGTGTGTTAAAATATCATAAACAACACTATATGGCCATGCGAATGTATATTAGTGCATTTAGACATGGAGGTATTTCAGTTCAATTAGTTTCATCATTTCCTTCTCAATTTCCAGCTCTCCTGGCAAGCGTAAGTGCAATCTCAGCCATCCAGTACATGCGAAATATGGAAAAGGACACGGCTAAAGATGGTCTATGATGTATTTCCAAACTGTTATCAGTAGGGGCCAGTTTAAAAGGAAAAAAAGGGTTCATTTTGCACAAACTAACATGTACAATGTAAATACACAATGTATTTGTCAGCCACTAGGTTTTGTTATATTCTGTACTTTAGTTTATAAGACATCTGCCAATTTTGTACCAAATACAGGAAGTTTAGTTTTTCACCATTCACTTGATTGTTAAAGTAACATTGATTCATATAGAGAGATTATGTTGATAAGGACCAGAAGAGCACTAGCAGGCTTATCAGAAATGTGCTGAGCAAACATACATTGTGTATATACTTGTGAGTAATAGATTATTAATAATAATGTATATGAAACAATTTTCCCTGAGATCACTTTAATAGTCTGGACTTCGTACTACTGCAGGCTGAAATAGTTTTCTGTCAGTTGAGCTTCTGTTCTTCCTGCTTGGCCAGGAAACATATAAAAATGTCATCCTCTTGTTGTTTTTTCCAAACCTTTTGCATGAGATATTTTTTTTTTTTAAAGATGGTGACTATTGTTGCAGCCAAATGGAGTAGCTGGATAAGTTTTTTTGTTTTTGTTTTTAAATTAACAATTTACAAATGAACAGCCAGAATTATTTCAGACATTTTTTAAAAATTATTATGAAAAATGTCTGCCAACTTAATTATGGACATTTAAAACAGCATTTTATTCTGAAACCAGATGCTTCAGCAACCAATATAAACAAATTACACAATATTTATGTGGATGCAGCATTAAAGTTCATGAGGTGTGAAATTATGTTTTAAAAAAAAGCAATACATTCATTTTTTTTTAATTGTCAAATGTGTTAAAGAATATTAAAGGAAAACTCCACCCTGAATATGTTTACACATACGATGTGCTTAGTTGTTGTGGTGATAATTTGTTGGGTGTTGCTGTTTGTTATTCCCACAAGAAGTCACTAACAGGAGAATATTTTTTAACAAACAAAAAAGGAGATTCTTTTCTCACTCGACATTTTTACTCACCAGTGACTCCCAGTCATATTATTGAAAAAATCCAAAACAGACTTAGCAGAGTTCTCACACATTTGAGCCAAAAGACCAAAATGCTGTGCATCTACTGTATATCACGCGGTTCTGAGTCACGGCAGAGAATCAGTTTGCCTAGTTGGCGATCTACAAGTTGACAAGCACAATGGTGCTGACGGGAGGATTAGCATAAAAGCTGATGTATTGAAACCTGATCTGGGTGAGCAGAGTGAACAAATAAAGAGGTGACAGAAGGACCAACTAAATCACTAAAAGGCAGCTGCATTGCTCACTGTAGGTATGAAGATAAAAGAGATGAAGTACAGTATGGTGCTACAATCAGCAGGGAGCCAAACTACATTGTGAGAACCGTAAGAAACGAACAGACTGTAGATGTTGATAAAATGTTTAACATAAAAACAAAAATAACAAACTCAGAATTCCCTGAGAATATAAATCTTGAATAGCGCTGATCACGTGTAAATTATACAGATTAGTATGCAAGTTAATGAGGTTAGATTTTGTTTCCCTTTACAAGGACAGTATGTATGTAATATTGTGTATTATCGTACAAGGTTATATTTTTTAATCAAACCATTCATACATTCAGTACACAATTCATAAAAAATTACTTTCAGTATTCACTGGTTTATTGTAGAAAATGCGGTCCTTTTGACTGTGTAAAGAAAAACATTTTGACATGAGAATAATGTGAATAATAGTTCTAACTGATGTCCCTTTGGGCAAAAATAACGACACTCCACTAGTGGTCACAGCTAGCTTTATATTGTTACTTAGACATAATACTTTATCCAGAGATATATGACAATGGTGTCAATTAATTACTTAATTGTTATTAATACAGTTTCATTTGTATTGCAATAAACAGTCCAAAAACTATTCTCTCTCTACTGTTATATACTGATAAGAGTGTTTACTCCAGGATATACCTTAAAAAGAGAAGGTTAAAGAAAAGCTATGATACAGTATTTAAAGCATGCACTTACTGCACACAGGTTCTTTTGATTTTCTGAGTCCAAATCTAACATGAAAACACTCATTTACACATATAATATATTATTTAATACATATACTATGTACAGTATCATAGAGTAAGTTTCAATAAAGTTTTAAACTTTAAGCTGTATTGTGGATATTCGCAATACTGGACAGCACCCTGCAAATACTAAATACATCTAGTGCCTTAGCACAGCAACAATATTACAATAGATTTAAATTTTTAACAGTAAAAACTGCTAAGTAATAATCATGCAACAAAAAACAAGGTCAATGTGCTTGGGGAAGAAAAGAAAAAAAAATTGTTATTTAATACAATACCACAAAGTAGGGCAGAGTCATAAGTGCTGAAAGGAATAAACTGATTCTGCACAGGGCTCCTGCAGAGAAGAACAGCTACCATCCTGAATACAGAAATTACCCCAGAGTCCACAGTTGTCAAACATTTCAAGGTTGCTTGTCTCCCTCTTTCTTCAGACGGCTGTGAAATACACAAGTCCATATTTATTCATGTAAGTATTACAAACTTTACACCAAAACAAAACATATATGCCAACATAATATAGATTATATTACATATAAAAATATAGACTATATTGGGTCAAGTTCTGTTGGAATATCTTAATTACAACATATTAAGATATATTTATATATATTTTTAAGAAAATCTTTACAGATTATTTTGTACTGTAGTGTTAAATTTTTCAGTAGACTGTAACTAAATAAACGAAACAAACCATTTTTTTTTTTACGTTTTTTTATTTGTTTTGTTTGCCCGCAACCGATTGTCATTTATTTTTTATCATTTCACATCTTTAAATGAGGGAGTAACATGGTCTTTGTCAGAACTTTGTCACAGTAACAAATAAAGCTGTACCTTTAAGTTTGACACAGAAAAGTTTTGAGAGCAGAGGGTTTTTTCTTGCTAACGTGACATGCCGTCTTTTTTTGTCGTTAATTTGGGTGGTTAGGAATTAACTGATTAGAACTCCTGAGTGGTTAGAATAACACTGCATCAGATTAGGCTGAATTACACCACCCAGTGTTCATTATTCTCCTATGAAAACACGCCTTGTATGCTTCCACTTCTACTCAGGCGTTCCAATCACACGACTTCGCATTGGTTGTGTTGCAAGATGCTGCTTTGTTGTTTTCATGCACTATAACATATATACAATTCTACAAAGAATAAGAAATAGTATAGAACATAAAAAGGAGGCAAGCAATCAAGTAAATCAAATTCCTCTCGCAACCACATAAAGCTTACATGTCTTCACTCACCTGTAATAGTCTTCTTGACTAGGGAGAGGAGCACCATGCAAGTGTGAGTGCCCATGAAGCCACTGCTGTTCCAGTGCCAGTCTTTGTAATTCTGCTGACTGAGCCTGCATGGCCTGCAGCTGATGTGCAGCTGACATGGGACCCAGTGGTCCTGGTAAATCTCGTGGAAATGCTCCTAGTAAAAAAATTAATAAATAAATAAAACAAATATAGAAACGAAAAAAAAAAATATTATTATATAAATAAATATTAGTAGTAATATGCTGGGTTTTTTTTTTCCAGAAATGTCAGTATGATATACTTCACTCCAGGACACTCACCAAAGAAAGGGTGCCGCAGCATTTCGTGCTCATGAGGCAACTCACTGAGCAGTGGGTTTGGAAGTGCACCAGGTGGATAAGGGAACCTTGCCAGAGGGGGACCTCCTGCCAATGGCTCCACTAGTGGGTGTGGCCCCGACCCTGAGAAAGGGTGAAATCACTGGTTTCTGAATCTGACATTTTGTCTACTGAACTTATATATATATATATATATATATATATATATATATATATATATATATATATATATAATTCTTTTTTTTTTTACAAACTTTTTTAAATTAGCTCAAAATATCATATTGTGCATGTGTGTGCCAGGTGCTTCTCACCCTGGTTGAGTGGGTCCTGCTGGTGCAAATGGAGATGGGAGTGGATGTGTGAATGCTGGTGGTGGTGAGGGGTTACATTGAGCATCTGAAGTCTGGTCACAGGGTCTACAGCAGTTGCTGCCATCCTCTCAGCATGGAGTCGCTCAGCAGTCAGCCGTTCAGCATAGGTTAACTCAGGCCGCACCATGTTACGCTCCATGGCTGGGTGGTATGGTCCAAATGGGTGTGGTAGCGCTAGGGCTCCGTGGCGGCCCAGATGATCCATGGGATTGTGGGATGGATGCAAAGGTGTCTCCAGCTCAGGTGCTTTCACCTCAAAGCCCGGTTTCATTCTCTCACGGATCTCACGCTCCCTCAGCTCCCGGAGTGTGGGGTCAGCTGCGTATAGGCCCTGCATGTGATAGGCTAGCAAGTGGTCAGCAGGCCCCAAATGTGTGAAGAAGGCATGGCCACCACGATGGCTGCCAGGTGAGAGGACATGAGGCCGTGCATACTCGCTGAGTGTACGCAAAGCAGGTGTATCAGGCCCGAGGTATGGAGGGACGGCAGCCACAGCTGCTGCAGCTGGGGCCTCAAATGATGGCCTTCCTGTTGTCATGGGTCCAGCCAAAGGCAAATCACTCATTCGCCCATCGTGTGAAGAGCTGGAGGCTCGCTATTACAAAGCATAGAACATGTTGATGAAAATGTTGTTTTCCGAGTAGCATATTTCAGTCTAAACAAAAAGATAAAAAGGCACAATAAAGTAATAAAACAATCACCAACACTTACAGAAGCTTTGTCCGAATCTCTTTCTCTCTCTCGCTCTCTTTCCCGCTCTCTCTCACGCTCCCTCTCCCTTTCTCGACTCTGACGAGCACTCTGCTCTGCCTCTCTTCTGAGTCTCTCAGCAGCCTCCTCCCTTTTCTTGGCTAGTTTAGAGTTTGCAAGAGGAGTAAAGTAGAGGTCTGTGCGAGCACATGAATTGTAGCCTCTGTTCAGACGTTTGATGAACCTGTTAATAAAATAAAGCATTGATTTGTCAATTAAAAACTCACAACAAAACCTTACAGTTAATTCAAAAACTTCACAAATGCTTTTAAGTAACTCAATAGTGTAAAAGTAATTGGCACTGGTGTTGGTTGTGTCTTTCATTTCAGCAAACCTTTCACAAGCAACAAAACATCATCAAGATTATATATTACATTTAAAAATACCTGGCTGACTGGCTTGCATGGCTGGGGATGTTAACCACAGTTGGTTCAGGTGAGGGAGTCCTACGTGGAGGAGGAGGGGGGCTTTCACAGATCTCTTCTTCATCTACAGGCTCTTGTTTAATTGTCACGTGGGCTGGCCCAGCAGGCACACTTGGTGCAGAGGAAGTGGATGGCTGTGGGCCCGAGACTGCAGCAGAAGATGAGGACAGAGTGAATGAAGCGGTGGATTCAGGCATAGGACGGTTCTGGGAAAGCAAAGGGTGAGGACAAGCTGAGGTTGGAGGGAGGCTGGTAACATGACTTTTTCCTTGCTGGATCTGGGACTGAGTCAACACAGGTGGTTGAGGCTGTGGATGAGGCTGGGGCATAATGTGCAAGGGAGGAGGTTGCGAACAAGGGGGGTGCTGTGCAGGTAAAGAGGCCAGAGGCTTTAATGCTGGAGGTGGAGGAAGATTCGGATGAATCTGCAGGAATGGTGGAGGAGCAGGAATTGGAGGAACCGGCTTGTGAGAAGAAGGAATTGGGGTAGTTGGTGGGGGCTTGATTTGAGACGCAGATGTCGGTGGCATAGGAGAATGGAGGCTGTCTCGCTGAAGTTGAAGGGCCTTAGGGCCAAATCCATGAGGATGATGAGCGCTAAATGGATGACCATGAACTTGACTTGGATGGTGGTGATAATGAGGGGCAGATGGAGGGAAAGACTGGCCCTGCCCTGGACCTGGTCCCTGGAAAGAGGAGAGTCCAGAGGGAAGCTGGGATGTTGGAGGAGCCTCTGGAACCCTTTGGTTCCTCCTATGAGCAATGACAGATGGATCATCCTGGGGAATGTCCAAAGGAACGACAACCCGTGAATTAGTGGTGGCGGTGCTGGTGGTTGTAGTGATGGTAGAAATTCCACATGAAGATACACTTGATTGTAACGACAGAGGTGGCAGAGCAGGTGGGGTCTGAGAGGGAGCAGGAGTAGCTACTGCTATAGTGGTAACAGGTTGTTGTGATTGACTCTGTGGCCCAGCTGGAGGTGGAGGTGGAGGGACAGGGGAGTCTAAATCACTTTCATTGGCTGGCAAGGGGCTGGCGAGGCTCGGGGAAGAGCTGCGGTTGTCCTGGTCTATATCTTTAGTATCACTGCTGACATCCTCTGTAGCACTGCGGCTGTCTGAACTTTCACCTTCGCCCTCTCCTTCTGACTGGGAGTCTGGAACCTCCTAAATAAATAAGGCAGACCAATCAAATAATTTGTCTATGAAATTATAAAATCCTTATTTTTTTACAAATGTAATACGATACATTTGTCAGATAAAAAATATATACATTAGAACAGCTGGACTATATTGGCCCACACTTTATATTTCAGCTAAATGATATCCTTATAACATCTTACTTGATTCTTGGGTCTTTTCATAGTTTTTCTTTCTGGTTCATCATTATCCAGTGCAGCAGCATCTCTCTGTCTCTTAATTCCTTTGACTAAAGATGTTTCCACCTTTATCTTCTGGAATACAATAAAAAGTGGAAGGTTATGGTCTGTAAACAATTCTTATATTATTAAAATAATCTAAACGGAACTTTCACATTTATCTAAATGACAAGCAACCTAAATTATGAAAGTAAAGTTTTACATTTTTACCTTGCCAGGCTTCCCAGCCATAGCTTTGGCATCTGCACTGGATGCCCTAGTTGCCATAGCAGAGGAACCAGTTCTTGAGGCATGGCCACTTGCTCGGACTTCGTCGTTGGAAGGAGACAGACCGGTATCAGGGCTTACTGTAAGCCGATTCCGCCCACTTCTCAGGGATGACATCTAGAAGCAGAGATCGAATTTTTATCTACTTTTATAATAAGCATTATAGGCAGTTCCATCAGGCAGTTCAATCACCTTTCAAGCAATAGTATTTTTTATACAGATGACAACCACTAATATTTATTATTAATTGTATATGCTATTACACTTGAACTATAGAGCAGTGTTGAGCTTACTGATGCTCTGCTGCGCCGTGTCTTCATTCCCTGACGTGCACTGAGCCCTTCATCTTCATCTCGTACAGGTTTGAACAGGTAGGGTGGGTCAGCTGGCTTGGGCAAAGGTGGCAGCCGTCTATGTTTGCTAAAGTGGGCATGACAGGTGGCGCATAAGAGAACATCCTCACGACCTCCGTGATGCCAGTCTTTAGAACCTGGGAATAACGTTACAGCAAATTACAAAAAAAAATGCTTTATGTGGTCATTTATAATTATACAGAACCACATTTATATAGTTAGTTAGGAAGTAACATAAATTGGCATGCATGTTAATACATGCTGTTAAAAGGTGCTAAATTTGGTGATATGTAACATGCAGATATGCAAACTATTAACAAGAAAATTGAATGAGGCATATAAAAAAAAAAAACTGTAAAGCACTAGCTAGTGCTGATAAATGTGATGTACATACTGGTGGTAAGACAGTGACTGCAAGCTTGTGCTTTATCCCCCTGCTCACTGTCCTCACTGTCCATATCGTCCTCACTGGCTGAACTGAGCTCCACTGCAGAGTGTGCAAGATAGACAGCAGGCATTATGTAAGCTGACACTTACAGTATTTCTAACTTTCACTAGACATGGCACACCATAATGCCACCTCTGCGCAGTACAATACTCACTAGATGATGTGCGAGAGTTGGTGTTGGTGGCTGCTACAGCGTTGCGTGTTTTGACCTTGCGAGATGCAGGCTGCTTGCGGTGCTGACGCTGAGGTCGTGCCCCCACAGCTTCAGGAGTTTTTTTCCAGTAGTAGTAAAAGGTAATTAACTCACCCTTAAGAGGAAAGTGTACAGCAAAATTCAAAATTCAATTCCTTTTGATTGGTATAGGGCTTTTAAACAATGAACATTACAGAGATAAAGCATTAATAAAAGAATGTACAAGTTTGTTACCAAAGAAAACTGATTAATTAATAGCATAGGTACAAAGAAGAATTGTTCCTACCGTTTTCTTACTGGGTAGCAAGTCTTTGCGGATTCTGAAAAAATTTTTGCCGTACTGCCTGAGACCTCTGATGAATCTTTTCTGAAATTAATAACAAAGTAGATGTAAATCCTTAACAGGTGCATACTATAAATCTACGACTTTGTTAACAACTATTTGAAGCTATGAACTCGCATCGTGGTAGTGATTCATTTATTGATATAAAAGGACCTATTTAATGATACTATTTATTGTGACAGAATAATATAATAGTGTTTTACATTACATGGGAACACATGAACAACTGGCATTATTTTACTTGTTTGTATGTTATTTAAGTGTCTGATAATTCAGTTAAATCTCAAGTGGCTGAACATGAACTACATACTAAAACACTAAAACTGAACATGAACTACACACTAATAAATAAAAACTTACAATAGATTTGAGTTGACAATTGTAAGATAAAACGCTGCAATATAATAAGCCGGGCTGTGCAGATAAATAAGCTGTGTAGATGAAACGAGATGAGCTGAGGTAAAGCAAATGGCAGAATTTAAATTACTGAAATGTCCTCAGAAGGCAACAGATATTTTAAAGATATTCTTTTTTTCAGTTTTATTTGCCATGGTATCTGATCAAAATGTTTTTTTTTGTGGTATGGCAGAGAACCTTCTCTCCATGTTTTGGCCCTTTTCATGTACCATGACTCTGAAACTATGATATGTTGACATTTAATATTTGTATTTTGCCGAAGAGACATTCTTTTTTTGTGCCCATTTTTTAGCTATTCTGTGAACTTGGCCTTTTACGGAGCCTTGAAATCAGAATTCAGTGGTTACATGCACATGGTGGTATAAGGTATGGGCCATAAAACACTATAAACTCAAAATAAGAAAATCAGAGTGTGTCAAGTAAAATATGCCTCAAAATGTTTTGTTCTATTTGGCTTACGTACACATTTACACACAAGGTTACAGAGATTTATACATAATGCCATTATTAATAATAAAACAGAAGAGCACTGATTATACATCAAACACTGCACCATGAAAAGCAACCCAAAACACTCTTGATAGTGGCTTTATATATGGATATAGTTAAAGCGTCATTTCTCACCACTTCATCATCTGACCAGCATTTCTCTATGAGTTTCGGGACAGGTTTCTTGACCAGGCACTGAAGAGCTTTGGCTGCATCATACTGGCTTTCATGGAGCTGAAGGAGTTGAATAAGACAAACACCATTTTTATACAAAAATTCATTTACAAACAAAAAAAAAACACTTAAAAAATGTTGAAAATGTTTTGTATATCTGTATTTACTACATAATCATTATTTTAATTAATTGTTTAAGCTCCAATGTAATGTAATACATCAGTCTATTATGAAATCAGTTATGAGTGATCTAAATTCACAAAGTAACAAATTAATAGAATAGAATAGCCTTAATTTGTCACCTATACATTACAGCGACATCTTTTCTGTGCATACCCCAGCTTGTTTGGAATCTGGGGTCAGATCGCAGGGTCAGCCATGATACAGCACCCCTGGAGCAGAGATGGTTAAGGGCCTTGCTCAAGGGCCAAAGAGTGGCATTAGGCAAAACTGGAGCTTGAATTATCATTGTACATTAAACATGCATGTGTAATTGGTGTAATTTTGTCCTGGTTGGCCAGTATTGCTTTAGTGTGATTTTACTGATGTGCAGTACAGCATTACTTAAAACATTAACTAACCTCTCGCTGACTTTTAATAGTGAAATGGGATGGATTCTGTTTCAATATTGTGGGAGAACACATATACAGTACAGACCAAAAGTTTGGACACACCTTGTGTGTCCAAACTTTTGGTCTGTACTGTGTATATATTATATATACACAGTACAGACCAAAAGTTTATATATATTATATATACACAGTACAGACCAAAAGTTTGGACACACCTTCTCATTCAAAGAGTTTTCTTTATTTTCATGACTATGAAAATTGTAGAGTCACACTGAAGGCATCAAAACTATGAATTAACACATGTTGAATTATATACATAACAAAAAAGTGAACTGAAAATATGTCATATTGTAGGTTCTTCAAAGTCGACATCAAGAGAATGCCAAGAGTGTGCAAAGCAGTAATCTAAGCAAAAGGTGGCTACTTTGAAGAACCTACAATATGACATATTTTCAGTTGTTTCACACTTTTTTGTTATGTATATAATTCCACGTGTTAATTCATAGTTTTGATGCCTTCAGTGTGACTCAACAATTTTCATAGTCATAAAAATTAAGAGAACTCTTTGAATGAGAAGGTGTGTCCAAACTTTTGGTCTGTACTGTGCATAACATAGAAATCAAAATCAAAGGTGCATTTTAAGTTTTGTACTAAATACTGGGTGAAATCTATTTGTCAGTTGTCAGCCTAGTAAAGGTGATTCCCCTCTTTCCGAACCATGAAACATCTGTGCCCAATTCATAACACAACACTAAACTACATGAGGGCTAACGCTCACGTTTGTATAACAGGAAAGAAATTCTAGCAACTAACCGTGTTTAATGCATTTAATGTGGTGTCATCACGGGACGCTGCAAGACAGCCATCCTCTGTTGACCCTCCATCACACATCCCTGCAAATGCTGCCATGCTCCTGATTATAAATTAACAGATGCTTAGGGATGAATTTAACAACATTCATGCCTTTAATCATTTGCCTGTAAGTGATGAGGTATATCATGGTGTTAGTGCCCACTCACCTGGCAGCACGCAAATACATGAGGAGGTCACAGTCATTGACTCCTGGTGTCCAGACTAGCTCCTCTTTCTCTGTCACTGAGTCTATTCCAGGAGTAGGAAGTGGCTGCAGCTCAGGGAGTTTGGCCTGCATATGTGTAAGCAGCACATTATACACATGCATGCATATAAGAAATACAAATATTATAGATACAAACATACATGTGTATAAAATTAATTAAGACCAGTGCACAGTTAAAATGATTGGTGACTAATAATTAGTCTGGGTGATTTTCAACTACTAATCCAATAAGATATACTGGGTGCAGTAATAAGCATCTTTACACACCTGATGACTTGGGCCCACTCTAATCTCCCCTTGTGTGCTGTTTAACTGCCTAAAATACAAAAATCCTGTTAATAAAAATGCCAGCTAACCCCAATAATTTAACAGCAAAATTAACAAAATCTTCGAAAGAATTTCTTAATGTAAAAACAAACAGAGAAAAACATACACACAATTTAAAAACCACTTGCAATGTAAATAATAAAGGATTACAAACACAAAATCTTTGGATTACAGGGTTGAAAAGTAAAAATCTGTCATTTAAGGCTGTAAAGTAAACAAAAGCAGAATACAACCAAGCAGTTTAAGGATTTTGCTCAAGAACTCAACCATGGCATTTATTTTGGTGTTGGGATTTGAACCTGCCCATTCTTATCAGTAGTTTAAAGCCTTAACCACAACTAGCACATATAGCTTAAAGTGATTCAATCTCTTTCAACACTGAATATAACTGCACTCAAATATTGTACTGAATAAATACATATAAGCCATTTCAGCTACGTGCACTGGCTAAGTGGTTAAGGTTGTGTGTTCAAATCCCAACACCACCAAAATGCCCTGAGGGTTGTTTCCGTTTGCAAGATCCTTAACATTCAACATTGACTGGAAAGTATTTTTATACTTTCTATAACTATATTATTCAACTATATAATATTTACTATATGTATCTATATACTTACTATAATGTAAGACATGTAAGACAGTTTTTCATTGTTCCTCTACACTACGTTATGGGCAGCACCATTGCCAGTTATTTTTGTAACGTTTACAATTTTACTTTTATTTATTACAGTGTAAACCTGTATAGAATATATGCTGAACTTGCAATATGCAACAATTGTGTATATTGTGTATATTGTGTGTGTATATATATAATTAATCCTACTTGGTGTGAGCTATAGGATGTCATAACAAATGAAAAGGTTGTGTGTTCCCAGCACCACCAAAAAGCCCTGATGGGTGTTTTCTTGTGCAAAATCCTTAACATTCAGAATAAATCCCAAGTAAACAAAATGTACTGGATTATGTTGTTTTATACTATTTATAACTATTTTATATGTTCTAATGTAATGTAAGACATTAGTTTTTCACTGTTCTTCTACACTACGTTATAGGCAGCACAGTTGCTAGTTATTTTTGTAAACTGTAATTTTTTATAGTGTACACCTGCACACAATATATGCTGAACTTGCAGTATGCAACAACGGTATATATCTTTTTTTAATCCTACTGTGAGCTACTGCATTGGATGTTCTCTCTCTCACACACACACACACACACACACACACACACACACACACACACACACACACATATATACAAAACAGTAAGTGCAGTTGAACACACTGGAAAAGTTCGAGCTGCGCCATGACGGGCGCTCCCTCAGCCTTTAAATCAGCTCGTGCTCAGTGTTAATCACAGCGACTCATTAGCCTATAAGCAGCCTGGACGCTGCCTCTAAGTCCCGCCCAATCAGATGTCTCAGCCAATCAAAGCCCGGTGGCACCGTTCCCTCCAAAGGTTATATAAACAGGAGCTTAAACACGTAGCGTCGCTGCAAATCGCTAATTTCACACACGGCCGAATTGTTGTAATATATAAAAGCGTCATATTTATACAGAAATCAATTAGTGCAATGAAGCTCGGACGCGTTCTGCAATTTGATTTACCAACACGGCACCAAAACAGCTAATACATTTCCTTCCGCCGAGTATCATTTCCATACTGATTAGACGAATGAAACTTCACTTGTAATCCGCGATGTTGTGCATAAACTCCAATGATCAATAAGCGTGTAAAAACAAATCGCGTCTCGCGTCGTGTTATCGCTATTACCTGGCCTTAGCGTCAGTGTGTAGCCGAGCGAGGAAAGCTGTCAAGTTCACACTCGTCTATATTTGCAGCAGAATGCCAAAGTACTCAGCAGGCATCCGACAAACACGGGAATAAATGTGAATAAATAATAACTGATATGAGCAAAACTAAGAATCCCAACAAACCTTCTTGGACTGAACAAATCATCCATGGCTGGAGCTCTTCCTGTTGTGTGTGTGGTTTTTTTTTTAGTTTGTTTCGGTTCTGCGGCGGCGGCCCAAAAACTCTGCTGCTCGCCTTATTTCATCCTCGCTGCTCAAAATGGAGGCTGGGCTGACTGAGGATTTTCTCCCCGAGAGCTCAGGCGATGACCTCAGCGTTCACGCGCCAGCCTACCGAGCTGCCGCTCAGGCACGCGCTTAACTGAGCATGTGCCGTCTCTCTTTCTCTCTCTCTCTAACGCGATCAGCTCCGTGTCCACCGAGACATCACGCCACGAACACAAGATCCGATACTATCGCACGCAGTCCGACGCCGACGTGAACGTGAAAAGTGCGATATCGAACGCGCTGGGGGACGCAGTCCGCGCGTGCGGCACTAATCACTTCCATCAACGCTTCAAAATGGATGTCCGTTCAGTGCGAAACAGTATCGACTCCTGCTTCTTCTTCTTCTCCCTCCCCTAGAGGATCATCTTCACACCCGTTTGACTTCCATTATGTAACGGATGTAATCGGGTTTTTTTTCTCAGATTGTTGCACGGAAGCCATTCTTGCTAAATGTCACTTAACGCATCCTCCCAAAGCCATTTCAAAGTTTACATAATTGGATCTGGACAGTATGTAGAAATATTTTATATCCAACAAACGTTTTAATGCATTGATGTAAATTGATGTTTGCAAACAAAAAAAGTTTTTTAATTTTTATTTTTCCATTTAACACATTTCCCCATGCACGATTCATACAAATGTTATATTCTAGATCTTAAGATATCTTAAAACACAAAAAGATACTAATTTCTTATCAAATTTAGTGCATTGTGAATAATTGTCTACTGAAAAATTGTCACATAGTAAGAAAACAAAGGTTTTTTTAAGGTCATGTTTATTTTTAATCTGCTGCAACCACAGGATACTCTAAAACCACAGACATATAATTGGTTCTTTATGAATGAAATTCTCAGTAAATGACTAAGTTCACAGCACTGATTATATATATTTGTATATATTATATATATAGATTTTTTTTTAATAACTGTAAATACTGCTTACATTCCTTTAATATACTTTTTAACCATTCTGATACAAAAAAAACCCAAAAAAACAGTACAGAATAATATTGGTATGCTGTAATTTTCTCTACTGACAGCAAGCAAAGCTAGATTGTCATAACATGGGCTTTCGGTGTAGTCAATAGTTCTGCCTCAGTTCAGTGTGTTCCTGAACTTCCTCCCTGCGAAATGAGCCTTATCGCCAGTTCCTTTTCAATTCTGTGGAGAAAACCCAGAGAAGGGTTTTCACACAGCTACAAGGAAAGAGTGGATAAATCAACAAATTATTGTAAAAAGTTTTTTTTTTATTGTAAAAAGTAATTTAGTAATACATTTCAGAAATGCTTACATAAATACAAAAACTAATTGATATTCCATAGCAATTTAAATTTCATATTGATAGTTTGATCAGACATTTTGTACACTTGTGTAACACTGCAATATTTATAATTTGCATCTGGAAAGTATTCAAAGCGCTTCACTTTTTCCACGTTTTTCCATATCATGGAACAGCCATATTTCAAAATGGATTACATTCATTATTTTCCTTGAAATTCTACAAACAATACCCCACAATGACAACGTAAAAGAAGTTTGTTCAAAATCTTTGCCAATTTATAAAAAAAAAAATAATAATCAAGTACATAAGTATTCACAGCCTTTGCCAAGTCACCTAAAATTTAGCTCAGCTGCATCTTGTTTTCACTGATCAATCTTGAGCTGTTTCTACAACTTGATTGGAGTCTATCTGTGGTATATTCAGTTAATGGGACATGATTTGGAGTCACACACCTGTCTATATAAAAGTCTCACAGTTAACAGTGCATGTCAGAGCACAAACCAAGCCATGAAGTCCAAGGAATTGTCTGTAGACCTCTGAGACAGGATTGTATGGAGGCACAGATCTGAGGAAGGGTACAGACAATTTTTTGCAGCATTGAAGGTCCAATGAGTACAGTGGCCGGCATCATCCACAAATAGAAGAAGTTTGGAACCACCAGGACTCTTCCTAGAGCGGCCGCCTGGCCAAATTGAACAATCTGAGGGGAGAAAGGCCTTCGTCAGAAGAACCTGATGGTCACTCTGAAAGAGCTCCAGCGTTTCTCTGTAGAGAGAGGAGAACCTTCCAGAAGAACAACCATCTTTGCAGCACTCCACCAATCAGGCAGAGGTAGAGTGGCCAGATGGAAGCCACTCCTCAGTAAAAGACACATGACAGCCTGCCTGGAGTTTGCCAAAATACATGTAAAGGACTCTCAAACCATGAGAAACAAAGATTAAACTCTTTGGCTTGAATGCCAAGCATCATGTCTGGAGGAAACCAGGCACCGCTCATCACTTGGCCAAAACCATCCCTACGATGGTAGCATCATCATGCTGTGAGGATGTTTTTCAGCGGCAGGAACTGGGAGACTAGTCAGGATCAAGGGAAGGATGAATGTAGCAATGTACAGAGACATCCTTTGTGAAAACCTGCTACAGAGTGCCCGGGACCTCAAAATGGGGTGACTTCATCTTCCAACAGTACAACGACCCTAACAAAGGATAAGACAGGAGCGGCTATGGGACGACTCTGTAAACGTGCTGGAGAGGCCCAGCCAGAGCCCAGGCGTGAACCCGATTGAACATCTCTGGAGATATCTGAAAATGGCTGTGCACCAACGCTCACAATCCAACCTAATGGAGCTTGAGAACTTCTGCAAAAAAGAATGGAAGAAACTACCCAAAAATAGGTGTGCAAAGCTTGTAGCATCATACTGAAAAAGACTTGTAATTGGTGCCAAAGATGCTTTAACAAAGTATTGAGCAAAGGCTGTGAATTCTTATGTATGTGTTTTATTTAATTATTGTTTTTATAAATTTGCAAAGATTTCATTTTCATTCATTACATTGTCATTATGGGGTATTGTTTTTAGAATTCCGAGGAAAATAATGAATTTAATCCATTTTGGAATAAGACTAACATAAAATGTGGAAAAAGTGAAGTGCTGTAAATACTTTCTGGATGTACAGTACCTGCTCATTTTAATTGCTTTATTTTAGTGGTCACAGTACAGAATGTAAATTCAACATATCTTTAGTAGCAAATGCTGAAAATAGTAGGATGCCAAGACCATTTTCTTGCACCATAATTAATGCATGCAGTAAATTGTGAACTCGCACCTGGAGGGACTCAAATTTGGTTCACTTTGAGCACCTGACAATTGCAGGCCTTCTCCGCCACGGCTTTGGAAATACGTTTAGGATTAGTCACGGTCAGGTCGTCCCCAACTACCTGAATATCTGTAGGGGCTGTAAAGCTGGGCCAGGCCTGGCAATCATCCTGGTCAACTGGGTCCTCAATGGACACCACTTCAAAACAACAAGGGGGAAGAAAGAAAAAAATAAAATAACAACTGAACTAATTAGCAAAGGAGATTTCACAACAATGGAGTAATGTGAAACATACAAACAAAATAATAATAATAATAAAACAATGGAACAATTCATTCATTACAGTTTAGAAAAATAAGAACAGGGGCTACCAGGGTCATCCTGAACAAAGGTCTTGTACAGTTCAGCAAGTTCATCAGAGGGAGTGTAACGAATGTGGTCATCAGGTGACTTGAAGTCACAATCATATTTTCCATTCCGGTGAAACTGTGATGCTGCCCCATCCATACCAATCACATCTTCAGAGTAACCTGCTTGGCTGAAGGCAGTCTTTAGCAGCTCCAAAACTAGTAGACACAGATAAAGCAGTTACCATTTAACATCTGTATCTGTACATCATTCACAATTTTACAACTAATTAATAATTTTACTACCTTCCTTATTCTCCACGATATTTGTTGCAAATCCACCCTCATCTCCATCATTGGTAGCATCCTTGCCATACTTCTCCTTAATGATGTTTCTTAGGTTGTGGTAGACCTCAGCCCCGATGCGCATGGCCTCCTTGAAGCTACTGGCACTCACCGGCAGGATCATGAACTCCTGCATCGCGAGCTTATTGTCAGCATGGGATCCACCATTTGTCACATTTAATACCTTAAACAAAATAAGCAGCACAAGTTTTACTTTAATGTAAAGGTTTTTAATGTCAACTAATACCAATTTGCTTCTTTATAGGAAGTTATGAAGTGCAGAGAAATGAATCTCCACGAGAGTTAATAGACTTTCAGAACTGAGGAAAAAACTGTTTGGACAGACGATAAAATCCAACACACATTCCTCACATAATAAATCTTAATTTATTCAACAATCCATACTTAGTAACCACTTTCCACTTACTGGTTAGGATTGCCATGGATATAAGGTCTATTCCTAGAGCACTAGGCATAAGGTGGGAAAATGCTGTAGGGGAAATTCAGCATAAGGAATCTAGGACACCTGCATTGCATTATGCTAGCTACTGGCAAGATTTTAAGAAGTGGGGAAAAAACTTCCGAACCTGGAGAAATCCCATGTGGCCACCAGGACAACATGAGAAACTGAGAACCCAGAATCTGTGACCTACGTTGGCCGAGGAGTGGAAAACTGAATAATGCAACAACAATTCAGACAAACCAGAAAAAGTAGATATATTTTGCAAATGGAATACTTACCACTGATTGAACATCAGTCACTGAACAAGAAGTAGGAAATTGTGTATATACCTTTGTTTCTTGTACATTTGTGAAGTTTTGTGTTCACATTAAACCATTTTTGTTTTAAATAAAGCAACTTTAAATCAGTTTTCATTTACACACAAATCGACTTTGTAATGCCTCAGCTTGTTGTACTTCCTGTATATTGAGTGAGGAAGTCTCATCCAGTCAGTGGTATGTATTCCATTCAAAAACCAGATCTACCATTTCTGTCATAATTATATTTGTGTTTTCTAATTTGTTGCTTTGGTTTAAGGATTTTTATTTTTATTTTTGTTTTGTTATTGTGTTTTCTGACATCTCGCACACCGAAGTGAAACCATATTAATGCTACACCACCACGTGGCACACTGTAAATTCTTTCATCTATTCTGTAAATTAAGCTATAAATTATCTAAAACCTTGCTCTAAGACAAAGTCAGAAAGGAGATATTTGTGGTACCAAAATCACAAATTTCTAAAACAAAGTTGAAGTTTTAAGTTATATGATATAATTGCTTATTTAGGTTCAACATCTGCCCTTAGACTTTCATATCAAACAGGTTTTCAGTGAAATATTTGTAATGATTTTATTAACGCAAAGAAACAGTAAAATGTATCATCAATCAATCAAAAAAAAAAAAAAGATCAATATTTATTTGATTCACTGTAAGTAGTTTCTGTTCAATTTTAACGTCTTTATCACTCACCGGCACTAGCAGGATGACCTCTGGGTCGGCAATATGTTGGTAAAGAGGAACACCTTTTTCTGCTGCTCTTGCATTGCACACAGCCAAGGATATACCCAGGATGGCATTAGCACCAAATTTGGCTGAAATGTGAATGTATATAACACAATAATTACTATAATATAATAAAACTATTAGAAGTAGCTCATCAAAAAAACGATTTTACTGCCAAAACTACTTTTTCTAACACACCCATTTAGCTGGTTCAATTACTATTAAGCCCTTTGTTTTCCAATGTTCTTGACTGTTCTTAAAGTGTTGCACATGAAAAGAAACTAAATATGAAAAAATAACTTTTTATTAGTTACTAAATAATGTTTGCATTATTAAAATAACTTACACTTGTTATCAGTGCCATCCAACTCCTGCATGAACTTGTCAATCTTCTCTTGTTCAACTACATTAAATCCCTAGAAAATCAATTCTAGTTGATTTTGTGTTTTTTCCAGGTCTGCAATAATGAAGTTTGTGATTTCTTTTGGCCAACAATTGAAACAACTGAAAACACTTCAAACCTGTTTAATCAGTGTCGGTGCAATTGTTTGGGGGACATGCTCAACAGCTTTTGAGGTTCCTGCAGAACAATGAAAGCAGCATGAAACAAGAAAATACATTAAACCCACATACAATTTGAAGAATGAATAAAAGAGGAATGCAAGAGTATACATTTCTCTGCATGAACTGACTGCACCCTATAATCTTGCCTGCAGTAAGTTTAATTAGTGATCACAATTATAAGTGGGAAAATGCTTAAATAGTTTAGTTAAGCCCCAATCCAGTCACATTCATTCCATCTATTTCTGTTGCACTTAAACATTTTTACCAAACAGCAATGTAATTTAAAAGACATTCACATCAATGATAGTCATGCTTAACCAGGGACCTTTAAGCAAGCAATGGTTTCTATTCAATTTTGTCAATCTGAACGTAAAATCAAGTTCACCTTCTGTTTTTTGGCCCAGTTTCTGAAGGGAGGTCATGTTCTGCTTCAGAATGTCACAGTACATGTTGGAATCCATGTTTCCCGAATTTAACCGCAGCTCCCCAGTACCAGCAGCACTCATGCAGCCCCAGACCATGACGCTACCACCACCATGCTTGACTGTAGGCAATACACAGTTTTCTTGGTGCTCCTCACCAGGGTGTAGCCACACATGCTGGACACCATCTGAGCCAAAAAAGTTTGTTTTAGTGTCATCAGACCACAGGACATGGTTCCAGTAATTCATGCTCTTGGGCATGGTGTCTTCAGCAAACTGTTTTTGGGCTTTCTTGTGAGCCAGCTTCAGAAAAGGCTCCCTTCTGGTACAACACCCATGCAAACCAACTTGTTGCAGTGTGCGTCGTATGGTCTGAGCACTGACAAGCGGACCTTCTGCTTCTGCAACCTCTAAAGCAATGCTGGCAGCACTCATATGTCTGTTTTTTGAAGCCAGTTTCTGCACTTGAAGTACAGCACGAGGACTCAGCTTCTTTGATCGACCTTTGCGAGGCCTGTTCTGAGTGGAACCCGTCTTGGAAAACCTCTGTATGACCCTGGCCACTGTACTGTAAGTCAGTTTCAGGAGGTTACCGATCTTCTTGTAGCCGAGGCCATCTTTGTGGAGAGCAACAATTTTAATTCTCAAATCCTCAGAGAGTTCTTTGCCATGAGGTGCCATGTTGAACTTCCAGTGGTCGGTATGAGAGAATTGTACTCAAAACATTAGATTTTTACTGCTCTTATACAAGATACACAAATTTGTATGGTCCTGTCAAGCAAACAAAAACATGAACATGATGAGTAGGACATGTGGCTTTGCATGGTTACACAACATACATCTGTTATCACTTAGGATGTATTCACTTTTGTTGCCAGCTGTTTTGACAATAATGACTGTATGAGTTATTTTCAGTGGACAGTAAATTTGTATAGCTATACAAGCTCCACATTAACTACTTTAAAATATATTCAAGTTTAATTTAAATAGTACTGTCCCTTGAGAAGATATACTAAATGGTTTTATATATTGTATATATATATATATATATAGAAAATGCCAAATTATCCGTTTGGCAGATAGAACAGTCGGTTATTTATTGGTAATACGGTTTCTGTGTATTATTTCTGCTCTGTTTCATGCATAAAACGATTTTACACATCTGGATTGGTCCAGATAAAATAAATAAATAAATAAATCGTGAGTAAAGTCTGTTTCTGTTTTATTTACCGGATCTGCTGTCAGACTGAGACGCAAAACTACCGTCCTACTTATAATTCTAACATTACTAATATTATCATGTTACACAACAGCATCTGCATTCCAATGATCTCCCTGACTCACACATCATCTCCAAATCTTTAAAAATGCTACTCTAGTGAAAATCCAACAAAGCTAACAGCCACCTGGCTGAATATTAATTTAATTGTGAGATTAATTAAAAATAACAATTATAATCAATATATCATGAAAGGACGTTTACCTTGGATAGTGTAGATATGCAGTGCAATGCAGTGGAGCTGAAGGACAAGCTATTAATCTGAATGGGCCTGAATGCTTTTTTACACCCTTATTTTTCTACGTGGAGTTACATAGATTATGTCCAATGAGCGGGAAGAGTGTGTACAGAATCAGCCAATCCTCAAAAAAGAGGCGGGACATTACCCAAATGTGGCTAAAGACATAGGGATTGAGGGTTGGGTTTGTCCTCATCTTCTTCGACAATACAGTATTCAATATGGGCACAGAGCCTACTGCCATCTGCTGATTAAGTTCACTGTTCTTCTACTGTGTCTTCACTGAACAGTGAGAACAAACAAAAGACAGCAATGTTTATGTATCAACACGCAGCGACCTTACTTTCAGTTACAACCAGAGATGAATGAAGTACAAATACTTTTTTACTTTACTTAAGTAGATTTTTCTGGTTTCAGTACTTCACTTCACTGTTTATTCCTTGGACAACTTTTACTTTCATTAATTTTTTTTACACAAACATATGTACTTTATACTTCTTACATTTTCAAACCAGACTCATCATTTAGTTTTAATCTATTTGGCCCATCGACCTATTTCTTTTCATTGCATGGCTTTTTTAACCTACCATTGGTTTATCATTCGCATTATCATTCCCATACACCACAGATGTAGGGACAAAGACATTCTTGATCGCCTGATCATCATCATCATCATCATTTCTCTGCTTGTGTTCTATATGGTGGTTGTTCAGCCTGAATACATTTATTACAAAATTTGAAATTCTTTTATATCAATATATTAATATGATGTGAGATCAGTTACCAGCATGACACTAACATAGTTAGTAGTAATGACTACTTTTTACTTAAGTCCATGAAAGAACCCACATGTCTTTACTTTAACTTGAGTTTATAAGTGTAGTCAGTACTTCAATTTTTACCAGAGTCTTTTAAAATGTAAGTATCTGTACATCTACTAAGTATGTGTATACTTTTGCCATCTTTGTGTACAACTAACACATATGTACTTTCTGTACAAATACAAAAAAATACTGTATCTCATCTGATGTCCTGCAATGTTTCTCAGTCTGCCTGTAGTCTATACATCTGTGTACATTATACCCAGTCCTGCAGAACCCATGTGCTGCACATTTTAGCTCCCAGCACACCTTATTTCTGAGAAATAACAGGTTTTCTGAATGAAAGTGAATGGAAGAGCTGGAAATGCAGGACCCCGAAAGTACTCCTGGCCCAAGGTTGGGAACCTGTGCATTAGTTGGAAAGAGACAACCATATAGGACAACCACAGAGCAAATATTTAAAAAAATTGGATTATTCTAGTAAAGAGGTGTATCCGCACCTTGTACAGTTAAGTGTTAAGAGTTAAGTGGACAGATTATACCCCAATGACTTTACTGAAGAATACCGTTGTAGGTTGGGATTATAAGTGGGAAAATTAATGTATTAAATAATATATTAATAAAATATTTATTCACATTCATAAAAAATACATGATATATATAATATGGCTACTCTTGTCTGTTTGCAGTTAAATCTTCATAGTTCACAACCAAGGTACAAAAAATAATATTGTAATGTACATATTTTTATGTTATGTACAATAATACGGATACAATGCTTAGAGTTACCTATATTTTTATTTGTTCTTTCCATTCATCAGAAAGCCTAAACATTAGTTTAGCATGTGTAAATATTGTGATTAAGTTGGTTGGATGACAGTAACAGTGGGATGATAGTGTCTGATGTTTAGCTGAATTTCAATGTATTTGTTTGGTGGGGAGTGGACAAAACTTTTGAGAAGTGGGTGAGACCTATATATATATATATATATATATATATATATATATATATATATATATATATATATATATATATATATATATATAGTATTACCTCTTACAGCCACAGAAGTGCTTTTCTGGGACAGACATTTTAACAAAATGTTCTGGCAAAGACATTTAAAAACAATTGTATGAAAAAACTAATAAATACATTTATATATATATATATATATATATATATATATATATATATATATATATATATATATATATATATATATATATATGTGTGTGTGTGTGTGTGTGTGTGTGTGTGTGTGTGTGTGTGTGTGTGTCATATAATATTACCTCTTACAGCCACAGAAGTGCTTTTCTTAGACACAGCAGAAGAAAGCTTGTCCGAAACATCTTGTTTTTCTGGAAATCTACAATTATTTTCTCAGATATATTTGCAATTATTACACTAAAGTACACTTTAATTACTTCCTTAATCCATCACACACTCACACAGAAAGTGAATTTTAGCTGAGTAGAATTTAATACAGCATACACCACTACATCACAATGCACATGCAGAGTTATATTTTGACATTGTGAGTGCACATCAAATGCAGATGTATCATGAGAAACTACGTACCATCAGAGGCTGGTATCTAATACAGTGATTGTCTTGAGTGTTGCATATTGATTATGTCACTGATTATTTATTATATATATATATATATATATATATATATATATATATATATATATATATATATATATATATATATAAAGAGAGAGAAAGAGAGATAATATTATTGTGATGCATTACTTGTGTAACTACTTATTTAGCCAGACAAAGAGACACAAGGTCATACAAGAAAGAAATCCTGTCTACGTTGGAAAAACATGCTGTAGGGCAGGTAAGGCCAAGTGAATAAAATGATAGGGGCAGCTTTGTTTAAAGGCCAAACAGTATGGCCATTTTTTCCTCTGTCATATAGGAAAATTATAACAGTATTAAAAACAATAAGATACAGATTTTTCACTTTAATTTTGACAGTACAATGGATTCAAACCTTTTTTTTTTTTAATTGCCAGATGTGTTTATTTTTTATCACGAATCAAACTACGCATTTTTGCATATGTTTACCCGGAGGAGAAAATGATGAAACTGAGGGACAGTGGTGTGTTTATGAGAAAGAGAAGCCTGACATCTCATTTAGATCAGGAATCCCCCAGGTCAAGTCTCACCATGAATTCTCTCTCTCTCTCAATCTCTCTCTTTCTCTCTCTCACACACACACACTGTGTATCTGTGTGTTTGCGTGAATAAAGTGGTGCTGGAGCTTGTTTTGTTGTTCCTCCATTGCACAAGCCCTCAGGAGGCCACTTTTGGAGGCCAGCTGATCCTTGTGTTCCACCTCTCTCTTGCCACTGAAACTGGCATTGGGGAGCTCATTACAGGAGGAAGGAGAAGAAAGTGAACTGTCTCTTGGGTTACAGACCTGAAGTGTGTCTCTGGATAAAGTCCCTACTAGTGAAATCTTAGACCATCCATCCAATTAACCAAACATATGATTGTGGAAAATACATCTCACTTCATCATAGAAATGGAATAATGATTAATATACTGTACATACAAACACTAGCCCTGTAATAAATAAAACCCTTAATAAGTTATCTAAATTCATAATATCACTAAATAAACACTATATTTTAATATGTAAATAAACACAGCAAAATTCCCTTTATGAGATGGGCAAAAATGCAAGCAATATATTCATCCATCATGTTATTCTGTATTTTGGGCTTAACTCAGAACATCAGTGCAAAATAAAATGCATTTCATGGTATGAATTTATTTAGATTCAGCTAAAACATACAGGCAGCTATTGTATAACAAGAAAGTCATCTTCGTTGAAATAAATCAATATATTAATATTCAATGATTTGGATGTCTATTGTTGTTGTTTTTCCGTTGCAGTCGATCAAATATCTACAACATATTGGAAACTAATCTTTTTATTTAAATGTAATGCTTTCTAAAAATATATAAAAAGCACAAATACTGGTTTTGGTAGTTAAATTCTAGACGTTTGACATCATATCACTCTTGGAGCATGAACAAGTTGGTAAGAGGTGTGGTTTCTAAAAGCTTACCTCATCCACCCCAGTGGACTTCTCTGGTAACCTGACAAATCACAGGGCAGGAAACACACCTGTGTATGCATGGAGCATAGCTATTGGCCAGAGTATGAAAACGACACCTGGGCAGGGCTCCAAGGTGTACCTGAAGACCCAGATCTTTTTGTAAGCGCAGTTTCTTCGCTTCAGGGTCTTAAGGTGATTGCGTTTCTGGTTGTGCTTGCGATTCCACTCCTATTGTTTAGCTGATTCGTTGCAACAGCAGCTTTGCTTAAACATACTGGTGAACCTTTGGTCAACATGAAAAGAGCTGCTGGCCCTTCGGCAAATGGAAGGAGCAGGAAGTACACTTCTTTGGTTAAATGGGCACAGCAAGGCAACACAATGGCATTTCTTGTTCGCGGCTGCACCCTGAATGACCACCTCAACAAATCAAAATGGTAACTTAAATACAATGTATTTTCTACTTTTCTGTTAGTTATTTCAAAATATATGATCTTACTTAATCAATTTCAAGTCAGACAGAACTATAGATGCTTAGGAGATTAACTCTAACCCCCATGACCTGATAAACCTGTTGGGTCAGTTTAAAACAAACAGAAAGAAAATGAGAACTTATTTGTTTAGATAGTAAACAGGAAATATGCAGCATGTGTATAAAAAAAGCAATGCAAATAAGGCTAGTGGGTTTTATCACGATATACATTATTGTTGTGAAAACACAACTTTGCATAAGGTTGTGTTTTCAGTTTATATCACTTTCTTGTTGTCATATATTTTAATGTATTTGCTCCTTTAAAAGCTGTAAAAACACTGGCTTGATCTATTGTGTGTTCCTATTAGAATTAATTAAATTGTTCAGAAACCGCTATAATAAAGTTCTAATTTTTAGCCACAGAATTAGGGAGAGAGAGAGAGAGAGAGAGAGAGAGAGAGAGAGATTCACAAACTATCTTCATTATCTAGACAAATGCATGTCAAATGTGTAGTCTTTAGTATTTTAATATAGTATAGTATTTTATTGAACTGTGTTTGTTGCAGACTGAGTTGAATAAGGCGCAGCCTCAGGTGCAGATGACCAAGGTGCCATTTTAATAAGCGTGACTAAGCACTTCCATTGCCACTTCAGTGGCCTGCTGTAAACACTCTGTTGCATGCCACAGACACAGGTTTGTTTTGATGAAGGTGCAACCAGCGAGGCTCTCCCGAGCCTGGACTCTCTCCCGAGCCTAGACTCTCCCTTGTGATTTCTCTGAGGTGACAATGCTTATGGGACACTTCAGAGTGTTAATTAGTCAGGGGTAACTTTGGGAAAGTGCAAATAATGGGAGGTTCATTAATTCTACCTTCATGAAAAGAATATTTTTGCTTTAAAAAACAATTTCTCAACAGTTTCAATTAAAGCAGGAAAATTATAAAAATTATTATTAAATATTATATTATAATATATTAGAGTATTTATTTTTATATTCCAGAAAAAATAAAACACAATTAAGTTGCCATAGTGACCATTAAAAAAAATATATTCAATCTGTATTCTGAAAAGGAATGAAAATATAAATATAAAAAATAAAAAGGGACAGTTATTACAATAAAAGTAGGCAATCTGAGCCTGGGTGGAGGTTTAACAAGCACAAAATCACACTGCTATAGTGACACTGGATTATGCCATTAATCTAAACTTTTATGTGCATATTGATGGATTTTTCAGTTGGCAATTTTATACATTCAAATGATTTAACACAACATTTAACAAGCAAAAGAGCATCAACACGATAACAAGGATGGTTATCTCCATCTTACGAGGCAGTTTTGGATGTTATAGAATTCTCTAATACTGCCTGGTAATGATGCAGATGGCCCTCGAATAACTCTACGAAAATGCAGTCTAATTATAAGCTCTATTTCACTCAAAATTAAAATAAGCCATGGTTAAATGCTCTTAGGGCACATCTTACCTGACAGTGCTGGGCTGATCACTTGTGTTCTAACACTGTCTGGTAATGATGCACACTGAGAGCAAGAAACTTGAGTATCATCCATTGTGAAGCACAGAGTCATTTATTATACAAACATTTACTGAAACCTACAGCTAAATGCAATGTGTATCACCTGTAATCAGTTAGATATACTTTTTTGTGAAAAGCAGTTAAGAATTTTGACTGTTTGACAATTAGATGAGAAAAATATCGTGTTGAAGTTGATACTGGGTGTTTTCATCTCACTTTCATCCGGCTTTTGTCATGAGATTCAAAATTCACCATTTTTTTTTTCAGCCCAACCCTGTTGCCCTGTTGATTGTCTCAATGACTGGTGTTTGAAGGGCCCCTCCCAAACACACACACACACACACACACACACACACACACACACCTACTAGTGTGTTCTGTCAACCTCTGATTGGTCCATTAAACCCCACCTCTATGGCTTATTATGTTGGTGACACATGAGATGTGTGTGAGATGAAGGGTTCCTTTTTTTATTCTCCGAGATAAAGGAAAAGGAAGTTATTACTGTCACCGAAAAGATGTATAACACAGTTTATAATACTTGGTTATAGATGCTTTGCGTTAACTTCTGCAATAATTTTGGCAGTGGACATGAGATGCTTTGACAAAATATTTGGTTCTTTTCCTATCGCACACTCACAACCACGGACAATCGCAGATCTAAATAACATGCAATTCAGATTTGCAACGGACAGGTGCCACATAAAAGCATTTAACAACTATGTCATGTTCAAGGTAATGTTTGCCAAGGGCCTGCTCTTAAAGTGAAGTGTAACCAAACCTTTCTTTACTTTATCCCAACCCCCCACCACCAGCACTAGTATTTCTGCTATTCTATTCAGTTGTATAAAGCTCCCATGAATGTTTTCTATCGCTCATTGTAATCATGTTGCCTTTATTTGCTCTGCCTTTTCTAATTCTGCCTCTGTTTCACATTCTGTCCTTGTGCAGTTTCACCAGCCTGATTCTTCTCCGGACTCAACTCTCCTCTCTGCCTCTTTCAAATCCTCTGATTTGCGTCTTACCAGGCATGTTTAGACGTTGGTATTCTCTCTAATACTGCCTGGTAATGCTGCCAATCACAAGGAAGTTGCTCATCATGGCTTTCCTGCTCGGTCAGCACAGGAACTCTTTTACATATGCATGCTAACATTAGAGCTTCTGTTCATCTGCCAAATTCATATTTTTTTTTATTGTAATTAATAAATGAGGCAAGTTGATGCAAATCTTCTAATGTAATTGGTATATGCAATAAATGATATTTTATTTAAATGTGTGTATATGTGTTTGTTATAACATGTTCTATTAGCGGCCATGTATTCTTTCACAGAGAACACAGAGCAATAACAGTGCACATCCCAGCACTGCCAGAGTTCCTGAAAATCATACTTAAGTAAAAGTATAGATACCCTACTGTAAAACTTACAGTAGTAAGTTCAAAGTCACCAATTCCAATTACAAAGTCTTAGAGATTCATTACCATACACTACACATTTCGTGAAAAAGCCAAAAAACTATTGATTTGAGGGGTTTGATTTCTTAAAATACAAATCAAATTGTACACCAACACTGCATTAACCAAAATCAACACAACAGCCTCTTCAACATGCCATAAGAAAACAAAGATACAAGTTGGTTATAAAAAAGGCAAAGTAGTAAAGCAATCTTTCAAAAGTTTTCTTGAATAATCAAATAAATTTACAGTATCATCTCACAAAGAAACAGCCCATTACTATTCAATAGACAAATTAAATAGTGATGGTTATATTGCCTTTTCTGCAGAATAAATAAGCCATGCCAGAAAAGGCTGCCATGCAAAATGTACGGTAATTAATTACGGTCAAAGTCACTTAAAATTCAGTGGAGTTAAAAGTACATATACTGAATCACAAATGTAGTTGAGAAGATTAAAAGTTGTTTAAATATTTGATACTCAGTAAAACAAGTAAGTAGTCCAAAAATTACTTAAGTACAGTAACAAAATGCATTTACCCAAATATTTTACGCCACTGACTTAATGACCCTTGATTGAAGAGTGGAATAAAAAAGGTCAATTACGATAAAATCTTAAGGAACTAAATGCTATTAAGCTTCCATGCCCTTCAGTTAGCAAGGCTAGTTATGCTTGAATGCACTGCTCTTTGATAAACTTGGTCCTAGTTGTAAATCACTTTGGATTAAATGATCTGCCAAATAAATCATTTTAAACTGAAAATACTGAGTAAGAAAAGGCCACTTTCTCTTACCTGTAAAAACAAAACAATAACACCCTAATAAAACCACTATTAATATACAAATCGTCTGAGATCCAAAAACAAGGTCACTTTTTTCCCATGACAAAGTCAGACTGGTATATAAGAAAAATGATGCTTGGCTGTCATACTGTATCTATCAGCATATTCTGTTCCTGCTTGGCAAGAAAACACGCTACAGCCATTAGTTTCATTGTTGGTATGGCTAATAGAAAAGTGCAACTTCAAATAAACATTTAGACAAACCAGCATGGGTGTATGTACTGACCTGCATCCATTTAGATGTCATATTTGATTTATTCAAAGTCAATTTCTTTAGTATGTCACCTTCCCTTCCTTTTAGACAAATCGATGCTTTTGATTATGATTTTGACTTGTTTTAGTTACCTAGTGACCCTAGTAAATGAGTCTAGTCTAGGGTCTAATTAAGTGTAAATTAGTTTGTTACTAAAAATAAAGTATAAATGAAGTCAGCTAAGTTCTGTAGTTATTATACACTACCTAGCACAAAACTAAGCATCACTAGCTTATACTGAATCTATAGTGAATAATTACGGTAAAGGGTAAGATATATATACGATCTGGACCTCAGTCTTGTGCTTAGAGGGTTGCTGGGTAAAGCTACTTTAAGCACACGTTTATAGTACAAAAGCAATTATTTTACTGCATTTTGGACTTTTGAAAATTGCTGAAGTGCAACTTCAGTTGAAATGGCAAGATATGGCAACAGGCTAGCCAGTAGGCAAACAATGTATAAATTAATACCTCTTTATTGTCAGGTACACAGCAGCAAAATGGAATTTAGCATTTACCAGAAGTGCAAATAATATGTAGATATGTAGATTTATGTGCAACAAATAAACAAACTGATAAACAGTGAGCAAGTACGCTAAGCACGCTGTGTGTGTGTGTGTGTGTGTGTGTGTGTGTGTGTGAGTGCGTGTGTGTATATAAATATATATATATATATATATATATATATATATATATATATATATATATATACACACAGTGAGGAAAATAAGTATTTGAACACCCTGCTATTTTGCAAGTTCTCCCACTTAGAAATCATGGAGGGGTCTGAAATTGTCATCAAAATTGTCATCCACTGTGAGAGACATAATCTAAAAAATAAAAACCAGAAATCACAATGTATGATTTTTTAACTATTTATTTGTATGATACAGCTGCAAATAAGTATTTGAACACCTGAGAAAGTCAATGTTAATATTTGGTACAGTAGCCTTTGTTTGCAATTACAGAGGTCAAATGTTTCCTGTAGTTTTTCACCAGGTTTGCACACACTGCAGGAGGGATTTTGGCCCACTCCTCCACACAGATCTTCTCTAGATCAGTCAGGTTTCTGGCCTGTCGCTGAGAAACACGGAGTTTGAGCTCCTCCAAAGATTCTCTATTGGGTTTAGGTCTGAGACTGGCTAGGCCACGCCAGAACCTTGATATGCTTCTTACAGAGCCACCCTTGGTTATCCTGGCTGTGTGCTTCGGTCATTGTCATGTTGGAAGACCCAGCCTCGACCCATCTTCAATGCTCTAACTGAGGGAAGGAGGTTGTTCCCCAAAATCTCGAAACCGGTCATCCTCTCCTTAATACAGTGCAGTTGCCCTGTCCCATGTGCAGAAAAACACCCTCAAAGCATGATGCTACCACCCCATGCTTCACAGTAGGGATGGTGTTCTTGGATGGTACTCATCATTCTTCTTCCTTCAAACACGTTTAGTGGAATTATGACCCAAAAGTTCTATTTTGGTCTCATCTGACCACATGACTTTCTCCCATGACTCCTCTGGATCATCCAAATGGTCATTGGCAAACTTAAGACGTGCCTGGACATGTGCTGGTTTAAGCAGGGGAACCTTCCGTGCCATGCATGATTTCAAACCATGACGTCTTAGTGTATTACCAACAGTAACCTTGAAAACGGTGGTCCCAGCTTGTTTCAAGTCATTGACCAGCTCCTTCCGTGTAGTTCTGGGCTGATTTCTCACCTTCCTTAGGATCATTGAGACCCCACAAGGTGAGATCTTGCATGGAGCCCCAGTCCGAGGGAGATTGACAGTCATGTTTAGCTTCTTCCATTTTCTAATGATTGCTCCAACAGTGGACTTTTTTCACCAAGCTGCTTGGCAATTTCCCCGTAGCCCTTTCCAGCCTTGTGGAGGTGTACAATTTTGTCTCTAGTGTCTTTGGACAGCTCTTTGGTCTTGGCCATGTTAGTAGTTGGATTCTTACTGATTGTATGGGGTGGACAGGTGTCTTTATGCAGCTAACGACCTTAAACAGGTGCATCTAATTTAGGATAATAAATGTAGTGGAGGTGCACATTTTAAAGGCAGACTAACAGGTCTTTGAGGGTCAGAATTCTAGCTGATAGACAGGTGTTTAAATACTTATTTGCAGCTGTATCATACAAATAAATAGTTTAAAAATCATATATTGTGATTTCTGGATTTTTTTTTTTTTTAGATTATGTCTCTCACAGTGGACATGCACCTACGATGACAATTTCAGACCCCTCCATGATTTCTAAGTGGGAGAACTTGCAAAGTAGGAGGGTGTTGAAATACTTATTTTCCTCACTGTATATGACATTAAACAGTAAATCTGTACTGCTATCCAAGCTGCACATTGACTACCCTGAAATATATAAAATTTTCATTCATATAGTAATGTCCCTTAAGAACCTATAATAAAATGGTTGCTAAAATGTGAGGGTGTACTCACTTTTGTAAGATACTGTATATCTCCACACATATGATCTATAAGAGAAAAAAAAATATTAGGTTAAAGCAATATGTATGTAAGGCACAATATATATATGAGCTGTATAAAGTTACAATATATGATATGTACTTATAAAACTGTACAAAACTTATATACAGTGCATATACAGATGATGTATAGATATGTGGAAGATAACAAGTATTACTAATTATCAGTGGCAGCCGTGCATTTGGTACCTGGGCCTTCAGTGGGGACTTAGCCAACTTAATACACCTCTTAACTATCACTTCGCAATTACAAAAACCATCAATACTATACAAAAATGCAATATAACAATGCGTGGCATTACAGAGAGAGGCATTTCGCATATGGAGGGTGAAAACAATTTTTACTAAAGCAAGAAATCCAGTTAATACAACTCCAAACCTACACTACCACCGCAACTGTGCACCTACATTATCTGGAGCATTTCAGAATCAATATTTGTCTAATAACATGACAAAAACATAAATAATTTTAATAAAATACAACCTACACACCAGAAATGCAGACTCATAATTTACACTGCTCCTCAGAGGCGGGCCAGTAGTACCGCTCGTATTCACTGGTCTGGAAGTGGTGAACAAAACCTTTCCCGGGCTGACGACGCTAGCTAGCTTCAGGGGCCGTCCTCTTCTCACGATATCCAGCTTTTCTTGAAAATGGATTTTTAAGTATGTTCGAGACCAAGTCAATTTCTCTTCCTCCGTAGGCATTAAAAAGTCTAATTTAGATGTATTAATGTGTGCAGAACTACAGACATATTTTGCCAGAACTTGGCTGTAACTGAATGCTGACGCTATTCTGGGCCAGCTAGCTGCCCTGTGAGGCGAATATGGAATATGATTGGTTAAAGAAACACAGCTATTACTTAAGGAGACTATGGTAAAAAGGAACAGCAGAACTGACTTTAAAGGCCCTGGGAAGATTAGATTGACATGGCAGCACATAGAGGCTGAAATCTGATTGGACAAAAAAATCTTACATCCTCATACACGTACTGGAAGCAGTGCAGCCGAAAGAAACGCTACGAAATGAAGAGAATTAACTGTTGGGAATAAATTAATCTAGATTTGTAAATGTAGGTCAGTGCTTCTAATAGTGTTTAGGTAGAGAAGGCTTTGCTGGCCCTGACCGCCTGCCAATGCTAATTATATACTAGCCAATAGCAAGTATTGCCAGTACTGCTGGCTTAAACTAATGATAACTCTAATGTTGATGACTACCATTTCACCAATTTGTATGCTTAGTGTATAAGGTGTATGAGGCAATACTGCTATTAACACATTTACATGTAAAGAAAGTGCAACTGTTAAGTGTTTGCAGCTATGTTTTGATTCAAGTGATTGAATACATTTAGAAATGTTTAATACATTAATCAAATTACATTTTTTTTATGGTTGTCAGTTTGAAAGCCACTTGTCCTAAAAGAGTTTTTGTAGATATGTTTCCACTCCACCCCTTATAAATAAAATTTTTGGCCTGAACAAACTAAAGCAACTCTCTATCCTCTAACACATGGCATCTGTCAAGAAACTGATTAAATATTCAAATCAGATGTCTATTAAAGAGTTTTATATGTAAGGGGGCCTCAGTTTGGTCATGTTAGTTGGGCTGAAGTTGTAAAAAACCCACGTGTAATAGTATATGTAGGGTTTTTTTGTCGATGAAACACATTTTGTTATTATTTCTCGTTTTGCCTCAGGCTAAATTCCAGTATGAGATAATGGCCGTGAAAAACACTGCGCTTCCTGACACTCTTCCGGTCCACTAGATGGCAGTACAGACATATTTGTCTTCTCTTCGTGATTTTATATGCAAAGAAAAAGAACACTTCCGTAGCACGTTTTGATGTACTATTTCTTGAGTTTATTTCGGTATATTTTCGGGAATACAGAGTTCTGTTGCTGTTAAGACTCAGAAATGGCAGGAATCCCTCCAGACTCGTGGCAGCCTCCTACAGTGTCACTGCAGACCTCGTAAGTAGACGCACAATTTATATCTAAGTGAATCAATGAATGTTAGCCTGCCTGCAGTAGAGATCTTCAGCCGATCATTTTTGGAGTAATGTAGGTTTCGTTTATGTAATGTTGTGCCAGTACATGTGTGGTTATGTGCTGGGCGAGGGGTAATGGGGTTTTCTGTAGGGTTAAGGATGACTTTTTATTGAATGTGAAATGCAACTTTGTCACTGGTCTCGTGTGGTCTTCAGTATGGGGAACATCGTGTTGGAGTTGTACTGGAACCACGCACCGAAAACCTGCAAGAACTTCGCCGAGCTGAGCAGACGAGGGTATTACACCACCACCAAGTTTCATCGCATCATTAAAGATTTCATGGTGCAAGGTGGCGATCCGACAGGAACTGGTGAGTCCTGGTCAATTGTACAAAGCCACTGCAGCTCAAAAGTTCCTCATACAATATCACAATTCCTTTCTCAGCACCCTGTCGTACGCTTTCTCTAAATCACACACAATGCAACTCCTTCGGACCTTCTCTATACTTCTCCATCAACATTCTTGAAGCAAATAATGCGTCTGTGGTGCTCTTTCTCTGCATGAAACCATACTGTTGCTCACAGATGGTCAACTTTTCCCTCAGCCTGGCTTCCACTACTCTTTCCCATAACCTCATGGTGTGACTGATCAACGTAATTCCCCTGTAGTTACTGCAGGTCTGCACAGCTCCCTTATTCTTAAAAACCGATACCAGCACACCCCTTCTCCATTCCTCAGGCATCCTCTCACCTTCCAAAATCTTGTTAAACAACCTGTTTAAAAACTCCTGCATCTCTGCTAAACATCTCCATGCTTCTACTGGTACATCATCTGGTCCAACCGACTTTCCACTCTCCATCCTCTTAATCTCTGCTCTCACTTCCTCCTTACTAATCCACATTCCTCTCCTTAAGGCCAGACCTACCCATCACCTCCTCATCACCTCTCTTTCCTTCACCTACATGCCCATTAAAGTTTGCCCCAATCACCAATCATTCATTCCTAGGTACACCTTCTACCACTTTATCTAACTCACTCCAGAATTAGAAAATTTATACAAGCAATTATCCTGTGTATATAAACATAAACTTTTAAGGGGTTTGAATTGTTAAAATATATGTGCAAGTGTAAATAGGCAATAAATCAGCACTACACAGAGAGCTATCAAGTACATCATGCATAGATTAAAATTCTCTAACCTAAAACTATGCTTAAAGGATGATGGTGGATATAAACATCTTTTTTTCGTGTTTTTAGGTCGTGGTGGTGCAAGTATCTATGGAAAACAGTTTGAGGATGAACTTCACCCAGAGCTGAAATTCACAGGTGGGTATGGCCAGAGATTATGCAGCTCGTTACATTAAATAACTTGTCCTATTAGAAAATGCAAAGTCTACATGTTAATAAATGTTACTGGAAATTGCAAATAGCCTTATAGAAAGAATTTGTGTATGCAAGTACGTCATTGTTGCATAACTTTGCTCAAGAATTCAAGAAAATCAGTCTGATTAAAGTAATTATACAGATTTGTGCATAAGTTTTTATTGCAGTTTCATTATTATGAAATCTGTGCCATGCACCAGTTTCTCTTACTGACTGTAAAACATTGTTAATCAGTGTTTGTTTTATGATTTATTTTTTAGGCGCTGGAATCCTTGCTATGGCTAATGCTGGCCCAGACACAAATGGAAGTCAGTTCTTTTTAACACTGGCCCCCACACAGTGGCTTGATGGCAAGCACACAATATTTGGGAGAGTTTGCCAAGGCATGGGCGTTCTTAGTCGAATTGGCATGGTGGAGACTAACAGTCAAGATCGGCCAATAGAGGAGATAAAAATTCTCCATGTGAATCTACCTAACTGACATTTGTCAAAAATACACTTTTTGTACAGTATTGCTTTTTAAAAAAACAAAAACAAAAAAAACAATAAACCAACATTTTAGTGTTTTCAATGTGTGATTTACATTAATAGCATATAGCTCTAACATAACCAGCCACTGAATGGACTCTTCCAGGTACCAGTCTAGCACCTGTAACTTGAAAGGCAGTCCTCTCTTTCTAACTACTTGAGGGTATTTCTGTAAAGTAAAAAAAAAAATCAAATCGACTTATAATAAGCACTTATAACCAAATGCTGATTAGATTAGGGTCCTTCTTTCTGCCATGTTGCTGTAACACAAAATTTCTACATTTTGCTTGGACTATGTAACGGATCTCTTGTGAATTGTTTTGGAAAAAAGTGTCTGTCATGTCACAATAATGTTTATATATGTAAATACATATGGCTTCCAATCCAGATCCCTCACACTAATTTATCTGCATTAGGATCAGCCTTAACCATGATCCTTAACAGTATACTAAAGATAAGAGAATTTACATTATAAAACTGTTATGTTGCATTTGTTTTAGCAGACAAAATTGTGCTAAAATCTCAAGCCAAGTTTAGTTCTATAGCGCTTTTTACAACGGACATTGTCTTAAAGCAGCTTTACAGAATTTAAGAGTTAATGTGAGCGATGTATATTTACCCCCGATGAGCAGCCATGGCGAGTGTGGCAAGGAAAAACTATCTTAGATGTTATGAGGAAGAAACCTTGAGAGGAACCAGACTCAAAAAGGGGAACCATCCTCATTTGTGCCATATCAAGAGTGTGATCATAAATCTTTAAACAATACAGAACACTGGAGAGTGAGAACTAACATGAGCACTGCAATGTAAGATTATGAGTAATGTCCTTTCTACAGTCTTATTCAGTCATTTGAGGTTATGAAACCAGGAGCTACTGAGCAACTCATAAAATAGCTCTACAGTGCCTTGTTCTCTTTCTGAGGACACTGAGGCTATGTTGGCATGCTTTTTCAAGCAAATGAGTAAAAATGGTGATACACATTTATGAAAACCTACTCATTATTACAAAGGAAAATTATAGTTATTGGCACAAGTGTGTATTTTCCAATTGTTTTTGTTTTATCGATGCACAAAAAGTGTAACTGTAGGATTAAGCATGTTTTTAAATACTGAACCTGACAGTAAAATGTCAATGGGCAGGGAAAAACTGATGTTGCCCACTATGCAGGGACAGGTTTAACTAGCACCAAATTTCATAGAAGACATCAGCTTTAGAAATTAGTTTTTACACTCAACTATGATAATAGCTTCATTAATATTACTAACCTTTTTTTATCCTGGCCAGTTACTGATGATGAACTGGGGTGAAAATGGATCCTATCCCAGGCAGCATACACAAATTCACACACTACCTCACACCAATTTATCTTTTGGCATGGTTTAGGAAGTAGGGGGAATTTGGAGAAACTCGTTCAGACATAAGAAGAACATGTGAAAATGTCACACAGAGAGTTCACCAAGCACAGGGTTAAACTATTTTTGTAGTTATTTCCATAAATGAATCAGGTGTTCTTTCATTGCTCTTTTGGAAGCTTTTAAATGTAGCTAATACACACTTAATGGACATGGAAATGTTTGTGGACAATTAACCATAAGACTTGTATGTGCTTTTTGAACATCCCATTCCACATTGGCTGTTATAATAATCACCACTGTTCTGAGAGGACGTTTCACTAGATTTTGGATTGTGTTTGTGGAGATTTGTGCTCATTCAGCCAGAAGGGTGTTAGTAAAGTCAGGTACTGATGTAGAGTGAGGAGGCCAGGGGTGCAGTCAGTGTTGCAATATATCCCAAAAGTCTTCATTACAGTTAAGGTCAAAGCTTTTTAACAAGCCACTTAAGCTCTTCCACTCCAGCCATATCTATGTAAACTATATCTTCACAGAGCTCGCTTTGTGCACAGAAGCACTGTCATGCTGGAACAGGTTTGGGTCTTATAGTTTAAGTTATGGGTAAAATTTAATCCTACCACATCCAAAGACATCCTATACAATGTTGTGTCTCCAACTTTGTGGTAAGTTTGGGAAAGAACCACAAACACAGATGTCCCAATACTTTTGTCCATACAATGTGGATGGTGAACTGTGAGGCACAATTATAAATACTCTTTCTGAGAATCAAATGCTAAATTAAAGTCTTCTCCACACAGGTTTAAAGGCAACAACAACAAAAAAACAAGAGTAAGTAAGACACATCTGCATATTTCAAACTTATTATGCAGATGCCCATACCAGTTCTCTTTTAAATAAACAGTGCACTTCCAAAAGTGATCCAACAACTCTGAGATATTTCACATCAGTACTTAAGCTTACATACAGCCTGCAGAGGCTTGATAGATACATATTATATAAAAAATGCAGATACCAACTTATGAGCATACTCAAGTGAATGCTGTTGTCTGAAAATGTGAACATTTGTTAACTCTACGAAGAAAATATATGTTGTTGCACTGCCGCCTTGTCACAAAGCAATATATAATTATAGAAAATTTTTATAAATCTACATCGATTTCTCATATTTAAAATATATTCTGCGAAAAGATGCCTGCTAAGTTATGCCTGCTGCTAAGTTATATAAAATTTCTAAGGTTTAATATTGAGAAGAATTTCAGGATTGAAACTCAATTCTTTGCCGCAGTGGAAAAGTGCGAGAAAAAAAAAGCATCAGCTCTGGTGAGAGCTAATAATTTTGGCTTCCAATCCCAACATAATAAGTTATGGATCTAGACTACACTGCTGTGATCAATTTTTTTTTACCTGACTCTTAAAATGACTCATCAGTAAAAGCATTTCTTTACAGTTCCAGTTTTAATATTGACATTACATTGAATCACATTCATTTTATTGTACAAGCCTTTCTCGTCAAAGGTTTATACGACTGAAAATAACATTCAGTATGGGGCATGCCTGCTCTGCATTGTAAGGAGGAAGGAAGGGGTTAGGACTGCAACTACATCAGACTACTGAAGATCTCATCTCTGTGGACAGAGATGACAACGCATTGTCCATCTAACAAAATGAATTCCAGTGCACGGACGGCTCTTCCTACAGTTCAGACAGCTGTGGCAAAAAAGTAGTTGTATTGTGTAAACAAACACAGGAAAAGCTGACTGCCACCGCATACCCATATATATGTTATGTACGCACACAGAAATACATACTTACAAGATAATGTAAATACTGTATACAAAGAAACCAACTGGAAAAAAATTGAATTTTTCAAGACAAAACAGTAACACTTTTTTTTTGTTGTTTTTTTTATCAGTGAAGATAGAAACATCGAGTGTAAATCGCCTGATCTGGGCGTTTTACGAGTCCGTCTCTGTGTATTACATTCATACAGAGAGTAAGACTGTTCACAGAGCTTTGAGCCCAGCAAGCTCCACTAAAGAGTCCATGCATGAGCCGCTCTCGATCGCTCTTACTCAGACACATTTGGCACTCGTTCACATTAATGTGCAGGACATCACAGTCAGTGAGCTCTGCCTAAGCCTTATTAAGACAAAATATGAAACCAGACTGCCAATAAGTCGCTCAGTTTTCAGTTAGGTTTCCTTCTAAATTTACCTTCAGCTGAAAATTTACCTCAGGCTTGGATGAAAATAGAATTATATGCAAATCTCATTTATGACATTGCATTAACGGAGAGGTACATAGTTGTTTTTGACAAAAACAATTAAACAAGGAAAGTCGAAACAAAGATTGTAATTAAGACACCTGTAAATGCTTAATGACTGTTCAGACTTTCTTTGTAAAATGTGAAAACAATGTGGTTTTTTTTTTTGTTTTTTTTTTTTTGTTTTTTTTTGGGATTCAATATCTCAATAATTCAGGATTATTGTTGTCCTATTTCTATTTTCAGTGCAACTAGCCTGGGTCTAAAGTGTAACCCATAATATATGAAATTCACAGCGAAGAGCTACTTCATTGACCCTGATGGAATAAAAAATTAGATTAAAAATGGAAAACTCCTGAAAAATAAAAACATTCACAATCCAAAGAGGTCTCACACAACCAACAGAAACACAAGATTCCAAGTTTCCTAGTATACCTTAGCTTTTCCCAAAATTTAATAACAACTCATATCATTTTTTATAGCACAATTAGGTTATCTATGATCACACGTATGTCACATTTACAAATACAATACCCCATTTCCAGCATTGCCTGGATTACTCCCAACAGCACATGTGTGTCAAGGCCTGAGAAAGACAGCAAAGCCAGTGCTGATTAAGACCTCTTTGAAAGGTGATGAAATCTCATTGTATCACACACACAGATCATCATATTTCACAACTTAGACAAACACTGATATGACCCCAGTAACTGTTATTGCAAAATGTTTTTTTTTTTCACACAATACCAAAAATATAGATGTTAAAACTAGATTGACTCTCTTAAAAGTGTTCAAAAGTGTCCAAATAGTTTATCATCGCATTCTTAGAGCACATTACAAGCACTGTAATGTACCTGTGTGAGTGTATATTACATGTTGATTTTGTTTGGCTTAACCCCACTAACAGCGTTACTGAAGTGAAATGCAAGGCTCTATGAAGAGCAATCGCTTCTAGCTGGATTAACTAAGCTGTGGGAACGTCTGTCACGAAATTCGTTCTTAATTAGAAATCAGAATACTTTCATTTATTACGAGTATCTGAAATTTAGGACAAATCCATAGCAAAGGGCTAATGAGGGTTAACACACTGGTACAGGAGAATAGTGTTTTAACAAATTCATCAAGTAAATAGTTGTGAAGAGTTTGGAAATGAAGCTCTGTGTGGCTTTGCTCTCAGTTTAGCATGGCTGCCAATTCCAGTGTGAAGCACTGAGTCTACATCCCCACCCAGCTTAACAACAAAAAAACCTACAGTATATTAGTGTTTCCACCTAGTTTCATATACATACTAAGCACTTTCACAGCTAAGTGGCATGTGTAGGTTTGGGCTATGCCTTTAATCATAATGTTTAAATGCTATAAATAAAGTTTATGGTTCAGTTATGAACACTTACTTTTTTTTTTTTCAAAGCTGGTAATAAAATTGTATAACTGAGGTACATTTGCACATTTATGAAATGTGTAGATATACTACAGTTATACACAATTCTTGTAACAACATGAAATCTTGACAAATTGATGGAAAGAACTTTCCAAACTCAGGAAGTACAGACCAGTGACTTGAATAATACAAGCAAATATGTTATGGCCCTTTTTTCCCCTCATCACACATAACCTCAATCTTATACTAAAGTCAGAATCTTGATTGAAAAGCCTTTTACTTTTGGATTAGTCTTAAACTTTGTGCAGAAAACTTTCCTAAGACAACTCTTTGAGCTTTAATCCTTGTCAATATGAATGCCAGGTAATTGCAGAATTTGAGCCATCATTCATATTAGTCTTTTTCACAGTATAGTGTAACTGCAAGGCAACATGTACAATAAGCTACCTGTTACTATAGGTGGAACAGACAAACATGAACCCTGACTGGAATTCTGCCACCAACAACAGAACATCCAGATTCGATAAATTCATAAAAAAATACAACTGAAAATCCTGAATTGGCATGTATTAATTGGAGGCAATGTCTAAATCATCAACATTTTAGCCCTGGATAGCTTATATTCTTTGTGAAATGAGTACAGCTGTATTTTATTTCCCAGCTGTTTATAGTTGTTGATAGCCCTAAAACTCCATATACACTATTGGCACAAGATTCAGTATAATATTCATCTGTTTGGCACAATATGTCACTAAAATAAAACTATTCCACATGAAACTGCAGTTAAAAAAAACAAATGGAACCATGACATGACATGTAACAAAGTTGGATTCTATCTTCTTCATCGCCTACGCTATATTTAGGAGACAATTAATCTCTTTGACATATATACGTTATTTACTCTTATGTATAAGAGTCAAATAACAAAATTAACCAAATCCAAAAATGCATAAATATGCATAATAAAATTAAATAAATTAATATAAATAAGGTTTGCCTAATCAAGGCTCATGGAATGACTTTTTTTTTATTATAAAAAAATAATGAAAGTCCTTCCTTCTGCATATGCATGGCTATGATGCTTTGCACAGTTTTTCCAAAACATAGATTTACATAAATACATACTCTTGGATTTGCACTTTGTTAACACTTGAATGGGAATAGATACGTGATTATTTCGGGGGTGTGGGAATAACAGTTAGGCTGTAATCTTTACCTGTAGTGTCTTTTACTCTCTCTTAATCTGTAATTTTAGACACAAAGAACATTCCAAACTGTATTTCTATATTAAATTGAATGCACTGAATGTTTAATAATAAAGAAAAGAAATGTTTCTACTCTAAGATGTAAAATACTATAAAAGTTAATGATAGACCAAATGGATGAGTAAAAACCTGCTGTGAACAAACAAGCTGTCTGATCTGGAATGCGATATTTCTTTTAAGGTTACTCAAAACACCTTTTCTTGTAAACCTGTAAAGGTATAATTCTGAGGCTCAGTTTAAAAGGAGGGGCTTGACTACAAATTGATGGTCACCGGGCACCAAAATCAGTTATGGACCACCTTTTAAAAATTGCATGAATTCATATAACATACAGCTGGTATATTCAGTTTTACCTTATTGTATCCACAAGAAGTAGCTGGCATAAGTGCAAATGTGTTTAAATTATGAGTGTGAGGATGGAAACTCCAACTAAATGGTGAGAGAACCGTAACACCACAGAGCTCCTTTGTTTTCTACTCTTACCCATAACCTTTTTCCCCTTACTCTTTATCACTCATTTATTTCTCACAGAGGCAGGTCGGTGCTGTTGTGGCGGGTCTTTCGGGACGTGCCATCGTCACGAGGCAGGGCTTTCTGCAGATTGGACATGGCTGCGGTTTTCTGCAGGTCAATCACAGCATAACACTCACCACGACGGGAGGGAGGCATTATCGGGGCAGCAGCCATGCCACGCTTCATTGGAGGCGGTCTCTGTGGCACTTGAGCTCCGCCCCCACTGTGCCCTGGGCAACTCGATGCTCCAGCCTCCAAGTCCACCTGGATGTAGTTGAGCTGGCGAGAGGGTGGAGGGGGCAGGTGGCGGCCATGCTGCTCGCAAGCTGCACTGCCAACTGTGCCCCGCCCTGCCCGATGCCGGCGGAAATCAAAACTGAAAACTCGGCCACCCCTCTCAGAGGGCTGAGGATGAGGAGGGCACGCGTGATGCAGATGGGGAGGGGGTGGAATCTGTTGGGAAATTCAAGATATAGTGAGGAACATCAGGAGGATCCAACACACTGGTGCATTTTGTATATTTATTTTCCCCTGAAGCTAAAGACACAAAGTGGTTTCAAAACATCAGAAACACTAATAAAAATGTACACATTAATAAGATTGATTTATAATTTACTACGATTCAATTTTAATTACATTTGGTTTTGAAATGTAATTATGTGATACTCTTTTTATACCAATAATATTAACTTATAATATTATAATAATATTTGGCCATATTTAATTAATCCTTCAAAAACATAATCTTCTTGTCTTTTCTGCATGTTGGTAATATTACTATAACTGCAATAGAGATTATGTCTTTTGGCTAAAATGATTACTACAATTGTTTTATTGTATGCAATACAGATAACCTGGATCAACAGGACTTCAAGTACTGAACAGAATATAAATAGCTGGTTTTGGATCCAGATTTTTTTTTCTAGAGTTGTTCTGAAACAGGATGCTGTCTGACCAGTGTTACCTCACAGCTGTCGATAGCTTTTGGTGAAGGCATTTCCCTGCCGTCTGAGACAAATCAGTGTCTAACATTGAATCTTACAGTCTGTCTACTTCTCACATAAATGTTTTGTTCTGTACCCCATATAACCCCTTGCTATTAGATCACTCATCAGAGATGGGGAGCCTGTCACAGTGTTATCTGTCTCTCTGACAGCTGGTATAGTTGTACAAATAAACCATATCTTCCATAAAGCGATGTGCTGCTGATCTTTACAGCAAAATTCCCCAGGGAATTTCTGCAGCAGCAAATCTACAATTTAACATGGCATAGCAATGCTGCTGTAGTACATTTAGATTTTGCAGGTAATCTGTGTTTCCCCACCTGTTCTGTATTGACGTAGTTCTGCAGAGCATCGCGATGAATCCCACCACCCCCACCACTTTCCTGATGATATCCATTAGGGGTTCCTGGCCCTTCTGAGTATTCATAATCATCAAAGTCCTCCTCCTCTTCCTCCTCATACTCATCATCATCCTCATCTTCATCCTGCTCCTCTTCTTCATCACGCTGAAGAGCACGGTACTCCCATACTGGCGGCAGTGACGGAAGGTTCTCGTAGTTGAGCAGCGCAGAGCGACGATGACCCCCGCTGTAGCCCTGCGGAGGCAATGAGGAGGCATGTGTGTGTGAGAGAGGCAGAGCGTGTGGGTGTGTATGTGGGTGTGTTTCTCCAGCTGTGCTGCTGCTGCTGCTTGAGCCCACAGACTGTGACTGAGAGGCACTGCTGGGGCTCAGCCTCTGGCGGCGTGGCCCGCGAAGACCATTAATGTTCTCATATGTTAGCTGGCTTCCAGGGCAAGGCTCCATGTTGGGGTGCCGGTGCAGATGATGGTGATAATGGTGGTAGGAATGTGTGTTGCACATGTGAAGGGGCGGGGCTTCCTCTCCCTCTGTTTCGGAGCTGCCATCAGGTGCTCGAAGAGGATGAGAAGAATGTCGGTCTCGCTCTCGCTCTCGTTCCATCATGTGACGTTGTGCCGGTGTCGGCCCCAGCATGAACTTTACCTCCTGGGCCCCTGGCTGGATGAAGAGTTGCGGGTCCTTGTGGGAGTCTTCCATGCCGCAGCAGTGCATGCTGGGCTGGCTGGGTTTGGTGGATGCCTCGGTGAAGGCGAGGGGCCGTACCTCGGGCAGAGATCGGACACAGTGGCGGTTGGAAAGCTCACTCTCCATACTTACTGTGTTCACGTACGTATGTGTCTACAGGGAGAAAAAAGTAGTACAAGACTGTGCAAAATATCACGTTTTTTAAAACATTAATTCAAAAATACAGCCTTTAAAGGCACAAAACATCTTCCATTCAATCTTAGGCTGGACAAGTTACAGTTTACTAAGTGAGCACTGACAAATATATTACACCCATATTATCTTTAAAAAATTCTAGATGTCGCACCACTTTTCTTCTTTATCGCTAATCAGAGGGTACTTTTCCTGCTTCTCCAAGCTCTTACTCATGCCATCCTGTGGCCAATAGGTTCCTGCTCCTACTTAACTAAAATGTTCCTTTCATTCTACATTTGTGGAGATGTACTGAACCTCCAGATTTACAAATAATTTTCAGCAATGAATCTTGAAATGTTCTGTGGGATATTCTTTTACTGCAAAGTGGAGTGGCACCCTTCTGCTTTATTCAAAATGAAGCAAGAGTTCAACAAAACATTCAAAAATGTAATTATTGATTACGATTCTTCTTTATTATAATTCAAAGATATTAGTTCTGTATATGGCATTTAGGGTGTGTGTATTAGGGCTGTCAATCGATTAAAATATTTAATCGGGATTAATCGCATAGTTGTCATAAGTCAACTCATGATTAACTGTAAATTAATCGCATATTTTTTATGTGTTCTAAATGTACCTTAAATGTATACTCGTCAAGTTTTTTAATCAACATGCGCCGGAACAAATATGGATGCTTCATGAAAATGTATGTTTATTATTAATGAATCCATACTCAACATAGAGCACAAAGACAAAATATTCTTGTGAAAGTAATAACGGTGTTTTAAATTATGTAAATCATCAGGACACCAAACAGAACTTTTGCTGTTTCCACACGGATGGTTTTAATTGCTGGATGCGTGCAACAGGGCACCATTTATTTATTCATATTTTTTATAAAAATGGTCAAACAGAAATGCACGCTGCATTAATCAAAGGTTAATAAAATTAGTGCAGTTAAAATGAATGTGTTAATGCATTATTAATGCGTTATTTTTTACAGCCCTAGTGTGTATATATGTGTGTCTGCACTAAGTAGGGTATGTGTCGCTTTACCTGATCATCCATGCCCATGAGACTGTGTCTGTGGTCATCAGTAAGGGAAGGTTGTGATGAGTCTGCACTTATAGGGTACCCCGGGTATCCATTAGGAAATGTCTGCACTGGGAAGCCAGGAGCTAAGCACAGATGTTTAATGAGTTTAGAATGGACAGTGTACAGTGGTGTTGCCATGAGATTTCTAAATATTAGCTATCAAATTGGTAGTAATCAACTTCAGCAGAATTCCTGAACAGCAACAAACTAATTTTGACAGATGCTAACACAGTGTACCAAATCCATGAACATTCCCATTACAATATATCTGCCTTAATTCTAAATATTTATTAATCTTATTTTTGTCATGTGTAATGTGTATGTAAATCCAATTTTGATTGCTCCCTGTGTGTGTTTGTGTGGGTCTCACTGTTTGGTGTTTGAGGGGTTCGAGGCATCTCCATCTCCGGTGTGTGGCCAGGCCGGGTCATAATCATGGGCTCCTCCACCACATTAATGCTGTTGCACTGCATCAGCTCCTGCAGCAGGTTAAAGATCTCTTCTGCCCGAGAGCACTTAAATGCAAAGATCCCTGCATGAGAATAGAGAAAAGCATCTTCATCTTCTCTTAAACACTCACCCTCTCACAGAGTATGAAAGAAGAATGCTAAAGAGAAGGAAATTTGTTTTTTCACCAAACTTCTACAAGAGCAAACTTCTACACCTGAGAACACTAAATGGATCAGTTCATTTCCTATTGTAAGTCACTCATCCTGTTACTAGGGGGCAGTAAAATAGCAAAAGCTACTCTCCACCATATAGAAATATAGAATCTACTATGTGCTGGGGATCAAAATCAACTTCAAATGGATTACAATAATTCTACAATCAATTCATAAAAAACAATGAAAGTGACCTGAATATATTCAGAAATGTTGGAAACTTTCAAAGAGTTCAATAACAGAATAAAATAGTATTGAGATTGAGTCTATTAATTCAAGGGACATTTATATGCTCAATCATTCCACAGTCATACACAAAGCTGACTCTCTTTAATTAATTATCAGCTCAATATTTAATAGATGGTAAATGAGAGAAGGCAAGTGTTTAGTCCTCTGTGGATTAGTGAACTCACCTTGTCCTGTCTGACAACGCCTCCCGCTCTCGAACGAGAACAGGTTGGAATCGTAGCCGTAACGCCGCAGGCAGAGGTACGGCCACCGGATGGCATCACGCTTTCGTGTGTGCAAAATGAGCTCGGTTTGGGTGAGCTCCATAGTCCCCGATCCCAGTTCGTTCCCTTCATCATCCACATTTGTCACCTGCGATAGAAAAACAGATCAAAAAAGGCAATCATTTTCCTCCTGCTCTGTGTGAAGGCTATGATTTAATTCTTAAATTTTTTCTGGTTGTTAGTGTGGGTAGCAAACTTATTTTCTATGTGATATTGGTGTATTTAAATTGTATTTTATCTACTATAGCCTTTTACAGCTTCTTTAACATAGCAAAAAAAGAAAAGAACAAATCTTATCGACCTATCCCTACCAGTAAATAAACATGTATTCACTCACCCACTCTACTAAACCTGCTCTTGTTGTCCCTCAAATGTCCTTTTTTCAGACATTTTTGCAGAAGTAGCAGTACTGACTTAGTAAAGCTTACAGATCAGATTCAGCCATTATATTACAAATACTGCTATACAACAAAGATAATAACAAAGGAATGTCAGAAAATGCAGTAGAATGAGCCAAAACTTAACCACCAAAAAGCAAGAAACTGAAATTTGACAAAAGGAAAAACTTTGCCCTCTGTGCTCTAAAAGGCCACGCCTCCAGACTCCATATCTCTAGCACCTTTTTTCACTAAACATTTTATTTGGATCTATAACAAAACAATGTGTGCTAGTAAGTATTGTATGTACCTTGAATTTGGTGGGGTGGTTGTCTTGAATGGCGTCTCTGTATAGACAGCTCCAACAGCTCCCCATAGCTTCAGCAGGTTAGCTGAAACCTAAAAAATAAAAAAAAAGATAAATACATTTTATTTCATTAGTTAGAACAGCTGACCAAAGTGTATTAGAGAAAAATAAACTGTACCTGGTGCAGGCCATCAGTGGGAGTGATGCTACCGTCAATCCCAGAATTCTCTGCTGGGGGTCATGGTGGAACAGGGCTGGGGTGGTACAGGCAGCGGGCTCCAGTCTGCAAACTTTTCATATCTCCTGACAAACCGAAAAAAGAGATTCCACTGAGGATTTTTTTCTTTTTTTCCAAGAAAGTGTGCTGTGATTAAGATACAAAAATGGAAGTCAATCTGCGCTGCATTGCCTGGCTCCCACGGGATGTGAGGTATAATTACTTTACATGACATTTCTGTCTCGCAAAAGTTCATAGGCTCTGCCTCAGGATAGCGAAAAATAAATACATTTTACTGCTAAACTCTTACAATTCAAATATCACCTGTCAGGACCTCAAATGCGATACTTGTGCAAAAATGTTATTTTATTTCTAATTTCATGTCATTAAAAAAAGTGAATTAACACCATTTACTTATTTAAGGAAATCATGTGTTGCACTAACAACTTTGTGATAGAAAGATATTGAGGCATAAACTTTCCGACCTTTATATCACCACAGAAGTTATAAACAAAATACATTTGGCATAACATATACTAATCTGTTATTACAGATTACATGTTCACAAAATAAACTAATTAACTCATTAAAAAAATAATGGAATGGTTTCGGTTTTACTGAAGCCTTTTTCACGGACAAGAACATGTCGATCCGATGAAAAAAACAAAAACATCCATGCCGTTAATACAGCATTGAATAATATTTAAGAAAGAAGCAAACAGCAGTTTTCGCTTACTAAACAAACATGACAAACATGCTGACAAGTTCCAATGCCACAATCTGGACTCATATTTACAAAAATAAACAAGTAATGCAAATCATTCTGACAAACGAGTTTGCAAGGTGTTTAAACTGGTATAATAAGGAAATGAACATATGGATAGTGAAGGTTTGATATCTCAATTTTTAAACTGTAAGATTTTAACAGGGTTTGATTTGGAGATGACAGGAACATTTTCTTTTCTTATTGCTATGGCGGTTCATCTTTTTTAACTTCAGTATGTAACTTTTACCTGAAAACGTGCCTTTAGAGTTAAAGTGTTAAAGTGTACCCTTGATGGTACGACCCAACTGACAAAAAGGGTGGCATTTAGTACCCTTTGTCAGTGTGTATACTTATTATATAAAGGTATAATAATTGTCTTAGTAGTAGTAGTCATAAATTTAAATCCCAGCCACACCAAGCTGCCTCTCCTAAGCCCCTGAGCAAGGCCCTTAACCCTATTGCTGCTCAGTTGTATGAATGAGATAAAAGTAAGACGCTCTGGATAAGGGTGTACGCCGAATATATAAAGTCATAAATGTAAAAAGTAATAGCACTGTAACTTACTTTGAAACTTCTAACCTGTGTGTCAGGAGTAGGGCTGAACTTTAACACGAAATATGGAGCAGATCAGCTCACAAGACACTGCATTAATAATATACAACCTGTTTCACAATAACTCGGTTGCTATAGTGTAGAATAATAGATACACAAGCTCTGAGTGAGATCTAGTCTAACTTCCTGATCCCAGCATCCTCTGACCCCACTACTCTTAGCCTATACTGTATATCCGAGTCATGAAGTAAGCTCATAAAACAGGCCTACTACTACTACTACTACTAGAGACCCTGATCATGCAAAAACAAAACGGTTTGTGGTAATCAGTGGCCATTTCTTTAAACGTGCACCAAATCTGCGACTGCAATCTCACGCCTTCCGCGTTCATTCATGTGGCAGGCATTGAATCACAGTGCATATAGTTGTTTGTGATTAAAAAAAATGCATCCCGTTGCATCCTCACTTCAACAGTCCAGTCTAGATGATCTCGTGGCGGTGCATGCAAAGCCTACATCTTGTAAAATATCAATAGCTCAAACGCCATATGGGTAGAAACTATTCATTTAAAGCTAAAAAGAATGTTTGTGCATGCTACATGCATGCTGCTCCTGTTCTTGTTCCTGCTCCCCGGGGAAGATGTCAGAGGAGTCCGTGAGTGACACCTGCAGCAGGTTTCATACCGCGCTTTAAATACGAGCAAAAACAAAAGGGGGAAAAGACATTAAAAAAAAACAATCAGGGAGCTCAAGGTTACGCGCTAAACGAGCTACTAATGAGCGCCGAGAAAGAAAAAAAAGGCTGCATGAGAACAAACACGCACCATCAGAAGGAATCCCGGGGGGAAAAGACATGCAGAACAGTCACAAGCTGTCTCCAAAATGGCATATTCTATTGTTTAAACAGCGACGTCAATCACGCAAAAGACAGAAATACACAATTGATGGAGCAGCCATGGATGAACTCGAGTGGTCCATAGCGGAAGGGGGGTATAGCGAGCGCTGTTTAGTAACACAGTCCTACCGTAGAAAAGCCTACTACAGCTGGATGCTAGTGACGGCGGAAATACTGCGCGCTCCACGCACACGCTATGATAAACAGAGTCCCGCGAGTATCAGCATCAGCATCAGCATCAGCACCGTGGTGAACGTGGACGCTGCTGCAGACACACGCCGGAGCTGCTGCCTATAAGCTCGGATGCGCCGCTTCTCTCTCTCTTTCTCTCTCTCCCTCTCTCTCTCTCCCTCTCTCTGTACTCACATGTTCTCCAGCGGAAACGAGCGCGGAGGAGCTGCGGTGCGGAGTCCGCGGCGTTGCACACAAGGAGGCGGTCTGCCGGCTGTCCTCCGCTTCTTTCTTCACTTACATTAGCCAGGGGTTTTGTTTACTGATTGGTTTTAAAGCCCCCCAAAAAATGGTTAAAAAAAAAAGGTTTGCAAATGACAGGTTGGGAAAAGGCAGTTGTTTTTGCCCCCTCCTCCTCGACGCCCCCCTTGCTGCGGCACGGGCCTCTCTTTGACATTTGCCGAGCGCCGGGGTGAGAGTTCAGCCAGCCAACGAGGCCTGATGGAGCGGCAAGAAGGTAGACACGCTGGAGGACCAGCTGAGGCGGAGCGCGCGCTCACCGGCACATGATGACGCGCTGCCAACATCTCACCATCCCCGCGGCATCATCTACCGCTCCACTCATCACACCCCATACACACATCCCTGTTTTAGTTTCTCTCACAGTGCATGTGCGCAAACATCGTTTCAAATCAAATAATTGATTCTAATGATCATTGTTATGAATAATAAATTGTAAAAAAATATATATATTCCAACGAGGAGAAACAGTGACATTGTCCATACAACACACCATACCATACAATTAGTATCATGTAGCTCTTCCCTTACATGCAATGGTCTTTTCGTAGAGAGTTCATAATCAGGGATCAACATCCCTTAAGTGTGCATGATTGCTCGACCAGTTATTGATACACACTATACACACTGTAGTTCCCACTTTTAAATGTTTACTTGTTGGAATAAAAATCCTCTTAAGAGGAGCAAAGAGAATCAGAGGTTACACATAGTGCTTATTATGGCCTAGGAAAAATGCGAATATATTCCCAAAGAGTCTGATACATGTCAGAAAAGAAATACAAATCTAAAAACATAATACAAAATCATTATGTGAATAAGTGCATGAATAAACTTTAATACATGTATATGCTTTTAGAAAACTGTTTATGCATGAAAAACCTATGATGTAACAATGTAAGGGAATATTGTTTAATTTTTTTATGCAATTGATGCCATCACTTTTTGCAATATATTGTATTGTCCAGCAAACTGAATGTGTAATATAGGTTAATATTAGTAATGATATTATAATATAATATAATAGTATATTGGATCTATAGCAGATGCTTCAAAAACTAATTGTGTTCATTTTGTGTTGTTTTGTTTTTTTAGCATGCTTTAAGAGAAAAAAACCCCAAAACAATTTCAACAGATCACAGGTATAAATGAAGTGATTCCAGCAAAAATATGTTCTCTCTTTACTACTAGTATACACCGATTAGAGATAACATTATTACATTATAACATTTTTACATTAGAAAGAAATGTTATGAAGAGTATGACAACTTTTTTTATTACTGCATCAATAATTAATTGTTCAAAATCTTTTGCTTTGTTGCAAAGTCTGAAAATATTTATAATATTGCACATTTTTGACTATTTCTATCCTTGCAGTGGAAATCATAAAAGAATGTATGATTCTGTAAAGGTTTATTTGTGGGAGGAAAATTCAAAGACAAACTTTAAAGACAGAAACAGTAAATAAAATACCACCATAAATCTTAGACCTAAAATTAAAAATACTTTTTCAACAATTGGATTTTTTATTCTTCATAATCTTGATCTTTATTTGCCGATGGTGGCCATGTTTTTGAGATACGCTAATGTCCTCCTAGACCCTTGTGGCAAATTGGACATAGACACTGCAGGCCAATTTGGTGGGACTAATGGATTCATAGTTATTGCCGCTTTTATTTTTTTCCATCTTATAGCGCCACCAAGTGGCCAAGCTACTTTTTTTTTTTTTTATTTAACCTCAGAGTGAGCTCATGCACGTCTATGAGTTTGAAGATATCTCATGCCTTTCATGAGTTATAGCCATTTTTGTAAAAGCGGTCCCACCTAATTTTAACTTTGTGGCAAACCTTTGCAAGGCTGAGTCTTAAGTTAAACATTTATTTTATATACTTTATATAGTTACTATATAAAGTGTGAATCTACAATTTTCATAGTCATGAAAATAAAGAAAACTCTTTGAAGGGATAGGTGTGTCCAAACTTTTGGTCTGTACTCTATATATATAGCAGTATACTGTGACTGTATGCTACATAGTGTAAACATTGGTGGACTTTAAGCAGCATTAGAGTGAGACACCAAAAAAATGCACAAACTGGTGGAACAATGCAACCGGCAGCATAAAAGAATATCCATATTTATAGGATATTTCAAGCCTGCAGATAGTTATAGCTGATCTGCATAACTCTGATCTGTTCTGGGTCAGGAGCATCTCTGTCATCTCATTCCTTTTGAGAGCGACGTTCTCCAGAAACTGGATTTTTACTGAGTTTTTAAATTAGTGCCTCAGTAATAGTGTATTGTGTGTAGTTAGTAAGTCTGAGTCTGATTTCTTTGAATTGCTCTTAACTCTTAATGGATCTAAATCTTGTGCTTTGTTGAAGTCTGAAAATAATTACAATTTTGCAGATTTTTTGCCATTTTTTAATCCTTGCAAAGAAAATGATAGAAGAATGTATACATTTGGAGAGGATTATTTATGGGATAGAAATCCAAAGGGAGGGGGAGACCATAAAGCTTCTGCCCAGGGGCCTTTGGGGCCCATGGTGAGTCTGTGTCATGTTGTATTGCTTATATACACAACACCATATGTGGAAAAAGGGGTGTGACTGCACTTGTGAATTTTACTTGACAAAGTCACTAATATACAAATCTTTGCCACAATTGGATTTTTAATCTTCAAAATATTGGATACTTTTTTAGATACACTTTTAACTTTATACAGACATACAGAACGTATCTCGAAAGACAACATTCCTGTAGGATGTGTATTTCATTCTGATCTAGAGATATAATGCACTACATTATTTATATATGTTATTGGGGAAATGTTTTTCTTGTTCTGATGTTCTATTGTTTCACTCTTATGCTGCACTATAAAGTTGTATAAAACATGAAAGGAAGAATTTGCCTAACATTAAATAATACTCTTTAAAGATTAACATGGAATATTTTCCTATAACATGACTCCCAGAGAGACATAGTGTAATCCCTGGACTTAAATTGGCAGAAGCCCAGGGGCCTGCAATGGGGAGGGGCCAACAAAAATAAAGAATTAATCATAATAAATATATTTTATTATATATTTCAAGAAATATTGTTAATATTTGCAGATTGCTGTAATTCATTTAGATTTACATAAAATCGTCATTTATTTTTTATTATGATATCCATTAATATTGTAATTTAATACCCTTGCCAATAATTGGATGCCACCTTTTGTTAAGCAGCCTGTCGTATTCTTCATAGTGTAAATGATGGTGGACTTCACGAAGCATAAGAGTGAAACACAAAAAAAGAGAAACGTACAAATTGATAGAACAACCAGCAGCTTAAAACAAAAACACACAAACTTGCAGGATATTTCATGACTTCAGTTCCACTCATATTACATCACTTTACCATAAACTGTTTACATGCCATTTTTGCACAGCTTTCCTGAACTGCTGCTGCTATATTGCTCTTTTGCACAACATTTTGGCTACTGTTCATTTTGTCTCGTTACAACAGGTTTGGAACAACTGGCGGAGCTATTTTGTGTATTGTCCTGCACTGTCCTGTCCTGTGTTGTCTTGCACTGTCTTGTGTTGTCTTTGCACTGTTTGCACCAGGTTGCACACATGCACTTTATGTGGTGAGGACACTTACTAGTCCTTAGCCCTGTGTTTTCTGTTTCCGTGATTGTTGTATGTAACATCAGGGTTCTGGAGGAACGTTGTTTCATTTCACTGTGTACTGTGTCAGCTATATATGTCTGAAATGACAATAAAAGCTTCTTGACTTGACTTTAGACTTGGCCTGCAGATAGTAATAGCTGCTCTGCAACAACTGTGATCTGTCCTGGGTCAGGAGTGTTTCAAGACAAGATTCTTGAGGGTAACATTCTCTAGAAACTGGACTTTGTTTAGTTTATACAAAACACGGCGAAAAAGCTTCTGAGGGTAGGACATTTTAATTTATTTGCACATGAGCACAAACTAAAATGTGTGTGAGTTAAGTAATGACCAAAATGGACGAATGGGCAGAACTGCCTAAACTATAATGGAATTAGTAACTGAATCGAATTTATTTTATTAGGTCTTAATAGATCTAAATCTTGTGATCTGTTGCAATGTCTGAAAATATATATAATATTGGAAATTTGTGCCATTGTATAAATCTGAAGAGGTTTGTTTATGGTATGGAAATTCAAAGACAAACTTCAAAGACAGAAACATTATATAAGCACAAATAAAAGAATGTGTATCTTGACAATAGACTAAATCAGAACATTCGTGTGTGTGTGTGTGTGTGTGTGTGTGTGTGTGTGGAGGAGGAGGAAGAGGAGGAGGGGGTCAGTCCCAGTCGTGTTTTATTTCTTACTTACACAACTCTTCATCTGAAACGTCTCTTCGTGGAAACATCTGTGTTCAATTCCAATCTTATGAAACCTGAAGGGGCGTGGCTGCGCGTTGCAAAAGTAGACACGCCCACTCCGTGCTATAATTCTAGGAAGCGCGTAAGTCACGTATAAGTTTTCGCCGAACCGCAACGGAGACAGACGTACGAGACACCTGTTATTTAAAGGTATAACAAATAATAATATTCTACCGATTGTGTCTAAACGGATCGAAGTGATCGTGTGTGTTTATTTGCTCTGAAAGCGCGCTTGCTCACTTACCCGGAGTGTGCGTGTGTAATCATTATGTAACTTGCGTAACAAACGTGGCTGGACGAGGGTTTATTCCATTGTTTTACAGGAATGTAGACTGTTAGGATAACACTTGTAATATGATATTGAAGCTTCACACCAGGTCGTAACTAGTGGTGCAATTTAGTTTAATAATGTGCAAGTTTGATCTCCTTTAACAGTTTGAATAGAAAGGACGTGCAAAACAACTCGAAGTATGTGTAATATATGTTGTTTTCAAGGGTGCTTTATAATTCAGTATTTGCTTATTATTGTCTTTTTCAGATGTTATTCCATTTGAAAACATCAGGTTAAAAGTCGTTGATGAGTGCAGGGATAAAACAAGTCACAAGACACATTTTACTAGTCGAATAATCAAGGTTTAGTAGTGGTGTTATGTCATTTTTTTCTTCTTTTATAGTGAACACCCGGCTCATATAACAAACAAGAACCGACTCAGATTCGTTTCATTCGCGGTTGCATTTTATCCTTGCAACGGATGAGAGTCGGATCCCAACTCGCCATATCAAAGAACCGACTCGGAGAGTCGAGTTAAAAACTTACACAAGGTGTGCAGTCTGTATTGGCTGAACAAAGTGGCGAAAAGCCAACCGCCATTAGTCTGCTTCAGAAATGATCTGGTTGATTTATTTCATAGTCAAGTTATATTTTAACCTTGGTCACCAGCCATGGTACATAATACCACACTGCCTATTATGCAAAACCAAATCTTCAACGTGTGGATGTAAACTTTTTATTAGGGAAACAATATGTACTACTTGTTTAATTGAACTGGTGTAAAAGGTATTACTTGATTTTGTGAAAAACAAACAAATACCTGTAACAGAACTTTATTTCTGTAATAATGATATTTAAAAAATTATAAATAGATTATTGTTATTTTTTTTTCAGTCATAATCTTCTAGATCACTTTGTTGAAGCCATGTGGACAACTATGCTGGGGCTGACTGCCCTACCACATGTTGGTGGGATCTGTGGGGGTTTAATCACAAGAAGCCAGATAAAGACGTGGTACGCCTCTCTTAACAAACCGTCATGGAGACCACCCAATTCGGCTTTTGGGATAGTATGGACAACTTTATACACTGGCATGGGGTAAGTACATTACTAAATTTGTGTTAACTGACCATTCATTGTTATAAATATGCCGTTTATTGGAATATATTGTAAAAGGCTCTGGGGAATGCTGCTTATTATTTAATTATTGTTTCAGGTTACTTTTTCAGAGATCTATTATCTACTTATGATCTAACACCTTCATTAATAATGTTTCAGGTACGGTTCATATCTGGTGTATAAGGAGCTGGGAGGCTTTACAGAAGATGCTGTGGTCCCACTGGGACTCTATGGCCTGCAGCTGGCACTGAACTGGGCCTGGACCCCTATCTTTTTTGGGGCACACAAGATCAAATTGGTAAGAGAATGCTTTTCTGCACAAGACAGGTTTAAAATAACTGCTGTTTCACTGCATTGCATTGTCACAGTGCTATTCAATACACATTTTGTCAGACTGAGGAACCTAGAACAGCAACGATTTGCAAAAACTATGGTGTAATTCATAATCGGCTGATATTAACTGCACATTGTAAAACAATGTTAATAAAAAAGTTAATGCTCGTGTTTCTTGTCTCACAGGCACTCATTGAGCTTGTGGTGCTGACAGGGACCGTGGCTGCCACTATGGTGTCCTGGTATCCAGTGAACCGCACTGCCTTTCTCCTCATGACTCCATACATGGCTTGGCTCTGCTTGGCCACCTCACTCAACTATTGTATATGGAGGGACAACCCTGAGACTAAAACAGACTAGAGAGGACAAAAATGTACTTAACTTGCACTATTAGGCGCAATATGACCTTATGGCCATTGTCTGTAACCATAATCTAATGAATATATGAATGAAAATCAGCAGCTATATACTAACATTTAGCTTACATCTCTGATGACTTTGAAAAAGTTCTATATTTTAGCAAGCTAATAGAAATGTGTAATTCCTCTGCTAATTCTGTTTCTGATTTTTGGCCAGTAAAAAAAATACTTAATTCACCCACACAACTGTTGCCCTGTGTCTGCCCTCAATGAACATTTGAACAAATAAATGACTTTCTATTTTGCTTGAATTATTAAATTTTGTACAAATTAATTATTTTGTTTATGCTAATGCTACATTATACCATCACATTATTAAAGGGTGTGTTTCAAAACAGAATGTCCTCTATCTCATATTCACAGGCTGGGCACCAGTGGCTCACTGCGTGTTGAATTCAAAACTGAAAGATATAATCATACATTTTTCTTACATAATCACACATATGCATGTTTGGTGTAGCTACAGGAATTTATTCTGGCACAAAATATTTAATGAGTCTTTAATTGTTTAAGTTTCAGACAAAAATTATATCAAATATGAATGAATTAGCATTCATATGCACATACTGCAAATAGAAAATGAAAATCTAAAGTACATATATTAATAAAATGTGAAGGAAAAAAAAAAAAAAAAAAAAAAACACTGTCACTGAAAATGTGCTGCGATGGTGCTTATAGTGCAAAACATCTACTTTTCTGGCTTTTCCACAGATGTATCTTCTGGCTTAGAGGAGAATCTTTGCATGAGAGTTTTCCACAACCCTTTCTTTTCCTCATCCATCTGTTGCAAATTTCCTAAAAGTGAATAAAAGAAAAACTTGTTCATTTTTTTCTAGAGATGCATGCAAATGCATTAATTAACTGGCACATTTACAGTGCAGCTTTGAAACAAGTTTAATTTTCAGTTTTAGTGAAAATAAGAGTCTGGCATTGCTGACAGAAGGTTCAGTTATTATGGGGCATAATGAAAAGTTAACCATTACAATGATCTTCCTAGGAAGCAGAATGATTTTTTTTAAACCTTTACATTTATCAGCAACAAGTATCAAGTTTACTTTCTCATAATTCATTCAGAATAAACTCACCTGTTGCTAATAACATCCGACACTCTTCCACAGTCACGCCAGTAAAACTTGTATCTTTTGCTCTGGGAAACTGGAAAGAGAAATTTAGAGAGAGATTTAAAGCCAATGGTTATTGAAATGTGGCAATGAATATAAAACATGCTATTTTACAGCCTGTACATTCAACCATAAGCGATAATAAACATTCAGTGTTGACTGTGTGTCAAAGCTCTTCTACATTTTTAGCAACTTTAAAACAGCTAAATCTTTTATTCCCCGTTGTTTAATAGAAGATAACATGCATTTTGGGTACATCTTCAGTACAAGTTGCTGAACCAAACAATACTTCATGACAAGTTAAAAATGCCAAGAGATTTTGATGTCCTTAACAAATTTTACTAATACTGCATTTAAATATTTTCACTTCAGACTTACCTTTTCTTTGTAAACATTGCTGTTGATGCGCACCAGACTTTCATACATTTGATCACATTTTTCAGGGTCGGAGATCTATAAGAAGAGTATACATCCTCCATCAAATACATTTCAGATCATGCCCGTGCTTAATTTTTTTGGGTTGTAATAAGCATGTGGTATAATTTAAACCACACCACTTGGTCTGGTAAAATTTTAAATATATAGTGCATATTAACAGAGTATTCAGATCTATTCATTTATCCTAATTTTGTGTGACAGCTTTATTGTACATAGAACAGATTTTTTCTTCTTCAAATTAGCAAAAAGTATGCAAATGTAAAAAAACTATCAAAGTTTGCAATAAAAAAAAAACCCTAATTATATATATATATATATATATATATATATATATATATATATATATATATATATATATATATATATATATATATATATTACACACACCATTTAAAAAAAATAAGTGTTCACATGTACACTTTGCTATGAGAAAGTTGCTCATAGGTATATCCCACTTCTCCCACTGGGTACCTGGGAAAAGTCAAGTAGAGTCAAGTTTATTTCTATAGCCTGCTTCACAATTGACATTGTCTTAAAGCAGCTTTACAGAATTTTAAGAGTTAGGGTGAATAATGTGTATTTATCCCTGATGAGCAGCCATGGTGACTGTGGCAGGGAAAAACTTTCAGAAGTTATGAGGAAGAAACCTTGAGAGGAATCAGACTCAAAAGGGGAACCCATCCTCATTTCGGTGATATAAAGAGTGTGATTATAAATCTTAAAGCAATACAAACACCAGGGAGTGAAAATGTAAAAAGTGCCAAGGTCTGTAAAAAAAAAAAACTATATATAGTCACAAATATGGACACATGACCATCACACCCATATATTAATCGACAAATACAAATCCACAGGCATGAACAGACTAGTTCATCTCTTCTGAGTTCTGCTACTCAACGACTGACAACCCATGTCTTTATGGACGTTACTTTGTGCACTGGGTCAATGTCAGAAGAGAACATGTTTAAGCTCTTAGGCAACAGTTTGGGGAATTCCAATATAGACGCATCAAGGCTTACCTTCCTAATGCTTAACCAAAACTGAAGACAGGTGATCGGGATCGTGAAAATGTGGAAAACCGACATCTCCCAGAAAAACAACACAGGTTCACTATTAGAACTTAAATTATTCTCAGCCCGTGAGACTGCACAATCTTTAGCTTGGATGCCAACCCTAACAACTGAAGGACACTTGGCAAAATTATCACCACAGTAGCATATAATGCCTATAAAAGCACCTGTGAGATCAGAATAAATGGAAGACATTTTGGGGAAACCCTGCTCAAAAGTGTTGAGGGGCTTTAAATTAAAGCTGCAACTTAAAGACAAGTTTCTGAATGTACTTAATTTGCAAAAGCATTAACATGAACGAGATTTGTCTGAAAATAAGCTTCTACCCAATAGCATCCAGGTTCTTCACAACACGACAGCTTGGTCAATCAGACACGCCAAGTGGTTTCTGTAAGTGCATGAGAACCTCGAAATTTACCAACATTCAAGGACACTCGTGTGTGTCAGCCCACAGTGAGGCACAACAGCGTTAGTAGGCCTAAATGCATAAGAAAACAAACTTCTTAACACATTCTTCCTGAAAATATTTTCATTTTCACGTTATGGTAAACAACCTTTATATTGAAATATTTACATTCGACTTTAATGAGAGGTAATGCCCTCTGAAATACACAAATGTTAGCTATTCTTTATTACCTGAGTGTTCTCGCCTTCTCTGAACGCACTGGCCACCTTTTGCCGCAAAAACGTCCCCAAATCTCGCCCTTTTTTCGATTCGTCTCTCGGCCATTCCTCACACAACTTGAGAAAGCGACGGTACCTGGTGGCGGCCATTTTCAGACTCACGGTAAGGGAGGACCGACATTTAAAGTCAGGATGCCGCACTGGGACAATTCAAAACGGTTTTTTTTTTGGCGTTTCACACACACACACACACACACACACACGCTAGAAGAGCATTTTTGTCCCACGCGTGTTTCCGTACGCTTCTAAGCTTGCCTCATGGTGCGTAGAAACGATGAAAGAATGGTTTTGTATGGATTATAATGGGTTTGAATGTTTTGCTTTTAAAATTGTTCTGACATTTTTATTTGTCTCCTTTTTTTTTTTTTAAAGAAGTCACCAGGGAAAATGGCGGGTGCTGGAAAGAAAAGCGAAGCAGGATCTCCCGGAGTTGGGTGGATCAGCTCCGCATTTCGGTTTGCGACAGACAGAAATGATTTCAGAAGGTAACGTGATAACTGATTTAACTGTGTTTCTCTCACTCCTGTGTGCATATAGCAGATGTTCTCCAATCACCACCTCCTTTATCTGGGTTATACAGCAGGCAGTTTGGATGAGTGTATGAGAATGACCTTCACTTAGTATACAGTGGTGTAGGAGCTAGTTGCTAGTTGTGTTTGGTGATCATAGGAGCAGGTACAATATATCCTGCATGTTCCCTCTGACCCCCATCATACTCATTATAACTTTTATTCTCTACCGCATAAAAAAAAATCCTTAATCACAAAACGGAGCTTAATCTGACCAACAAATGTGAAGTTTGAGTATTATAAAGAATTCAGCATAGTAGAAAAATGTAATAAAGAGCACCATGTAATTATAAAACTGTATTTCTCTTTAGGAATCTTCTTGTGAATTTAGGTTTGTTTGCAGCAGGAGTTTGGGTGGCTAGGAACTTGTCAGATTTTGACCTGATGTCACCTCAACCAGTCACATAATCCCAGTCTGATGCTCACAGGGCTTTGGAGGTAAGTTCAAGTCAAACTTCTCCTGCTCTTTAATATGGCACAGTAATGAAATCTTTGCAATTTAAAAGAATATTGAGAAAGGTTTTTGCTTGTTTGAAGAAAGAAAATAAATTCCTGATTTTGAGAAGAAAAAACACGATATTCTGATGCTCCTCTGAGAATCCTGTGTAAGAACTGTGACTGCTCAAGAGATTTACCAACATAGATATGTTACACTATCCGCCCATATGTTGAGACATAAAAGTTGTTGTATTATACAGGAATGGGTCGGCAGATGGGGAGTGAGAACATGGTTTTAAAGCAAAACAAATAGAAAAATAAAAGGGCATTTGGTTTTTTTTTTTAGCAGGTTTTCTCTCCTGTACAGGTATTTTTCCATGTTCCGTAATGAGTTATAATTGAGTCAGTTGATCCCGTTTTTAGAATTTGTATCTTTGACCATTTGTGGAAAAACTATTTATTGCAGATGCACAAAATGAAACAAAGTACTTATTACAATTGCTATTAATACACACAGGAACCAACCAGATGTCCTGTGACATTACAGTGAACAGATCTTACTTTCACTTGATGGTTAATTGCTCGATAAAATGTTTTCGTAATGATGTAACACCATTTAGGTACCAATCACCCACTATTATGCTAAATAGTTTTATTTTTTAACATCACTGGTATTAAACATCAGACACACTACTTGGTGTTTGTGTTATTATGCGTCGCCCACTTTACAATATTCTTCTGTGTGTAAGCAGTAGTGTTCCCCCCCGTTATTTTTAGTTATTTGATAAGTGTGCAGCAGTTTGGTTTTCACAAATGTTGAGCACTACAATTAAAGTGGTGATTCAAAACATTATACAATAGTCACACCCTGAGAGCACATTGCACCAAATAATTACTGTAAATGCTACAAGTGATCACTGTCTGTGTTTATCTCCAGGAGGGCAGGACCAATTTCTGAACAAGAAGAGAGCTTTCTACTAGAGGCAATGACAGGACAAGACCCGAGGACAAAATAGTAAACAGCCAATGAACATTGTTAAAGCTCTAGTAAAACAACTTCATATGGAAAACAGTGAATAGCTGACTATTACAAATAAGCTTTATTTAGAATAAATTATGTTTCATGTTTGTTAAATCTCACAATCAATATGATCATTGTTATATACTTGTCATTCAATAGGTATAAAATTACATACAATACTTAATATTCAAATGAGCTCTGTACTACCCATGGTGCCATTTTTTGAAGATAGATGTTGGAGCCAAGTCTCTTTCTCCATCCTGCAGACAAATATTGAGCTTTAGTTAAGTCAAATTATAAAATAGCTCACAAACCATCTGTAATGCTCATTCCGTTCAAGAACTGAACAGTGCAGCCGTTTTGGTTACCTTGTCTGTGCAGTGAGTATAACAGCAGTAGCAGCTCGTAAGTGGTTTTGGGTGAGGCGGAGCAGAAAGGCATCTGGTGGCAGACCCAACATCTGAGTCTTTAACTCCTCTACACGAACATGTGCAGGAAACGCTGCATGATCCTGCACAACGAATCGGTTTCCACTGATGGATTGGTATGCCGTATATATCAAAAGGTAGACCAGACAGAACAATGTATCAGGTGAGAATAGGTCATAACAGCAAACAAGGAATAAACTAAAATCTACCAGAATGCATTTAATAGTTTGAGCATGAAACACTTAAAAATGATGCACCCACTTCAGGATTGTAACAGCACCAATCCTCCCTGTATTGTTTGTTTACTAATAAAAGCATGTTTCATGATTCTTCTATATTTGACAGAATTAAAAAGAAAAAAAGGCAGTTGTACTTTTTAACAGACAGGAGCAAGAGGTCGTTGAAGAGATGTAGGTGGAGGTCTGTGCGTGAGACCATGGAGCCTGAAGTCTGATTACTCTTGACAGTCAACTTTTTCAAGGGTCCCGCTCGAATCAGATAACGGCCACTTACTATTAAAGGTACTGACTGAAGAAAAACAAAAATATAAAGAAGTGAAACAAACAATTTTGAGGGTCAAAATGAGTCAATAATGCAGACCTTGACATTGGCAAAATCCACAAGCTTTTCCAAGCTAACCAGTTCTTCTGTCCGTTTCATTCGCTGGACATTGTGGTCACACGCCACTAATATCTATGGGACATAGAATATTGTTGATTAGCTGTGACAGGACTGGTTGTGTTCCTGCATTGAATTCAGTGATCCCAGGATAAGTTACAGAAGATAAAGTAAATGACTAATTAAAGTAAGGTATTGTGCATTTGGTACAGTACATGTAAGCTTATAATGATTATGATTGAAAGATTAAAAGCAAACCTCTCGTACAGCTTCAATTGCACCCTTTAGGTCGGGAACATCAGTGGAGTGTTCATCTGTCCTTTTCAGGATATTCTGAACCAGTGACGAAGAACAAAGTGTCAAGAAAATTGTGTTGATTGGTACATTAAAAACACGCACGCTTTTAATGCCCACCTCTAAAATCAGTCTCAATCTTGTTATCCTTTGGAAAGGAAGGATCAGGAAGGACTTGAGTGTCTGTCTCTGGCAAAGTGGGTCCTTCTCAAGCTTCTTTAAAGCCAGAACAAATTTCCTGTTCTCATGTCTGAAAATGCAGCAAAAAAGTAGCACAGATATTGGCAAAAGGTACATATTAAAAGGATTCATGAAATGAAAACGGAATGAGTAGAACTAACAAAAGTTTGGCAATAAGGTTCTCCTGATACATCATGTTGGTGACGTAGGGCACGTAGACTTGACGAAACGTTGACTTGTGATTCAGTACAACGTCTCCAACCTTGGACATAACCACATTTTGCCCCAGTCGATTCTCCAAATCCTGAAGGAATCTAATAGAACAAAAGAAGCATATTAGGTTAAGGCCCTTCTGACATCGTGAGAAACACGGGTATGCTAAATAACATTTAAAATATAGACTATAAAATATGAAAGAAGATTAATGTGTACTTAGTGCTTACCTCTCACTGACCCTGCAGACTTCCTTTAAATTGGAAAATAAAACATGATTCTGCACAGGAGTTAAAGTTTGCTTCAGCTGAGCTGAGGACTGAAAGAGTCCAACTGCCACTCGCAAACTCTTTTGGTATGAAGCCTCAGACACGATCAATTCAAACATGGCCTATGCAAGCACCCAAAATGTTATTTTATATAGTGTTATATATATATATATAAAAAACTGCAGCTATGACTTTAATAAAACCTACCTCCTGATGGCGAATGTCTCTGGATGAGAGCGTGTGCAGCAAGTTTCGCCTCTGTACTTCAGGCAGCTGCTGCCACAGGGCATACGGTGCAACATGTAGCCCTGGTGGACTTGATCCACAAGCTGGGGTTGATGCAGAAGCAGATAGCACGGTAGATCGACACTGCGCTTCCACAACATTGACCAGTTTTTTACGGTGCGCCTTCTGTAACTCAGCCTTCATACATTTCAGCCAGTACTCCTGATACAGAGGCACTGCTACACGGCAAATGCATAGAGAACAAATGTAATACATACACAGTATTCCATACATTAGGTTTTAAATGAAACTTGCACTTACAACCACTTATGTATTTTAACTTCACTTCAAATGTTTCTTCTTGAAGGTTGTCCTGAAATTCAGTCATGCAGCTTTAAGGGGAAGAAGAAAAAAAAACAAAAAAAGTTTAATGATCGGGTGCAAATAGACAATGATAGAAAGCTGTACATTAATACATTTTCTTGACCCTTATAACGGTACAACTTCAGTACTTCGTTGCTCCACACTCACTTAAAAAAACTTAATGTTTGATATGGAAAAATTAAAGACTAGGACTAGACTAGGCTGAAGATTATGGCTTTTACAACTCATTCACAGAACAGACTGGAGACACACTGCTTGGTGTTGCTCGAGTCCATGTTGATCTAGTCAGAAAAAAAACCCAATTAATTCAGCAACCATTATGGGCTAGTTTACAATTAGTCAAGTGATTCTCTGATCCTGATCCGTCTTGTGCTCGCCAGACCTGCCTCATCCAGCATGATGCCTTTTCTGGTTCTGGTTTTCATCACTTGGATACACTTGTTGCTGATGCTCCTAAAAAGGTCACCATATGGACATACTAAAGTTACATAAAAACGATGATTGTGGATGGTACCACTAAGAAATCATTAAGCCTTTGGACCCCAATTGATCTGAACAGTTTTTGCAATCACAGCTTTGGACTACATTTGACAAACACGTCTGCAACTAAATCTCAGTGTTTGACTGATAACTTGCTAAATCAACACTGAATTTCCTGAATTGCACTTTAACCATTTAGCAACAGGAGAGAATTATTTCCAAATCACACGACCTTTTTAAGGTTTCTTCCTCATACCTCTGAGTTTGTCCTTGCTCAATCGAGATGTATTCTTCTCACATTGAAATCCCAGATCTACTCTGGAAAGCTGCTTTGTGACAATGTCCATTCAACGGAATTAAATTCGAGTTTACAAGAAATATTTTAGGAGGCACACCACAAGTCTGTGGTCATCTCCACAACCTGGGTTACAGAGCAATCTTACACATCTACCAGCCTTCTTTAACATAAAAAGACCTTGAAGCTTCCTACCGTTTGTCCTCATCTTGTGAACGCAGCAGAACAGGGGACTGTGGAGGAGTGCCAATGTCTTTTTGGTCCTCCACATTGAGGAGGGAGGAAGTTTGGAGAAAAACGCGTTGGAGACTCCACGTGTCTGATCGCGCGACTGATCTCAGAGCCTCAGCAATCCCTCCCGAAGAGCTTCACAGGACACAACAAGCTACATTTCCACCAAGTAATCGGTCCATATTTAATACTAAAAATAATAATTAAAATGGCGTTAAAAGTAGATGGAAAAATAATAAAAGTACCCCAAAACTGCTTGGAAACGGCGTTCCTCCATCTCAGCTCTCATAGAGTCACACACTAAAGCACTGCTGTAGGCCTGTATGGAAGTGACATGTCTTCTTTTAACAACATATATTAACTAATAAAAGATTGTTTAACAATTGCCGTGTCGATATAGCTAAATCAGTTTTAATATATATTTATTAAACAGTGTGCTAAACACACGACCATTTTGTGTTGTCCTTATACTAATACGCTACACAAACTGCTCTGGATTTCGAGCGAATACATAAAAAAAAAAAAAAACACCCTACCATTTAGTTTTACACCGATTTGAACCCGTGAGGTTGGACCTCTGACCTGCCTTCACTGCTCACTGACTGCGTCTGATCTCATCTGATGTAGCTTTGACTCCTCGGGTGTGGCTCGTTGATTGACAACACACAGTCCAGCCTGTTATCCTGGGCGAAGTGCTAATACAACCTAATGAACTGAAATGTACTACCTATTTATTTACTACCTGACTTTATTGTCTCCTATTATGCAATGAAACACACTTCGAGGTTATAAAGAAACACATTTTTCTTTAATTGTTTTATTTTTTTTAATTGTATACAAGTTGAAAGGAAATGATCCAAACAGTAAAGACAGCTGAGTCAGACACTACCTTATAAAATGTCAAAGGTTATACACTCAGACAGCTAGACAGAGCAGCTTGGATTTCCACCAAACATGATCAAAGTCATGGAGAAGGAAAAAAACAAACAAACAAGGTGGGAGAATTGATTGAATCGTACACAAATCAGCATATGTCATGTAATCATGTGCGCTGATGACCAAAGCACAAAAACTAAAATCCAAACAGGCCTCCAGTCCCCGTCCAATTAATTGTACTTTTCTGATCATTGAATAGTTTCACACCAAACTATGCTAAGATCATGTTTCATATCAACAATAAGTGTCATCAAAAAAGACTATTGCAAAATCCCTGAAAAGTAAAACATAGACAAATGGTAATGAAATATGACTCGCAGAAGTTTCCTGACCACCGGGTATTACATCTCGTCCTCCCACAACTATTAATTTCCCATTTGTTACACACAAAAAAATCTCTTTCTGACTGAAAAAAGCTAAAAAAAATACTGGTGAAGATTGTTTTTAACACTAATAAGCTTTGGGGCTTGTATATGTTTTAAAAAAGCTGAAGGCAACCATTTCAAACATGATAAAACACAATGGTCAAGTTTAACAGAATTGGTGATTATAAAATGAGCATAAAATCTGAGAGAAATAAAAGATACAGTATTTGGTAATTATTGCAAATTCAGCAAAGGAGTTCCATCTACACTGGCCTCACAGATATGGGTTAAGTTGGTATGTATTTGTATGTTCTAACTTGGGACACACATCATGATGATTCACCGGCAATTTTTTTTTAAAATCTAGGCTTAAGCTTAACATGCCACTGGGGACCAGTCTGTGTGTTTTCATAAAACAGCAACCTTAAAATTGTTTTACTAACTGCTTTTTCATATTCAAGAACCACCCAATTTTAATTCCAAAATTTATTTAAAGAGCAAGGTATAGTTATCCTCAGTAGTTTGAGAATTAAAAAAAAAAAAAAAAAAAAGAGAGAGAGATAAAACTATTCAATTTAAAACACCATTCACTGCTGAGTTATACAGCCACTCAATTAAAGGCATTGTCATCCGAGATAAAACTCATGTCTCTGCATGTCAAACGAACAAGTTACATACAAGTAACCATCAATAGCAATATGCAAATCAACTTAAACCAGACAGCATTTAAAAGCAGTAACCCTCAATATTTGGAAACCATTTAAAGGAGGTGGGAAAGAAATTTCAGGCTTTACTTTGTGCAAATTGCCTAAACATTTCCTTCAAAAAGCTTGCTATTGATATGGGAACATATAAACTGATTTAAAACAATACATTAACTATGCACAAATAAAGGGGAAAAAGGGCAACAAAAAGAAAGAGCACAGAATCCAAATTATGTGGCAAATAAGTCTGTAATGGGTCTAAGTGGGCACAGTGATCTTCCTGGCGAGCAGCACCAGTAGGGCAAGTTCCACACTGCCTTCAGCCTGTTCGAGTGCTTCAGCTGCCTCATGAGACGAGAACCCTGCTGCTTGGATCCTCTCAATGTGCTCTACAGGGTATTGTCCCAATAATGTTAGTGTGGAAGGCTGGATGGAGTCTAAAAGAGGGAGAAGAGCCAAGCCAGGACTTTGTACTGATGGATAAGAGGATTCTACAGGCACAAGGTTGGAACTGCCTGCCGAGGAGCCAACTGCTACAGACAATGGTTGCTGTTGGGATTGGGATGGTTCAGCTGGAGGGGCTTCCTCTGGCTCCAACATAAGATCTTCCCCACTATCATCCACCTGATTTCCTTCAGGAATCCTTGTCATGTCTTCCTCAATATTTGCAAACCCATCAGAATGATTGCCTTCTTGTATTTTAGATCTTACTGCCAATCCTTCAAAGGTACCATCCTCTTCTAGAGCATCATATTCAGATTTGGCAAATGTTGTTTTGTTGGTCATGGCAGTATGAGATGATGAAATAACATTTGGGCCAGCACTTGCATAATCCTTTCTTGTTGGGTTATGGTCAACTTCATCAGTGTCTGGCATTGAGGTGTCAGGTAGAGGGCTCCGGGCAGAAGCCTGAGCATTATTGTTGGACATTAAAAGCTTATGAAGTTCCTTCAGGGCTTGAGCCAGAGAAGGGGTATTGTTGCTTTCTGACTGGTCCCTTTCTGAAGTCATTTCACTGTTTGAAACAAGGCTAGTTTCCATATTCATCTCGGATTCTAAGTCGACAAGAGAGTCTTTAGATGAACTAGATGGACCTGTAAGGGTGTGGTGATTCGTAAACTCTGAAAGCTGATCTGTTTGACCATTTACAACATTCATTATGTTGCCTTGATCTTTTTCTGGGAAGTTATCAGATATTTGAACTCTGATAGCTTCTGGATCAGGAGAATCTGCAGTATCTACTTCCTGAAGGCAAACATCATTCTGGGAGTCAGTCTGGGAATCAGGTTCTTCTATTTCCTCTAAGCCTTCCCCTGCATCCAAATCTACCATGGACTTCCTGCAAAGTATAAATTGATTCCCTTCATCGTCATTTGACACAGTACTAGAAAATGGTTCCTGAGCAGGGAGAATGGGTGATCCTGTTGACTGAGGTTGGAAATCATCAACCTGCATGTGGGAAGGATTTTGAGCATATTCTTCCACTACTAAAGGCAGGGATGAGGCAGATGTTGGGTTGTGTTCACTCGTGCCCTGGGTGTCAGATGGTGGTGACTTTATTTCTCCCTGGGTTTGAGATGGACTGAATGATGCCTCTGATGACAGGCTCTGGCTAATGGAGGCTGGAGCAGATCTGGAGCGGTCTAATGTAAAACTTCGACTAGGACTTGTATGAACAGGTTGGGGAAACTCGAGTGGCGGGGACTCTGGTGAGGTAGTTTTTCCATCTGCAATTTCTAGCGAGAAAGGCAAAACTTGAATTATGTATGCATTTAATTACAACACAGTAAAAACATGCAAAAGAGTTAACATACATTGCAAATCATGCATGGAATTGTAAACAGGCATGCGTTAAATTTTATTAAGTGACACTTGGCACTCAAGGATTCTTGCACATGCCTATATACTGTAGAATACAGCTATTACTCTTATTCTTTAAAATCTTGGTTTTTTTGGTAAATTTCTGTTTTGTTCAGAAGTTAGATACAAAAATGTAAATTGTGTAAGTATGCTGCATAGCATTAAATAAAACTAGCTGAATTCTGCAGATAAAAACATATATTACCCCCAAAAAAAAAAAAACAATGACCTTCATAGAATTTTGCCTCTATAACCCTATCCATGGTTATATAAAGTTTCTACTTCATTTAATGAGTTAAACCTTTCTTGCTTAGTAATTAGAGTTTATACATTTTTTTTCCAAAATTTAAATATTAAGAGATCCTTTAGCCATGTGTGGCTTTTGTACCTGGGTAAGCAGGGCCCTGTTCAGCTGTCTGTCCAATGCATCAGTGTTGCCCTGCACATGGTTAGCACACACCACACACGGCATGCAACGGGAGGCCAAAATTTAGGAATCACACACATCCAGAGGGAGAAAGGAGATCAAGAGATAGAGAGAGAGAGAGAAAAAAGTTGTTGAGTAAAATCTTTAGTGCATGTACAGTGTGATCCCAAGTATCTTTTACACACGTTTTTCTCAAGGTAAACATGTTTTAGTAGTTACAATGTCATCTTGAAATCAACTAATATTGTAGTTGAGGCAGGGATTACGCAGACATGCAGCAGAATATTAATTTCATGTTATGGTGCCAATATAAAACAAAGAAAAAATCTACAAGCCCACAATGTCTTCATTTGTCAATGTCATGGTTTTAGTAGTAGCACTGTGAGAATAATTACATTGTACACTGTACATCACTTGGTGAGCTAGGTAACATTACAATTGTTGCACAGCAAACAATCCACAACATGCTTCATAAATCACCAAATCGCCACAAGCTGTTCTTAATCCGTTCCTGATAAACCTTATAAATAAATTTGCAAACTATTACTACTTTAACTGGACCTATAATGCCCTCCAGAATTATAGAGACCCTTCATTTAACCAGAAAAGTTAATTAATATAAAAATATTATGTAGGTGTTCTTTTGAGCTGAAAACCACAGCCAAACTACAACCTTCTTATCAATTACTTTTTATTATTATAAGCACATGTGAAATTAATATTTTGTCATGCCTGCAAACCAGAACAACATTTTAAAATGTTTGTAATGTTAGGTTTGTGCATGTCAACTTCCTGTTTTTAGTTCAATCCACAGGGTCTCCAGTGGGGATTACAGCCTCAAATCACTGCTGATCCAACACCATTATTTAAAGTGTGTATCAATTGGCCTTTTGTCACCAATCATGTTAATAATGTGCATGACCTAAACATTTAGTTTTCAAAATTGATGTCTAATCTGAGGACAACTAACAATGTTTCAGATGTTCTCTTGTAGCCTTCATTGTTTTTAAACATATTATTAAATGTTCATGTATTTGTGCAGGTCAATAACTATCCATCTCTTTATGTTGATAATAGTCCTAAAAGTATATGCATCTTGTGAATTTTTTTTATGAAGGGGGACGATAATTGTGGACGGCTCAGTATCCCATATTCCCAAGTGTTCACTAAATTCTTACTATAATATTTATTAAATGTCAAAACAAAACTGAATGCAATTAAATAAACAAATGCAATGCCTTCAATTCTGTTTCACATGATCAATAAAATGTGTAAAATTTGTATACTATATTTCTCTATTTAAAACGATGCACTTTTCTGCACTATACTGCATCTAATTTTTTATTCACTAATCAGTCTAGTTCAGTGTACAGAATTCTATGCATGCAGCTCACCGCCATCCTGTATGGATCTTTGTAATGCCTCTGCAAGCTCTTGGTCTGCGATATCCTCTGGTCGGGTGTCCTCTCGCGCTTCTGGCCCGTACGCCAGTCTGGCACAGTCTGGCAGCTCACCTTCAGGAAGGAAACGTGTCTCTGTCCCTGTTGTCCCAATAAGCAGCACACTCTTCTTAAGGTCAATAGAGCACTGGAAAAAACATCCAGACAGGGGAAAATAAACACTAAATTACTAACCTAAAAAAGTTGTATTACATGTGTAATCCAATCATCCAGACCTGATCAGCCAAGTTATTTCTCTAAGCGGTTATATTTTTTAAGCAGGTTTGTGATGCTTTATTAAAGGCAGCTGAAGAACATCGAAATCATGCAACTATCCTTTAGCATAGCTAGCTTGTCTACTTCATTTTTAGTCGCACAAAAGGTTCTGGACTCATGTAGGAGTCATGACATGGCTTCAAAAATAATGGGGATCATGTAAAAGACCATTAGCAATGAAAAGGGAGATGTGATCAAGTCAGAACATGATCTATGTAAACTCGTATTACTGGAGTCAGTGCAATGTAAGTAGCACTTTCGTTCCCCTTTAATTACATTCCTGAGTTTGAAAGCAAGACCTGGTGTCTCTTCAGCATGTCAAGTCCTAGCAACATGTCCATAGGCTGATCTTCCAAAATGGAGAAGGAACACGGCAGGAAGTCCCCTTCAATCTGTACCTGAGCTGGAGTACACAGATCACAAAAGCCAATATAAACCTTAATGTACTTGCAGGAAAATAAACAAAACAAAGAACAGAATGTAGTGTATAAAACATTTAACTAAAATCATTCTGCTTAATAAACTGCAGTACACCCTTAATTACATTTCATTTTAAGTGCAAATGCTATAAATAAAAAGTGTATATATATATATATATATATATATATATATATATATATATATATATATATATATATATATATATATATATTTATTTCATATTTAATCAAAAGAAGGGTATTTCAGTGGAACATTTTTAGAGGGAAAACAAGTCTGTGGTGTTAAAATCCACATTTTACTTCTATAAATACATTTATGACAGGAAACAAGGTCAGATTTTTCCTGCCATTTACAGGAACATTAAAAACCTGGGCCTGCTTGAGGAAGCATCTTATAACAAATATACACATCTCTTGAGCCTAAGCCATACCCAAATGTACTCTGCCAATGATCTTTTGTGTGCCAACGCCCTTAGCAATCCCTGCCCAGCGACGGTCTACCAGCCGCATGATGTTGCAACGCTCTGCACAGGCTTGACTCATGATGGTCATCTGGGCTCCTGAGATGAGAAAATGACAGTCCCGTTATAATGGGATTATCAATATATTCTACTGACACTATTAAGCAAAGCACAGCAATACGGTATAATCTACTTAAACAGCAGATGTTTAGAATCAATCCTGCAGTCTTGCTTTTAAGTGACATTTTGTTATGCTGTATGTGGCCTTCACAGCAATACGTTTGTCTTTTGTCTACTACTAGGTCATATCAGAGCTGGAAAGAGAAAAAAAAACGTCTGAAACTGGCAAACTTTAAATGACTTTGTTGCTTGGTAGAGTGAAAGCAGAGTTAAAGACTCATCATCATTCATCATGGATAACCGATTACTAATTTACCTGAATCAACAAAGGCTTTCACTGGGTGTCCATTAACCTTGCAGTTGATGTAGAGCATAACCACTTGGCCAAAACTCTCAGGTGCCTCTTCCATTGCAATGGTCATGTTTTCTTCAATATTATGTTGCCTGAGAACATACAATATACCTCAGACTTACTGACCATGTTTGCTCACACCACAAATATGCATTTTATTCACGGTACAAACCAGTTCAATTCAATTCAGGACACTGCATTTTCGTAAACTAAAACACACTGGGTACACCGAACACTATAAACCACACATTATCCCCTTTATGTTTTTTTAAACATTTCATCTCAACCAACATACATTTTACATAATAGTGTGTAAATTACATCTCTGTATACATGTTCAAAATGTAGCACCGGTATTATACCACGCTTTCGCAGTGTGTGGATGTTTTCAGTTTACAACACAGTATGAGCTTATAGATTAGACAACTACGGTGTTTATCTGATCATTTTCTGGCATCACAACCCTTTGACTTTGATTTCTCTGATCATCTGGGACCACATCCACTTTGTTAGATTTATGAAAGATTTGCCAAGACACAACACGTAAACCTAATAACAATGCTGTACCTGATCTCCTCCTCAATCTTGGCCTGAGCCTCCAGGTCAAAGGGGTCAGAAGTAAGAAGTCTGATTCGCTCCTGCTCTCTTTTGGCTCGGTCATGCTGCTGCTCCTGCAGCACTTTCGTGAAGCGCTCTGAGAGAGACAAAGTAAAAATCACCCACAAAAAAACAAAACAAAATCACTGACCACAATGACTGAAGTTGTAATCCGCTCTCTGTAATCATCTGTACTCACCAAGGTCGCCGCTCAACAAGGCCTCAGCCAGGGGCGGGTTACGTTCCTTCAGCAGCGACAGCTCATGTGGATTGGCGAGCAACATATCGCGCAGCAGGGCAGGATTGTCCAGTCCTTGAGGAGAAAGCTCAGGGGAAGTAGCAAGGGGTGTTTGGTCAGCCCTGGGATTTTGAGCCTGTGTGGTGGAACGATGGTTCGAGGAAGTGCCAGGAACCGAGATAGAGCTAAAATCAATGCGGGGCAGACCTGGGAAAATAATATTCCAAAAGCCATGTCCAATGCTGTCACATGATATCAGGATATAATAATATATACACTCTCTCTCTCTCTCACTCACACACACACACACATTATATCTATAATCAAGAAGTTTCACCAAACACGCCATAAAATAGTGCCATAAAATTAACGAAAAATTTATACATTGCTTTGTGGTTCTGGTGCTGATATGTTGGTCGGGGGTGTATTCTAGTTATGTCGTTTGTTTACATTATTTCTAGGCGACAGCAACAGTGAGCTGACAGGCTAACATGCTCAAATTGAGGAAGAAATTGTCACTGTTAGCTCCTTAAATCCAGAGAGCAGCTATTTCTCCCTCATCATCTTCTAGTGATGTTCAGTGTTAGAGGAATCCACACTAAGTATTAAAGACGCATCATAGCTTAAAACAGCTGTTAAGCAGGGGCTCAGCTAGTGAGGGAACTACAAGAAGTCCAGCATGAGGAGATGGTGCTGAAAGGATGAAATCTGAAGCTTCAGAACCTGGTGTTGTTGAGGTGAGAGGACTAAACAGACTACATACTATTGTTCTCTGGTAAAGAGGAAGTAAGAGTCTCCTAAGCTTCGAGCGGATTTTCTCTTTAAATCCTCAATCAATAAAAATGTTATTAGTTTGGTTGAACTCCTCCAACGATAAATAGATTGGAGGTGTACCTGGGAAGGATGGTTGAGGTGCTGGCCTTCTCTCAGCCTGTCTCAACACCACCACGTCTCCATCCTTCAGGCCGAAATTCCCCAGGGCTCGGGTGAGGTCTTTAAGAGGCTGCTCTGCATGGGAGATCTGCAGGGAAAAACAAACGACTTTGGAGTTAGATGTTTTCTCAAGCAGGACACAGTCTCTGAGCTGGTTTCTTCACATAGCAAAGCAAACCGAAAGTAAACCGGGAAAGAGATCAGACATGCAGCAAAACATCGCACTTTCCCTTCCCATATGACGAGCACGTTTCTGATCACCTTTTAGACGGACTGGTTCCATATCACACACCTGCAACCCCTCAGCTGTTTACTATACAAATCGCTCATGTGAATGAGGTCCAGGTTCTTCAGCTCAACTCATGGACCAGGACTCCAGGCTAACTAGCATGCTGGTGGAGCGGCACACCCAGCCAAATAGACAGAGATCCAGATCCCACACCATCTTCCTCCTTTTTTACGACGTTAAAAGGGACTTTAAACCAGAGCCAGAGACTTCAGCACTATTAATAGCCCTGACTCTCCGCTGTGGATAAACTACCGAGCCGCAGCTAGCTGTCCGGCTAAACCGCCGCTTTCACTGCCTTCACTTTAGTTACTCTTAAGCACGGCTCACCTGGATCTCTCCTGCGGGTATTCCTGATTCAAGCTCACAAAGAGCCAAAAAGTCCCTGAGTTCCAGCTCCGGAGAGACCTCGAGGGCGAAGGTGGTCTCCCCGCGGTCCCTCAGCGCGCAGAACACCGTCAACAGCATCGCTAAAACGGGAGCCCGGGACACGAGGGAGTGGGTGCTGCTGATTCAGCGTCTCTCACTCACACACTCACAACACACACACTCACTCACTCACTCACTCAGCGACTCCTCTCACTTTCACACCGCTTTACACTTATCTTTTTACACAGCGATGTAGTTTCCTTCCGAAGCTGTTGTTCCACATACACACAGAATCCACCTGCTTTCAGTGTGAACGCCGTTAACTGAACTGAAGCGCGACAGTGTGCGACATCGACACGACTCTGTGGACGTTCGCTGATCTAGAGGCCATATTGTGTCACGTGCGTTCTGTTCGCATTATCTGTAGATCAGCAAAAAGGCGTAGTAAACGGTTGACGTAAAACCGGAAGTACATCACGCCAAAATACAAACCTTTAAAGACAATACATTAAACATTGATATCAATATTTTAAAATGATTTCACTCGTTTGGAAAGGGAAATATGAAATATTGTGATAGACTATGTAGATTTTAAGTATATGCTATATGTAAATGTCATTATTTTAATAATCAGTTAAAATGTAAAATAATATACAGCCTATTAATAGTTTTATGCACATACCGGCCATTTATTTTATTAACATGCTTTTTAACATTTTACATTACATTACAAACAATAAAATAAATTATTTGCGTATTTTTAAAACGTGCGCATATACTCCATATAAATATAAATGATTTCACTGTTGATTTTGCATTGTGTACGTACATAGTCAAAATTAGACAAATGTATAACCGCTTTTATACAAAGAACAGATATAACCATAACTTTCTTGTTGCTGGTTACGTTGAGAACCTGAAATTGGTCTGTCATTATTTGCTTAAAAAAAAAAAAAATGCTGTGCTTAAATCCTCCACTAGATGGCGCAGTCCCCAGCTTTTAGCTGAAGTACAGCCAAGCTGTGGGCTGTTGGGGTACTGACCTTAAATTCACACTGAGCAGATATAATATAGATGTCCATCATCCATTCGTGTAGGTATAAGAAAATGTTATAAAATAAAAAACAAGAAATTAGGTGATTTCATACTAAGCCATGTATTCTGTTTCATTGCATGTTGAACCATTCTTGAACCCACAATCTCAGATAGTTATCAGTTAGCAAGAATAAGTAACCTGTACGGCTGTACAGTAAAACCGGTTACAAAAAATGAAAACAGTGTACAACTCGTTGTATTTGAAACAAAGGCAGCAAATACAGCATGATTTCTATGCAGGCTTTAAAGTACATATGCATGTACACACTTTCTTTTTGTAAAAAGAGATAATCAAGATGTTGAAGGGTTTCAGGATGTCAGTCTCTAGTGTATTTCTGAGCTTAGGTTAACACCCAAAGTGTAAAGACTCCCCTTTAGAAAACATGCAGGCCTCAATTTTAGTTGTATTACAATTTCTTTAGGTGTGTATGTTTATATATGATGCCCTGCTTTTGGACTGGTGTGCTATGGAGGGCGACTTCCCGTTTGCACCCGAAATACAGTAGGCAGCACAATTGTCCATGATTCTAACCAGGAATTTATTTGCTTTACTGTGGCTGAATAAATCTATCAAAATGCTAATTATGATGTAAATTGTTACCTTTTTAACCACAGCATAAAGATGCCAAAGTAAATAATTGAAAACAATTAATGGTGACTCACTGTGCAGCCTTCTGTACCACTCACTAGTATAATTCCAACCATAGCAAGCTTCGACCAATCAAATCACAATAAATACAGAGCATTGCATGTTTGATCATGTACTCAAGTTTAATGGCAGATAATTAACAGTTGAGATGCAACAATATGCATATACATCAAGCCAAGAGCACAAGAGAACCAGCTATATGTACATCAGCTTAATTCACAGTGTACATTAGAAGACTCTCATTCATGTTATGCTTTAAGGTAAAACATCTGCACAAACATGCTTGGTTAGTACACATTAAAATCCATGATTTTATTTCCTTAACTCCTAATAATACACACAAACAAGGACTGAGTCTGTTTGCACAACATGATGTACACCATATGCACATATACATAAAGTATATAGCTTTACAAAATTCACAGCACAATGTTCTACATCTCAAGACAGCCTCACAAGCACACCTTCACTTACAATTATCTAAAAGCTCGTGTCCTTTCCTCTACCATTTATAATTTGTTTGTTTTTTTAACATTAAACCATCCTACATTATCTCTGTTAAAACATTCAGTGTTAACACACGATTAATGCAGTAATGAATGGCTCACTACTGACAAAAAATTAAACTAAATGAATAAAACTAAGTCTACACAGACTTTGAAAGGGTGTGGCAAAAAAACAAAACAAAGAATCTCTAACTTGTAGGTCTATTTATCAACTCTACACCAACTATCTTAATGAAGTAATTGATGCAACACTTCAGTGTTTAAAATCTATTTATCTAACATGTTATCCATGTATATCAATGAATTGAAAACTTGGTGAGAAAGAAGAGCTAGTGGACCTGTTTGTAAACACAGACAAGTAATTGGCTCTAAACTTTAACGTTAAACTCCTACTGAACCTTTTCGTCACATGCTTCGTGGTGGAGGTGTGTGTCTTCAGTCACTTCTGCAGGAGGAGCTCCATTTTCGGATTAATAAATGAGAAACCAGCAAAGGCGCTCTGGTCCATTGAGTCAATTAAACCTTTCTCACAGTGAGAGAGGCGGGGCTTCTCATTTAAAAACTCTCGATCAAAGTTACTGCAGTCATTGGAAGATTTCTACAAATAAAAAACAACAAGTCAAACGCATGATAAAGAGAGGACAAGAATGTTTTAGGCTTCATGATTGTGATAAAATACACATCATACCACTTGTGGCTGGAAAGGGGGGTCAATTTCTTTCTTCTCTAAAGCAGACCAGTTAATTGTTTTAAAGAATGAATGAGCTCGGATATTACCCACAATACCCAAACGACGCGAAGGGTCACGCTCAAACAACTACAAGTGTAGAAGGAAAAAAGAAATACATTAAACTGTGAAACAACATTTTTTTTCAACAAAGAAATATTGAATTACCTGATTTCCCTATACAAACACCCTAGTACAGCAATATTTAGACAATTTTGTGTGTGCACGTGTTTGTGGGTACCCGCTCTATCATGTCTCTGGTTTCTACTGTAATCCATCGGGGGTAGTGAGGGGTGTCCATGCGGATTGACTCGAACAGTTCATCCTCATCATCGCCATGGAATGGGGACTGACCAATCAGCATCTCGTACACCAGCACACCAAATGACCACCAGTCAACGGAGAATGAATATTGCTGACCTAATAAAATCTACACACACACACACACACACACACACACACACACACACACACACACACACACACACACACACTTTAGCCAAAGTGACTTTGTAAGTATCAAGAACACTGAAGTCCCCAGTACATTGACCTTTTTCATACCTCTGGGGCAATGTAGTCTGGAGTTCCACAAAATGTCGAGGCAAAATTGTCTCCAAAGACGTTCTCCTTACACATGCCAAAATCAGCAATCTTTATGTGACCTGCTCCATCAAGCATTACATTATCCAACTTCAGATCCCTAAAAAAAAAAAAAAAAAAAAGGATATTATGTGGCATAAAATACAAATGATCACCTTGTATGTTTATCACTGGAACTAAATGCTCATGAATCACTTATATGTATTAATTATAGCTGTACAAGCAAAATGTTTGTTTCATCAATGGCATGCAAAGATTGTTATTTACCATCAGCAGTGCGCCCAAGTTTTATTTACCTCAATGTTCACATCAAATCCCTCAATGAAAGACCCAAATGCAAAATCATTATAAGGTCAGTTTAACTTGGTTAAATCATTTAAGACAATCTATTTTGAACAGCTTTAATTTAAAGTAAAGTTATAGCATAGTTTTTTTTGAAGCAATTCAAACATCACTGAATTTAAATCTTTTAAATATACGTCTCTCAGAAAACTTAACAATATTAATATATAACTTTGTTTTGAATAAAATATTTCATACAATCATTTTAAGGGTACATAGAGATTAAGATGCAGGTAGTCCTCCACCTACGTCGGAGATATGTTACAACGACCCCATCGTAAGTCAAAAATATCGTAAGTCGAAGATGGTACTATGACTGTGACAGCCTTTCCTGCTTCATGCTGATTTATAATTTAAATTTTCTGCTCTAAACTGATGACCTTTCTCTTTTTTTCCCCCACTACAAGCAAGAGACATACTTGGGCACTTTTAAGACATGCTTTTATCACTAAAATTGCTGTTTGAAACTGTTTGAAACAGAAGAAAATACACACTGAGACAACTTTACTCCGTCGACCGCTAGTGAGAGTGGGGCATCTTACAGGGCGAGAGAGTCGCTGCGGGTCCAATGTATCATACATCAAGCGCTGCTGCCTGTGCCTTTTACGCAAATTTTTTTATATTTTTTCACAATTTCGTATCGTTATCAATATATATATATATATATATATATATATATATATATATATATATATATATATATATATAGTCAAACCATCGTAACTCGGGGACCATCTGTATATATTTCTTGCACCCAACTATAAAAACCATGAATTACTACAATTTCTAAAAAATGGATGTACTGTGTTTTAGAATTAAAGTCTTCAGATGTACCTATAGATGATGCCTTTTCCATGAAGGAACTGTAGTCCACATACAATTTCAGCTGCATAAAATCTAAAGCATGATAAAGAAACAATTGTATTAGACCAACTCTAGCATAAAAAGCTGAATTTTTCAAACTGTCTATGTATTTGTCTCACGTGGTTCTGTAGAGGTCAAACCGTCCTTTTTCCTGTATATGAAACATCAGGTCTCCTCCGTTCAGATACTCCATCACAAAGAACAAGTGCTCCTAACATATCGATAGTTTAGTAAATCTTATTGATTTACTTACTCAATGAAAAGAGCAAACGATTGGAGGTATACACAGCAGAAGATATCATTCATAATATGTGCAAAGTACTGCCATATATGGAAGTTTCCTAATATGTGTTTACCTTGGTCTGAAAAGTCGAGTAAATGTGTGTAAGAAATGGATTGTCCCAAGCCAGAGCCAGCACCCGCTTTTCTACCATGGTGCATTCTACGTCATCATCTATCAACACCACGTCTTTCTTTAGGGCTTTCACAGCAAACCATTCCCCACTGTTCTTTAACTCTGCCAAAAAAACCTGCACGAGAGAGAAGACATAAAAAAAAACTATGAACAGAGAAAAAAACAACACAGTTACCGAAGGGAAAAACTTGAATTATTGGTGAATTATTCGAGAATAGAGATATATATATATATATATAAAAACAGCTGAATTGTGAGAAAGGAGGTAAGGAGACTCAGAGATATATAGGAAGGCATTACCTTTCCAAAGCTTCCCTTGCCCAGGACTTTATGGAAGGTGAAATGCTCGGATGTGATGCGTGTCTGGTGTGTGATCCGAGATGGAGGGTGAGGACTTGGCCCGTCCCAGAGACGACCATATAGAGAGCCATCTACACAGCATCATGCTCATTATTTCCACTAAAATAATCATTGTTTCTAATGTGAATTTTTATAAACACACACACACACACACACACACACACACACACACACACACACACACACACACACACACACACACACAAACACACGCACTCAAACAGACCAGTAATGTCAGGCCCTGGGCTTTTATTGAAGTCCTGGTAAACTCCAGTATCCTGAGTGTTTGTTTCAGGCTTCTTCGTTGATTTCTGTGAGGCAAATGCACATGTGTATTTGGATATGTGAATAAACATTCATGAAAAAAACAGTGCCACCCCCCTGAAATAAAAACTTCAAAAACACAAAAAAAGCCCAGGATATTGAAATGGGAGAGGAAACAATATTGTCTGAAAAATCATAAAAAAAAAAAAAAAAAAAGAGAAGAGAAAATGCGGACTTATGCCTATTACTTATGGTACTATAGAATGCTTTAATAAAATTTTGTTAAATAATCTCTAAGTTTGTAGAATTTTTCTTTTTAACATTGTATGTTTTTCAGAGGCCTGAATTGGTATCTGAATTTTGAGGTAAATTATATATATATATATATATAAAAGCACGAACAACAATAACTACTTTTACAATGATGCTTCAAGGCTTGAAAGCGGCAAAAAAACTATGCAAACAAGTTTACTCCTGTCTGAATCACTCGAGTAGAATGTTAAACCAGAATAGTTGAAGTCTTTAATTTGCATTACATACTGCAAATGACATGCAAATTATAAAATACAGTAACTTTTTTTTAAAACACTTCACTAATTTTTCCTCTCATAAAATAAAAAAAAGCCACATACACTAGAATTGCTGCGAAAAGAAATTAAAATACGTGGAAACAATTTTCAATAAAAAAATTATAACAGTACACATGCATACTCACCGGGCCCACTTGAGTAAGAGCCTCAGCCAATAGTTTTTGGTTGATTCCACAAAGGTTGGCGACTTTAGTCTGGCACTTATGATGCACATTCATAGCACAGTCTGGGAAAATAGTGGCACTCAGAAGCAATGAAAAATAAAACACCACCAATGTATATACAAATCCATGATTCATGCTGTCTTGCTCACCCTCACACTTCAGTCCCTGCTTAACAAGACCCCATAGCAGACTCCCACAGTGGTCACAAAAGGTTGGGCTCATGTAGTTGTTGGTCTTAAAGCGGTGTGGCATATCAATTTTAAAGCGCTCCTTCTGAAACTGAACACACCCCCAAACATTAATACATCATCGTGTAACACAACAATGCACCCAAACAGTTCACATGCTAAGAATATCGCACATACCATAGTGTCACGACTGTTGGCCGCTGTCCCGGTGCATCTGCCAATTATTTTATCAATACACTTCTTATGAATAGCTGCATTGCATTCTGTAATAACAAAAGAAGCAAAAGTAAAAAAAACAAAAAAACAAAAAAAACAATTAAAAAAGATGGCTGGGAAGAAGATATGAAGACATCAATACTTACGTCTACACTTGTATCCTTGCTTGTTTAATCCCCTGGCAAGTAAAAAAAAAATTTTGTTAGTTCACTATAATCACAGTTTTATACTCTGTATATTTTTATATTATTCTACAATACAAAATACCATTTTACAGTGTCCCAGAAGTCTACATAGACAGAGGAACCTTTTTTCCTCAAAATTGCATTCCAAAAATCAGTGTTTGAGTGTGATGAACTGTGATGAGCAGTTACAACCATAACACCTGATGTGTTAACATGAGTTCATCATGAGTGGGAGAAACTATATGTATGATGTGTACCAACTTCTGAGACACCCATTACTTTTCCCTAATGAGTGTAGTACATTTTAGTATATCTTCTCAAAGGACAATACTTTAAAAATTTAATTGGGATATACTTTAGAGTAGTCAATGTGCAGCTTTTGTAGCAGTATAGATTTACTGTCCTCTTAAAACTGTCCTCAGCTGTATGTTGTGTAACCACACAAAGCCACATGTCCTATTCATCATGTTCATGTTTTTATCTGCTTGACAGGACAATACAAATTTGTTTCTCTCTCATACTGACCACTGGATTTACAACATGACACCTTATGGCAAAGAACTCTCGGAGGATTTGAGAATGAAAATTGTTGCTCTCCACAAAGATGAGGCTGAGGCTACAAGATCAGTAACCTCCTGGAACTTTAACAGTTACAGTAAAGTGGCTAGGGTCATACAGAGGTTTTCCCAAGACGGGTTCCACTCAGAACAGGCCTCAAGGGTTGATCAAAGAAGTTGAGTCCCTGTGCTGTCAGGTGCAGAAGCTGCTCCAAAAATAGACACGAGTGCTGCCAGCATTGCTTTAGAGGTTGCAGAAGTGGAAGGTCTGCTTGTCAGTGTTTAGACCATACGACGCACACTGCAACTAGTCTGTTTGCGCGGCTGTCGTCCCAGAAGGGAACCTCTTCTGAAGCTGGCTCACAAAAAGACAACCAGTCCTTCTTCTTACGGCTGCACCCTTTAGGGATCATCTGTTTTCATACTACTCTGTCCTCTACATCTGCCTCTTTCAAACCAACTACCTGCATGTCTTCCTTCACCACATCCATAAACCTCCACCTTGAACCAGTCTGTCATTCCTATGGCAAACTTCACTGCTGTCACACTGTCCTCAAACATGTCCAGCACCACCTTCACATACTTCTCTGACACATCTGACTTCCTCATTCAATACCACAATTCCTTTCTCAGCACCCTGTCATATGCTTTCTCTAAATCACACATTTATTCTTAAAAATCGATACCAGCACACCCCTTCTCCATTCCTCAGGCATCCTCTCACCTTCCAACATTTTTTTGTTGAACAACCTGTTTAAAAACTCCACTGCCATCTCTCCTAAACATCTCCACGCTTCTACTGGTATGTCATCTGGTCCTACTGACTTTCCACTCTTCATCCTCGTAATAGCTGCTCTCACTTCCTCCTTATTAATCCTTCCCACTTCCTGCTTCCACACCCATCCTCTTCCTCCTTATGCTCTACCTGCTCTTCCTCATTCCACCACGTCTCTTTCTCTCCTCTTTTCAGATTTCATCTAAGCACTAGCTGCCTCCCTTTTTACTTCTGCAGTAATTGTTCAATCATTTAGCACCTCTTCACCTCCACTAAACCCCTGTCTGACCTCTTCCCTAAATCTCACACTACAGTCTTCCTCCTTCAGTTTCCACCATATTATTATTTTTTCAGTCCTCACACTCCTCCTCTTCTTCACCTCCAATGCGATCCTATAGACCACCATCTGATGCTGTCCAGCTACACTGTCCCCGCCAACACCTTACAGTCTCCTATCTCCTTCCTCCTTCAGGTTGCATCTCTTGAATAGTATATAGTCCACCATCCTCCACTCTTAATCGTCACCCTATGATCCTCCTTCTTCTTAAAATACAAATTCACCAATGTTATTTCCATCCTTTTGGCAAGGTACACCTTCTACCACTTCATCTAACTCACTTCAGAATTTTTCCTTCTCCTCCATCTCACAACCAACTTGCGGAGCATAGGCACTGATGACATTTATCATTACCCCTAACTCCCTTTCCACTTTTTCATACTAAACACACATATCTACCTTCCTCCTCTCCATTATATCAGCCAACTCTCTCCCTTTACCAGTCATAGTACCAACATTTAAAGTACCAACCCTAAACTCCACTCTCCATACACTTCTTTTCCTGCTGTCTCTGTAGTCATCTTTCCCATCTCCTACTCCTCCTTTGGCAAAGAATAGCCCAATTTTCACTGGTACCCTGTTCGCTAACAATACCTGTGGCATCTTTGGTAACCCAGGCCTCAACCGATCCGGTATGAAACTGAATATTTGATTTGGCACATGTTTTATGCCGGACGCCCTTCCTAAAACAACCTTCTCTATTTATCCGGGCTTGGCCGATTGACAGTTTTCCAACATAATAACGATCCCAAACACACTACCAAGATGACAACTGCCTTGCTGAGGAAGCTAAAGGTGAAGGAGTGGCCAGGTATGTCTCCAGACCTGAACCCTGTTGAGCACCTGTGGGGCATCCTCAAGCGAAAGTGGAGAATGTGTCTAACATTCAGAAGCTCCGTAATGTCACTATACTATTGTTTGAGAGAATCCCTGCAACCTGTGCAGCTCTGATGAATTCCATGGCCAGGAGGATTAAGGCAGTGATAGATAACAATGGTGCTCACACTCTCTTTTGTTGACAGTTATTAAGTCAATAATGGCTGTATATTGAGTTATTTTCAGAGGACAGTAAATCTGTACTGCTGTACAAGCTGCACATTAACTACTATAAAAAAATGTCCAAGTTTCACATATACACACACATTTTGATTTAACTGTCACAACATGATTACTCACTTTCACACTTTTCACACACACATACACACATCCTCACCAGACGAAGTCTCTGCACACAGAGCAAAAAGTGGGTTGTCTAAAGAAGGTGGCGATGAACTCATGGTTTTTGATGAAGTGAATTTTGGCCTGTTTAATAGCCCCACGACGCCGATTTATAGTTGGAGCCTCTTCCTCTGTCACTACCGACTGATAAGACTCTGAAAAGTAGAAAATAAGGAGATGGCAAGAAACCCATTACACACAGGCCTTGAGGAGTAAGAATATAGAAGGAGTAAAAGAAGCACACTTTTATGCATTTGATATATTGTAGTTTATACTGTGTTAATAGAAATGCCATTTTAAAAATCTTTTCCTCTGAGCTCATCAATCAGCAACAATCAGACTCTGTCATCTTGCACAAAGCTAATAATTTCCTGTCAGATGGGCACCTCCTTCTTCCTGGAGTGCAGCTGTCAAACCCCAGCCATCCTGATAAAGAATGATAGTTAACCTAACAGAGTTTTGACAAGGAAACAACACACAGCTAGCAACAAAAAGAGGTCACTTCAGTTCATCATGATGCAGAAATAAAACATGATTTCTCTTTTATGATGATTTTATGATTTTGAAACAAGAAGTGATGATCGTTAAATCTATCAGAATGGAAACGCAATGAGAATAAAGACCAAGCAAGAAGGACTGGTGTATGAGAGAGGTTTTCACACAGATTAATAAAACATTGATAGACTTTCTATACATCTGACATCTACTACAATTTTGGCAATGTCCAATATGAGACTTTTAATAAATTGCGAGTAATCTACTGTTTAGGCAACAAGTAATACATTCATAAATAATTACAAAAACATATCACTGAAAAACAATTATGGCCAACAACAGACATTTGTTAAATTTTTTTTATTTTTTATAAATCATAACCAATAATGAAAGTCCATTGTCAGCTGTGTGTAATGCCTTTATGTAAACAATGTAATTATGTAATTAACAGTGAGGGTGATTAGATCAGTTTACATCTGCAAAAATATTGCCCACCCTTCACTTTCTCTGGCATTTATACTCAAAACAGCTTTAGGATTCTCTCTATTCTAATAGAGATTTCTTTCTGACTATCTCTGCTATAGCTCTAATAGATTGTTTAGCAAATGCCTTAACAAACTGCATAATAATAATTTCAACTCAAAGCTCTGTTTTTTTTTTTTTTTTGCTTGCTTGGAGCCTTCACTTAGGTTACACTCACAGTTCATTTATATTTTAACTTTTTTTTGCTTGTTTCTTTCTTGTTTTTCTCTCAGAAACCAGTGATGCTAATTTTTCAACACTCGGCTATATATTGTGTAAAACATTAAAATCTGTTTATTAATACTCTCTTATTTATTTTTTAAAAGATACAAGGCACTCTGGTAAAATGTACACACATGCATGTAAATGAATTCATTTTGTGTTTCTGTTTGTATAAAAGATTGAGAAAAGTAAGACGCAATGGGAATATGCATAATCTCACCTGTGTCCGTATCTTCCAAGAAATACTGAACAGACATCATCACTTTTCCTGAAGGTTGCAGATCCACCTAAAGAAAGACAGAATGGGTTCAAATATACATAAATGCACATGGTGAAGCACATGCATGCACATGCGTACATACCCAAAACTCTGAACGGCCACTGGATTTCTTGCACCGCTCTGCAAGAACAGATACACCAAGTGTGACTTCTGCTAATGGCTCTTCTGCAGTGCGCATAAGCAAGACCTGGAGGACGCGACCTTCATAAATGTGTGCATCAAAGCTGACGCGCCAAGCTGGAAACATGGTAGGCTTCTTCTGAATTAGAGTCTTCCCTCGTTCTAGCCAAAAAGAAGAATCAAGACTACATGTATTTAAGGACAGAAACCAACCCATAATTAAAACTCACACATACACATTTACTCACACACTCCCTCACTCACCAACTCACTCACCTGTGTTGAGCGACTCCTTAAGCTTGACTGCACAAAACGGCGCTTCGGCCACTGGAGACAGGGCACCAAATTCATAAGCATTAAAGGTGATCCTCAGGAAGGGAGCCATGGTGACCGCTCACAAACAGCCTGTGAACGAGTAACAGATGCTTAGCAAGTACACAACTTTTAGGACTGGCCCCTCTAAAAACACCTCGCAGTAGCCACCACACCACACGTACTTCAAACAGTACCATAGTAAATGCTGAAAGGCTAGAAAGAAATAATCGGTTACATGCTTTAATACCGACTTTGAGTCAGGGTTGACACTTTATCAGCACAGAAACAACCTGGGCATTAACATTTATTTCAATACATCAGCTGGTCATAATTAGACCAGAATTAGACTTAATCGTGGACAATTCAGTCTACATTTAAATAGATTTAGAGCCACACCCATCCATTCCTGCCCACATTCCTAAACATCTTTACCAGGGACATGTCCGAACACATTGAAGTGTAACATTAAAGCAAGCTACAGCATTACATTACTTCATGCCTCTGGGAATTAGCAGTGAACACATGCACATAAATACAGAGGCACATACAAACTAATTATCTATTTTAAGATACTTGACTTCAGAGGATAGACAGCATGCTTGTGAATGAGAATGTGTGAAGGAGTGGTTGTTCTACGTGTGTATGCGTTGGAAGGCAACACACCGAAAAGGTATTGTGTGGGCAGGTGAGGTTATCATGTTGCATTTTAAAGTCTGTGCTAAGATATTCCCAGACAACAGGGAAAGCAAGTTATTTTTGAAGCACCTTATAGCATGACCAAACAGAAAGTGCAGAAATATAGTGTGCATGTATGTGTAAGTATCCGAGTGTTTCTAAATGAGAATTACAAAGGTGAGCTACACCAGTACTTCATTTATGTTAGCTTGTTCAGAACTTACACAACACTCTTATAAATCCAAACTGTTCCATGGGTGCACATTCTCAGCTCTTGAAACAACTACACACCTGCCTACACACAGGTCAAACAAAACAACAGATTCCTACATGCAATAAGGAGAAGCGTGATTCATGTCCCGAGATTCATCTGAAACAGCAGCTGGCACGTCAGCGCTTTTGCCAACTATTCACCTCTTGATTTTTTAACATCAATGAGGAATTGTGAAACACTGCAATATAGTGATTCTGTATGTTTGCATAATTGTATGGGTTTGAATGCATAAGGCAAAAATGTTTTCATAAATGTGTGTGCATTATTAGACCTGGAATCAATAGCAAAGTCATTAGCTTTAAAAATCAAATGGCAAAACTAGCATATAGGAGTGTGCAGAAAATTTAATAAAAAAGAAAAATTTTTACAGGGTGCAGTGTTATAGGAATCAAAAGAATGGCATAATGTGGCCTGGCACATAGCAGAGTTGTGGTTTTCTTACGGAAGCTTTAAAAACTCGCGAAAAGAGAACGTTGTTCTTAGGTTTAACATTCTTCCTTAGAAAGAACAAACTTCCTTAGAAAGACAAACCAAAGAACCACATATTTATTTTCCAAAGTGTAAATGCAGATGTATTTTGTCAGAAATTATTTCATATGCCCTGAGTTGCAATAAGACTTCAGGGTTTTTACTGAGTATTATATTATATATTATATATTTGTGTACAAGTGTTAACATATTCAGCTTGCTCTTTAAAACAATCACTAAAACTGATGAAAAGGTGAGATTCTAGAGAGCATTTGTTAATCTGGAAATGCAATAAAAAGTGTACAGCACACTGAGAGGTAAAACGAAAAGGTGCCCCAAATGCAACGTCTGCAGAGGTTCATCTCTAATTAGGTCATTAGTCAAACATACCAAACCTAGGCAAGTATGCCCAAAAATAAGTACAAATACATATGAACATTGTAATCATATGATAAATCTATAATGAAAGCTACATAAATGAAAATGTTTATCCTCCAGAACAACACCATACAGAAACGGATGGCATGCTTACTTATTTATGAAGCGATGCAAAAGAAATAGTCTGCATGTGTATAAGAAAGTGGAGAGGAAGTAGGTACGGTCGTCCCGATACTGCAGCAATGTCAGACATAACCACAGCAAACAGGATGTTGATTTCCACAGCAACCAATCATCAAAGCAGTCATACAAATTGTAGTGAATGGGTTTAGAGAAGGAAAAGGTGCAGCAAGAAGTCATCCTCCAGTTTATTACAGTCTGTTCCTGACAGCTGCATACCATACTGGATCTAACACAGGCTCATTGATCCTTCCAAGTCGTAATACTAATAATACTTTGTCGTTCTCATTTGTTTTTATAATATTCTTTAACACTGCCTATATATAATGAGCATCTAAACACACTGTCCACACATTGGTCCATATGTGACAAAAGCCATGACCAAAACAAAAACCAAAAGAACAAAGGCTTTGGTATGATTTAGATACAGTTTTAAAATCCAGAGGCTTTCTAAACACACAGAACCAGGGGGAAAAGTGCACTTTAGGTGTGCACAGTCCAGGCAAAACAGAAAGGACAAACGAGTTTCTAGGCAAATTGCACTCAAGAAGCAGCTCTGGTTGCTGGTAATATGGAATGAGCAAAATGTCCTGAACAAGTTTCTTTCTTTTAGCAACAAATCTTCCTGTCCTGGCTGTTAAAGAGTTAAAAAAAAAACGTCCAGCCAATTCTTAAATGTTACTCTATATTATATTATATTATATTATATTATATATTATATATTTGTGTACAAGTGTTAACATATTCAGCTTGCTCTTTAAAACAATCACTAAAACTGATGAAAAGGTGAGATTCTAGAGAGCATTTGTTAATCTGGAAATGCAATAAAAAGTGTACAGCACACTGAGAGGTAAAACGAAAAGGTGCCCCAAATGCAACGTCTGCAGAGGTTCATCTCTAATTAGGTCATTAGTCAAACATACCAAACCTAGGCAAGTATGCCCAAAAATAAGTACAAATACATATGAACATTGTAATCATATGATAAATCTATAATGAAAGCTACATAAATGAAAATGTTTATCCTCCAGAACAACACCATACAGAAACGGATGGCATGCTTACTTATTTATGAAGCGATGCAAAAGAAATAGTCTGCATGTGTATAAGAAAGTGGAGAGGAAGTAGGTACGGTCGTCCCGATACTGCAGCAATGTCAGACATAACCACAGCAAACAGGATGTTGATTTCACAGCAACCAATCATCAAAGCAGTCATACAAATTGTAGTGAATGGGTTTAGAGAAGGAAAAGGTGCAGCAAGAAGTCATCCTCCAGTTTATTACAGTCTGTTCCTGACAGCTGCATACCATACTGGATCTAACACAGGCTCATTGATCCTTCCAAGTCGTAATACTAATAATACTTTGTCGTTCTCATTTGTTTTTATAATATTCTTTAACACTGCCTATATATAATGAGCATCTAAACACACTGTCCACACATTGGTCCATATGTGACAAAAGCCATGACCAAAACAAAAACCAAAAGAACAAAGGCTTTGGTATGATTTAGATACAGTTTTAAAATCCAGAGGCTTTCTAAACACACAGAACCAGGGGGAAAAGTGCACTTTAGGTGTGCACAGTCCAGGCAAAACAGAAAGGACAAACGAGTTTCTAGGCAAATTGCACTCAAGAAGCAGCTCTGGTTGCTGGTAATATGGAATGAGCAAAATGTCCTGAACAAGTTTCTTTCTTTTAGCAACAAATCTTCCTGTCCTGGCTGTTAAAGAGTTAAAAAAAAAACGTCCAGCCAATTCTTAAATGTTACTCTATATTATATTATATTATATTATATTATATTATATATATATATATATATATATATATATATATATATATATATATATATATATATATATATATATATAGTTTTTTTTTCTTTCCAGTCCAGCTAAAGTCAAACACAAGGTGCTACTCAAATTCTTGAAGACTAAAGAGATTATATCCTTCATTCAGCGAAGAATCCTTTCCACAGTCCCAAAGCCATCACATCATTAGAAAATCAGCAGAATTCAAACTCGACCGTGAAATATCTACTGTCCGACTTACCGCTCCTCCGAAAGAGAGGTTTTCTCGGTGCCTCCGCCTGCCTGCTCTTGCTGCGCGCTGGAGGAAGTGCAGCACCAGCAGCTCGCCTCGGGGACGAAGTAGGGCGGAGTGACGTCGCCCAGGTGCTCGCGCTCGTTATGTGGCTGCGTCCTGAACCGCACACCACTGTGAAGAAAAGAGTGCAAACCAGACGCGGTGTACAACTTTCACATACTGCTTTGTACGATAACATGCGGGTTTGTCAGTAGTTCTTTTTATCTCGTTGTCTCCTGCAACGTGTGGCATTTATTCGGCCACGCCCACTCACCGAGTACACTAGCACACCCATACACACCTAGAGCATTGTTTTTTTTTATCGTTAAAATAATCAGACTCATTAAGTGAATTCTTTATCACCAGCATTATTTTGGATGGTGTGGATGGAAAGAGAAATGGTGTAGGGGTGATCCTGAAGGAAGAGTACAGTAAGAGTGTAGTGGAGGTGAAGAGAGTTTCTGATAGTGATGAACATGAAGCTGGAAGTTGAAGGGGTGATGATAAATGTAATTAGTGCCTATGCTTCACTAGTGTTCTGTGAGATGGAGGAGAAGGGAAATTCTGGAGTGAGTTAGATGAAGTGGTAGAAGGAGTACCTAGGAAGGAAAGATTGGTGATTGGGGCAGGCTTTAATGGGCATGTTGGTGAAGGGAACAAAGGTGATGAGGAGGTGATGGGTAGGTATGGCCTTAAGGAGGGGAATGTGGAACGGCAGATGGTGGTAATTTTAGCTAAAAGGATGGAAATGGCAGTGGTGAACACTTATTTTAAGAAAAAGGATGAGCATAGGGTAATGTATAAGAGTGTAGGAAGGTGCACACATGTGGACTATGTTCTATGTAGGAGATGCAATCTGAAGGAGACTGTAAGATGTTGGCAGGGGACAGTGTAGCTAGACAGCATCGTGTGGTGGTCTGTAGGATGGTTTTGGAGGTAAAGAAGAAGAATAAAGAATGACTGAAAGAAGAATAAGATGGTGGAAACTGAAGGAGGAAGACTGTAGTGTAAAGTTCAGGAAAAAGGTCAGACGGGCACGGTGGTGCTGAGGAGGTGCTGGATGATTGGGCTATTGCAGAAGTGATGAGGAAGACAGCTAGGAAGGTACGTAGTGTGGCATCTGGAAAGAGAAAGGAAGACAAAGAGACGTGGTGGTTGGACAAGGAAGTGCAGGAGAGCATAAGGAGAAAGAGGTTGGTGAAACAGAATTGGGATCAGCAGAGAGATGAGAAAAGTAGGCAGGAGTACAAGAAGATGCGGCCGCAGGTAAAGAGCGATGTTTCAAAAGACAAGGAAAAGTCATATGAGGAGCTGTATGAATAGTTGGACACAAAGGAAGGAGAAAAGGATTTGTACTGATTGGCCAGGCAGAGAGACCAAGCTGGGAAGGATGTGCTACAAGTTAGAGCAAAAAAGGATGGAGATGAAAATGTGTTGACTAGTGAGGAGAGTGTGTTGAGAAGATAGAGGGAGTATTTTCAGCTGCTGATGGATGAGAAAAATGAGAAAGAGAGAGAAGGTTGGATGATGTGGAGATGGTGAAGCCAGTGTGGGGACAATGTGACAGCAGTGAAGTGTGCAGTAGGAAAGACAGGTTTAAGGTGGAGGTTGGATTGTATCAAGAATTGGCTCTAAGCCCTTTTTTGTATGCAGTTGTGAGGGACAGGTTGACGGACGAGGTCAGACAGGAGTCTCCATGCACTATGATGTTTGTGGATGATATTGTGATTTGTGGTGAGAGTAGTGAGCAGGTTGAGAAGAGCCTGGAGAGGTGAAGGTACACGCTGGAGAGAAGGGGATTGAAAGTCAGTAGGAGTAAGACAGAGTACATGTGTGTGAATGAGAGGGGGGCTCTCAGGTACCTGGGGTCAACAGTGCAAAGTAATGGAGAGTGTGTTAGAGAAGTGAAGAAAAGAGTGCAGGCAGGGTGGAGTGGGTGGAGAAGTATGGCAGAAAAGATTTGTGTTAGAAGAGTACCTGCAAGAGCGAAAGGGAAAGTTTATAGGACTGTGGTGAGACCTGCTATATTGCATGGTTTAGAGACAGTAGCACTGAGTAAAAGACAGGAGGTGGAGCTGGAGGTAGCAGAGCTGAAGATGTTCAGGTTTTCGTTGAGAGTGTCGAGGATGGACAGGATTGGAAATGAGTTTATTAGAGGGACAGCGCATGTAGGACGTTTTGGGAACAAAGTGAGAGAGGCCCGATTGAGATGGTTTGGACATGTGCAGAGGAGGGACATGGGGTATATTGAGAGAGAGAGAGAGATAGAGAAAAGAGGGAGAGTGAGAGAGTGAGACAGAGAGACAGAGAGAGAAAGACTACAAAGATTTGTGTGCCTTTCTGCATTGGGTTTCATATAAGGAGATATATCTACACACACACATATACATATGTGTGTGTGTGTGTGTGTGTGTGTGTGTGTGTGTGTGTGTGTGTGTGTGTATATATGTATATGTATATGTATATATAGAAACACCTCCTCTATCAGTGCTTTGTCTTTATTTTTATTATTTTCAACATTGTACAATAATACTGAAGATATCCAAACTATGAAAGAACACAGAATTATGTAGTTGAAAAAAACCCAGAACCCAGAATATGATTCTATTGTCCAAAGTAGCTCCATTTAACTTTGATTATAGTTTGGCACACTCATTGCAATTTTCTTTAGATTCACAAGGTAGTCACCTGGACTGGTTGTCAATTCACAGGTGTGCATGTGAAGCGTTCATTTGTGACCTTTTTAATGTGCTTTAGACCAGTATTCTTGTGCAAAGAAAACGTGAGTACAGAGTCATTTTTAAAGCTGGACGTAGAGAATTACACCATTGATTGCTTTGCTATACAACTGTAATGAACAGTGTTTTAATAAGTGCAAAAATGTCTGCAGCTATATTAACACATGCTCTCTGTGCACTTGACTGATAAGAATATCAGTTTACAGAGTTTTGTTGCCATGAAAATGTTCCTTTCACTGTGTGTGAGCAGCCTTGTCCTGATTTAGTCCCTGCATGTCCACAATGCTGGAGTATATGGCCTAGATTTGAGTGTGTGGGTGAGCAAAGCGCAATCTGTGAGAGTGTGTGTATGCTTTAGATATTTGGCACAGGACTGGGGGTGGTAAGGGGGATGCTTTGGCTTTTAAAACTGGTCTCCATCTGAACCAGCAGCACTGTATTAAATAACTTACACAATGTTTTGCTTTTAATTGAAGACACTATCACTGGAATTAAACAATATACAAACGACAACTTTTATGGCATTTTTATGAACCTTTAATCTGGCATAGGTGTCTGTGCAAGTTGTGCAAAAAACAAGAACATGATAAGAAGCAGTTTGTTAGGAAACCTGGGTTTAACATATCGTACCTAGTAGAATGTTGAGTGTTACATAATCCCCAACTTAAACCCATATTCATCAGCACACAGTTTGGAGTATTCTGTAAACATTCTGTGCACGGCTGATGAGTGATGTTGTCTCTGATGTTGTGCATGCTCAACAGAAGAAGCCAGCTCCGTTTCTCTGCTGCTCTGAATGAGGACAAGAAAGATTTCTTCAGCTCAAAGCCAGAAAGAGTTCAGAAAAAGCTAAGAGAAGATTCAGAAAAAGGTCTAAAATAGAATAAATTACAAAAATAAAACCGAGGCCTTAACTTAACTTAAACTGATTGCTGGATATGTAGTAGACCTGGTTTAAACCCTTGCAGAAAAATTTAATACACATCACTCTCACTTTATAAACGATACCCATCCAAAATAACAAATATACAGTATACATTCACCTAATCATAAAGTGACAATGATATGTGATCACATGAAAACATATATGAAGGTCTATGAAGGAAATTCATTTTGAACTCATATTCATGTAGCATTTTTAGTTTAAACTAATCCAAATTAGATTAGCATCTCTTAGGCAAGTTTTAAAAAATGTTGTTCTTTTTATCTATAACTGACATTTAAGAGCTGCTGCATGTGTGTGCAGGATGAAACTGAGCAACAGGCAGTTGCTAATTTATCCAGAGTCAGAGTAAAACTAGGCTGAAAAAAGTGGTTTGTGCATGAGTGAGACATATGGTAACATGAATAGAAGGAAAACCTCAAAATGGTTTTAAAACATTAACCCGCTAGGTGCAGTAAGGAGTAATAAATATAGGCTTTCCATCATTCATTACAACTGTTAACGTTTCTTAGAAAAATCATTCATAGTACAATAATATAGACAGTATTACAGGATGCTAGTCTATTTGGTGTGCAAATAGAACACTGGAGTATTAAAACAGTTTAAATACATTATTTTAAAATGTTAAAAGCCCATTTGTGTCATTAATGTTATTCTTCCCAAATCAGGTCAGGTGTTTGGTCTGTAACTGGGTGCGGTACAAAAACCCAACCATTACTAATATGTATGTAGTGTGGAGGTTACATGTAACATTAAATTACAGCACCAGTACAGAATGTGCCAAGGAACAAATTGGGTTTTAAATGTAGAAAAAAGAATACGTGCCCCACCCACTGTACTGCAATGCAGAGGAACATAAGGAACTTTCAAGACCCAGAAATGCCAGGACAATGTCATTCTGACAATACTGCCCTCCCCTTTTTCTTTTTTGAATCTCTTTCTTTCTCTCTATCTCTCAGTCTCTCTTTTCGTCTCCATTTATATTAACTCATTTACCTTGTAAGTCCATACATGTCTTTTAGTTTACATACCCACATGTCTGAAGTATACACACCACATACATGCCAGAATGTTTGTATTATCTAGTATGCACCAAGCTTTATAAGATAATTATGTGGCTTTTTAAATCTGTAGTGTAACACACATATTATCTGATCCTTGATATTTACATATACAACAGGTCTGGTACATCAAGCCTTCTTTTGCTATTACATCCAGATACTTTTATATTTACTGGATATTTAAAATGTACTAAGTTCTGTTTATAGAACTATAATAGTCACTGAGTCGTTAACAGATCCTTGTTAATGCACTCGCATAATTAACATGAACAGCAAAAGAACAGAATGAAAGAGAAGTAGTTGGTGGGTTGAGATCTATTTTGTTCATTATTCTTTGAACTGCCTAATCATGATAAACATACTGCAATCCCAATAGTTGCACGGTTTTCTTAAAACCTCATACACACAATAGCTTTTAACAGAATAGTTATAGAATATAAGATGGCTATATAAAGGATTGATTGATGTTTAGGTTTTAGTATCTTTAGATATTTGCCTTTTTAAGACTTGTCCTCCATTTCATAAAGAAACAAGTACTATTTGATGACAACTTTATGTCAAAGGTGTTAATTTGTTATTGCGTTTATACTGTACAAAAATGTATTCCATTAATCACAATAAAAATACAAAGAACAGATATCTGTATATAGTCTACTATGTTTCCTCCTGGTTTTTCTCCTACATCCCAAAAACATGCTGGTAGGTGAATTGGCTGAATTGGCATGGTGTTCTGTGAAGGATGGGCATTCATTTCCTTGGAGTATTTCCACCACCTGCTGAATAATATACTCCAGCTCCACCATGACCAAAATTAAACAGCTACTCATGATTAAATTAATAATGTATAGTTTCGATTGGACCTTTTATCACAAGAAATAAAGCAGGTTCAAATAGCAGTTTAAGTTACAAAATTATTCAGGCTGTCAGCATTTGTGAAAAATAGATGCACTGTCTTCAGCAGTGCACATTTCAGACCATGTCTCTGATCCTTATTGTCTAAAAATATCTTCCCATGTAGATCCAGGATTGGTAAGGGGTGGTGTTTATCCCGTACAAAATGACACAATTTATTTGTCATTTAAACATTAGATCACTTGCACCCAAAGCACTGATTATAAATGAGATGATCACAGAGAATAATCTCGATGCACTCTGTCTCACTGAGACCTGGATTAAACCAGGTGATTATATGGGTCTAAACGAGTCGACACCGTCAGGATATGCTTATAAGCATGAGCCCCGTCAGACTGGTCGTGGGGGGGGTGTAGGAACCATTTATACTGCTTCTCTTAATGTTAGTCAGATGTTAGGATTCAGCTTTAAATCATTTGAAGTGCTCGTTCTTAAAGTTGTACTTTCGGACATACATAGTAAACTCGCTCTGGTCACCGTGTACAGACCCCCAGGACCCTCGCTGATTTTCTTCAAGAGTTTGCTTGTTTTCTATCAGATCTCTTGATCAATTTTGATAAAGTGCTGCTTGTAGGAGACTTTAATATTCATGTAGATGATGTAAACGATGCTCTAGGATTATCATTTGTTGACTTATTAAACTCTTTTGGGGTTAAACAAAACGTCACCAGACCAACTCATCGCTTTAACCACACACTAGACTTAATAATATCACACGGAGCAGACGTCACTGATATAGATATTTTACCTCAGAGTGATGACATCACAGACCATTACCTCATACTGTACACACTACCGGTAGAGCAGATTAGCCGTGTTGCACCACGTTATCGACCTGGTAGGACTATTGTTCCAACCACTAAGGACAGATTCGTAAATAACCTGCCTGATTTATCTCAATTTCTCACTAAACCCATAACTACTATTAATCTTGATGAGATAACTAAGAACATAGACCTTATCCTCACTAGCACATTAGACACCGTTGCCCCTATCCGGTTAAAAAAGGTTAGAGACCAAGCACCTGCATCTTGGTATAATAGTCATACACATGCCCTCAAGAGAACAGCACGTAATCTGAGAGAAAATGGAGGAAAACTAAATTGGAGGTATTTAGAATCGCGTATAAAGACAGTATGCTCAGCTACAGACGGGCGCTAAAAGCTGCTAGAGCTGAACACCTGAGCAAACTTATAGAAAACAACAAAAACAATCCCAGGTTCCTTTTCAGTACAGTAGCTAAACTAACTACAAATCAGGGCTCTGAAAATTGTGTTCCATCACAGTTTAGTAGTGAGGACTTTATGATTTTCTTCACTGAAAAAATAGATAACATTAGAAAAACAATTGTGGCAGTTCAACCTCTTACAGCATCTCCTGAGACAGTGTTACCTTCAACTCCACAACTCCACTGTTTTACATGTATAGGACAGGAAGAGCTGTATAATGTTATTGCCAAAGCTAAATCGACAACATGTCAGTTAGATCCAATTCCTACTAAATTACTGAAGGAAGTGTTATATACAACTGGTGAGCCTCTTCTAAATATTATTAACTCCTCACTATCTTTAGGTCACGTCCCTAAATCCCTCAAGTTAGCAGTTATTAAGCCCCTCATTAAAAACCTAATCTGGATCCAAACACGTTATCAAATTACAGACCAATTTCAAATCTCCCATTTATGTCTAAGATTTTAGAAAAGATTGTCGCTGCACAGTTATGTTCCTACCTGCAAGAGAACAATATCTTTGAAGAATTTCAGTCAGGTTTTAGGCCCCATCATAGCACAGAAACTGCTCTAGTTAAAATAACTAATGACCTGTTTTTAGCTTCAGACCAAGGCTTCATCTCGCTGTTGGTTTTACTAGATCTTAGTGCTGCATTCGACACTATAGACCATGATCTCCTCCTAGATCGCTTACAAAATTACATCGGCATTCAGGGACAGGCATTAAGCTGGTTTAAATCCTACCTGTCCGATCGTTACCATTTCGTAGATTTGAATGGAGAGCTATCCAGGCTAATGCAAGTAAATTATGGCGTGCCGCAAGGTTCAGTTCTAGGACCCTGCTCTTCACAATATACATGCTTCCGTTAGGAAATATTATTAGAAGGCATGGAATTAGCTTCCATTGTTATGCTGATGATACTCAGCTATATATTTCATCTAAACCAGGCGATACAGCTCAATTAACCCGGATGACTGAGTGTGTTAAGGAACTAAGAGATTGGATGACCCATAACTTTCTACTTTTAAATTCTGATAAGACTGAGATTTTGCTCATCGGCCCAAAAACTGGTATACAGACGCTCCAGCATCTCAACCTGCATTTAGACGGATGTTCTGTAACCACTAGTTCAACGGTAAAAGACCTGGGTGTTATTTTAGACAGCGACTTGTCTTTCAAAAATCACATCAATCAGGTTACAAAACAGCCTTCTTTCACCTTAGAAATATTTCTAAGCTAAGAAATATGTTGTCTATATCCGATGCAGAGAAGCTCGTCCATGCGTTTATGACCTCCAGAATAGACTACTGTAATGCGTTACTAGGTGGATGTCCTGCTTCATTAATAAACAAGCTTCAGTTAGTCCAGAATGCAGCAGCCAGAGTTCTTACAAGGTCAAAAAAATATGATCACATAACCCCGATCTTATCGTCCCTACATTGGCTTCCTGTTAAGTTTCGAATAGACTACAAACTATTACTTCTCACTTATAAAGCACTAAATGGTTTGGCTCCGTGTATCTATCCAGTCTTTTAACACGCTACAATCCGCCACGCTCCTGAGATCTCAAAACTCTGGGCTTCTAGTAGTTCCTAGAATAGCAAAGTCCACTAAAGGTGGTAGAGCATTTTCACATTTAGCTCCTAAACTCTGGAATAGTCTTCCTGACGGTGTTCGGGGCTCAGACACACTCACCCAATTTAAGTGTAGATTAAAACGTATCTTTTAGCAAAGCCTACACATAACACACATCACATCATAACCTTGTGCTCCAGAACATCTGATCACATGCACATTATCAACTTGTGCTGTTAATATCATGAACAGCAGCTACGCTAATTCCTCTCCACTGCTTCTCTTTCTCTCCCCATCCCGAGGCATCCTGAGGTTGCTCCAGCTCCAGTCACCTCCCACCTCGTGATGATTACGGACCTTTAAAGAAGTAGATGCCGAACTCACAAACATCCCGAACCATCTAGAGACGTACCAGTGCCATTTGGATCCCGCTACATGTGTGGAGTTTTGACATTGGACCTCCTGGAGTGTTTAAAGGCTCTGGCATGGAGAAGCTGATGCTGGATCTGTGGTGATCACAAATGCTGAGCTTATAAAACTCGGAGCTACTAACCATATAGACTGTTTAAGACTGCAGAAAGAACATTACTTATAATCTTATACTCCAGTAATCATGTTAGTTCTCACTCTCCAGTGTTCTGTATTGTTGAAAGATTTATGATCAAACTCTTGATGTCACCCAGATGAGGATGGGTTCCCCTTTTGAGTCTGGTTCCTCTCAAGGTTTCTTCCTCATAACATCTAAGGGAGTTTTTCCTTGCCACAGTCGCCACGGCTTGCTCATCAGGGACAAATGCACACCATTCACCATCACTGTTGATTTGTGTAAAGCTGCTTTGAGACAATGTCTGTTGTGAAAAGCGCTATACAAATAAACTTGACTTGACTTGAATTTGTTGCTTTTCCACATCATTGTTTACTGTAGATTTTATAATGAAAACAAATGTTATTACATCAAATGTTTTATAATATTTTACATTATATTATCATATTACCTAGGTAATGTTCATTAAATGGCCTGGTATCTAAAAGACTAATACAAAAAATCGAGTTAATACAAATACAGTACAATGGCACATTTGACTTTGGACAGCATTTACCTACAGATGCAGCAGGAGGAAGAAGCAGTACACGACACTTAATATCAAGATATATAAAAAAAAACAACACAACAGTATGGTTAACATTCATGTTTTATTCACTATGCATGCTAAATGCGTAACTAGTGCACACCAATTTCCCCGACCTAATTGTATCATTGCATCATTCAAATGTGACAGTTATTGCTGAGCACATAACAGCATCACACTGGATCACACATGAAGAACAGTTAAGCTCTTAGCATGTGGCAGAGCAGTAGATGATAGCCTGGAAGGAAATGAGGAGACAGACTGAGCAGAATAGGCGTGTGACGCAGGAGAGAAAAGTGGAGAGGGAGTTCAAATGATGAATGTTTGCCTTATTTGGGGCAAGGTGTCCCTAACTTTCAGGAAAAAAAAATTCTCTCACCCTCTTTTTATCTCTAGATTCTGGGTCAGATCATCTCAGGGGAACTGGGAAACAGGACAGCACTGCCCTGCCTTTCCTCACACTTCCAATTTTTATACTTTTAAATATTCGTTTTTAATTACTTTCTGAAGAGATGTTAATTAAAGACTATCACCACATAAATCACGTGAATAGACTGCCATTGCAAGTCACTATAATAACCTTACATATGGACGATCATAGCAATGTGTCATATCGAGGAACACTTTAAGTGAAGTGCACTTGGTTTTGCAGTGTTCTGCCACCCACAGGTTGCACAGGCCACTACAGTATTGAGCTCTAAATAGTCACACTTCATGTGCCAGTTGTATTACATAATAGGAATAAAAGTACTATTTGCGTCATTCACTACGGGTGCAAACACCACCCCTCACAAATCCTCTATCCTCTAAATATGATGTATCTCTGACGATGAGGACGTCAAAGGCATGGTCTTAAAATGTGCACTAGGGACAAAAAAACCTGCTAAGAATCATGCATACAGCTAAAATTAACCTTGAACTCAGAATAATGTTTTAAAGGAGACTGATATTTAATCCTGCCTTAGTTCCTGTACTGAAGGGTCAAAGGAAGTCAGATTCAAACCATACAATAAGGCCCCAAACCTTCAGAATTTTATGATAATACCTTCCAGAGGAGAAAAATCCATTGCATCAAATTGTGTGTCTGTGTGCGTGAAATTACAGTATGTAAAAGAATACCCATAAAAATATCACAAACATACATCATACCACTATATCAATGATATTTACAAATGATCTTTATTATACATTAATGTAAATAATTTGACAAACTGCACATAACGTAGATTTGATTTTTCAGTGCTTATACTTTCATTTCAAATGTTTATTATGGAAACCCAAAATGCTCAATTGCAGTGAGTCCTGCTGCAAGATGCAATTAATAATAAATTGTAATATAATTACATTTATACATATGAGAACAAAACAAACTAACAAATTAACAGTAATCATATATATTGATAGAGCATCTATCTTTGGAAACAAACAGCAAATAAGTAGCTAAACGTCAGAACGTCTAACCCATTAAAGTGAATATAAATTATAAATGCTTAATTTGTTGTCATGTAGCCTGGTTTGATTTTTAGCAGTAATTTAGTCAGTCAAACTTCAATAGAGTCAAAACTATTGCTTTTCTTCATTAAATCAGAATATTCTGGCTTTCTTTCTCTTTCTTGGCTAATAAATAATACTAATTACGCTAGTTTAATTCATCATAAAATTTGCCATTTGATATTATTTGATCTTTGGAAGGAAATAATTTTAAGGTGGGATAATCTTTGTCTTCAGAGTTTCGAATCAGATATGTATCACTGTAAGAAAAAAACAGGTCTGTGTGGATTTCACAGTTGTTTGGTATTATAATAAGAAATATAATTGCCCTCTTTAGACAGCTGCTACAGGACTGTGGCCTCTTCCATGGCACTCACCCACCTTAAAAACAGTATACATATACAATTAATGTATGATTCTTTAGCACATTCTGTATCGCCTCATGAAATCACCTGTGACTTACCTCTGTGCTGTGTGTGTATCCTGAGCCTTGAATGTGTAGTAGAGTGTAGTGTTGTGGTAGAGCTGAAAAACACTGCTTTCTCCTTCATTCTCTGACTTTACTGAGAAACCTAGCAGAGGAAGGGACTCACATGCAACCCGCTCCTAATGAGAAAAAAATAAAGGGAAAGAGAGATTCTAGGGTTTTTTTTTTTTATAATAAACTATCTTATTGCCTCAATTATAAATGTGCATGTTTATTTTACCTCAGGCTGTGGATATGTATACAGCACTTTATCTTTCAGTAGAAACCACAGACTCTTCCAGCTACGCTTTCTACTTCGACTCCTCTGCAAAGTCCCACTCATTTCACCGTCTGATCCTGTCACCTGCACAATATTAGAAATAGCAGACCCCATTAAAGGTAAATTATATTTGATCTTTATCTTATGCTATAAAAACACGGAATATTATATATGATATTGTTTGGTAATGCCCAGACTTTCCCGATGACGTGTAGTCAGTCAACTGAATCACAGAATTAAAGGCTAATAAATGGCATTCACCATTCACTAAGCATTGTGCATAGCATAGCTGATTTGCATATAATCCTATTTAAATGTATTTAGGTGTGCCCACTGTCCATTTTTTGGCATTATTATGAAATAAGAGAATAAAAAATGTTTATTATAAATATTGAAACTTAAAAGCATCATCAGTATGATGATGATATGAATGCTTACATGGTTGAAGGTTAAGTGGCCTTTACGACTCCTCCATAAACTGGGTGTGTGAATGTTCTGGAAAACGGCAGACAGTGGCCGACTGGAGCTTTCCATTAGCACAGCAACATCACCATCTGAATACATACATTTGGGTGAAAAGTCTAACCTTTTTAAAGTCAGTCAGTTCACTTATATCAAAGATTTGACAGTCATCATCTAATACATCCAATAAAATCCTCCACCATGCTACCAGCAATGTTAAAGACCTGTAAAGTATGGTTTAATGACCATCATAATGTTTTTAATAATTTTTCTTTTCTTACCATTTTTGCAAAGCTCAATGTAGCACTTATTACAAACTTTGGCTCGTCTGTTCTTCATGTATTTCAGGGGGACTTTGTTCTTGCAGCAGTCTCTGCACACAACCTTTGACCAATGAGATGTAAAGAAAATTTTAAGTCCACCTGGTTATCTATATCATTGAAGTGTGCATGTGTACTTTTGTGTGTGTAATTACCTTGCCACAGGCATGACAGTGATGCCTTCTGTGTGTGAGGCTGAAATGAACGGGGCAATTCATACACACTGCTACCTGGGAAACAGACACCAGAGGTGGTGCATTCTCCCCGAGACATACTCCTGACTTCTCTCCAATCTATAGGAGAAATGTGCTGTCAGAAATCTAATCTCAGTTCTATCTTGTTAATAATGACCTCAAAGATTTAGTGTGCCAAAATATACAATATGTGGCAAATCTTCTAGTAAAAAAAAAAAAATGTATCACTAATTAGAACATGACTTTTGGGTCATACTGTCTAATATCAGTTGCAAATAAATAAATATAATATTGTATAGACTTCTTTATTTCATTGCTAATATTTGGTAAACTGTATAAAAAAAATACACTTCATAAATCCCTAATTTACAGATATGTTTATTTTTCTCATTTTAATAAAAGGTGCAAAATCTGTAGTATAAAAGGCCTTTGTAATGTTTCTTTAGAGTAACTCTAATCACTGATTAACTTTCTGGGCTCTCGGATTTGGTCCATCTATCTGCTTTTTTTTTTTTCCTGGTGTGCAGCACAATGTATCATTTGTTAACCAGTATAACAATATTGACCTTTTCGATACTCAACTCAAAGAAACCTGCAACAAGAGCAAACCAAAGATCTAGCTAAAGATTCCAGATAAGATATGTTTTTTGTGTTTTGATCATTAAAATACCAACTAATGGTTCCTCTTCGGGGCACACTTGTTTTTTTATTCGTTGCTGAGGTTTGGAAGAGTATTTTGGTAGTGGTGGGTTGGGATTTTTACCACACAACAATAAAAAACGAATTAACAAACCACCCTGGCTATGAATTACATTACCATTGTTGTCTCTAGAATCCATTTGACAAGTACTTGACTAATGGCAGGAAAGCCTCAATGATCAGATCTAGTTTGTCAGATAAATTAAATATATTAACTCACTGTTTCTGTTTCTGCTTATTGTTATCATTTATGCTTTTAAAAGCATGCACAGTAGCTGATAGTGTGTGGGTTCCCACTTTATTCATTGAGGCATCACCACAATAGCACCTTAGTGCCCAAAATGACGTGACATTACAAACAGAACAATGCTGATGTTGATATCTGACTGAGGTCAGGTAGCATGTACACCTATGCAGGCAAATCAGATCACATTCCATACAGACGAGAACATTTATCTCTGGTTCTGTCTAAAAAGCACTGCTTTATAAATGCACACTGTATGCATAGAGTTTGTTTGTTAATGGGAGGTGTGATAAAGGCCTTTCACACATCCAGCCAACAGAGAACAGAGTTGCTAAGTGCTAATTGGCAAAAACTTGGCCATCACGAGCATTTTAGTTTTCCACAACAGCCATCTGTTATGATACCTGAGGAGATTCTGCTTTTAGAAACCATTTCAAGTTGCTTGGATAGAAAGTGTCTGTTTGTAGTGCTAACACACAGCTTGTAAGCAAACTCAGTGAGGTTTATTGCGAGAAATCTAGGAAACAATTTTGCATATGGCCTTCTACATCAAACATCGGGAATGACCATGTATCCTGTGCTCTTGTTTTAATTGTGCACAATGATATTTTTTCTATATATTGAAAGCTAAGAATTACACAGGCTTCATATTGTTCCTAAACCAATGCAATACATTTACATTGATTCCCAGAACATGGTGATTAAACACTTTAATTTGCTGGTCATTAAATACCGTGTTTTCCGGACTATAAGCCGCTACTTTTTTCCCACGCTTTGAACCCCGTGGCTTAAACAACGAAGCGGCTAATTTATGGATTTTTCCTGCCCCGTAACATTATACCAATAAAATCGCCGAACGGGTTCAGGTGAACCAATGAAACTCTTTATATTAAATCAGATGCGCTCCCACTGAATCGGGCCGCACCACATCATAAATATGGATGAGGTTCCTCTGACGTTTGACCTGCCACTCACTCGGAGTGTCTACAGGAAATGCTAATCATTAATCACGCTGAAAACAACCGGGCATGAAAAAAACGCACTTCACCTGTGTTCTGAGCTGCACGGCTTCGGGAGAAAAGACTCACTGATGGTGTTTTTTAAACGCATGACGATGCCAAAAGATAAACTCCGGAGAGAAATTGTTGTGAAAGAAAGGAGGAATTTTGGAGTTTTTGAATTTTTGGAATTGAGCCAATTGAGTTATCTGTTGAATAGGTTAATAACAATAATAGTATACTTTATCTAAATCTATAATAACAAATATAAAAACTTTGCTTAGAGGTGGTTAAGGCATTGTGGATCTGTGGATCTGAAAGTCATAAGTTCGAATATTCTATTATATAAAGGCATATTTTATATATATATATATATATATATATATATATATATATATGACAGCGTGGTAGTGCTGGGATTTTAACTCCTGACTTTCCAGACCAAAGTGAGTTAGTTAGTAACCTAAATATCATACCTCATTAAAACCAGGTGGTTCTATCAATAATGAGCCCAGGTCAGCTACTGTACGATTCAGCGTAACGAACCAATCATCCCTCTCAATAGAAGAGCTGCAAACAAGAACACATACAAAACACTTAAATGCACTGGAATGTGAAAGAGAGAGAGAGAGAGAAAGCACAACAATTTGTATGTGTGTGTGTGTGTGTGTGTGTGTGTGTGTGTGTGTGTGTGTGTGTGTGTGTCTTACCTTGCTAACAGTGTTATACTAATGTCTTTGACCTCAATCTTCAAGGCATTCTGATTATTTTCTATCAAATGTCTAGTAACCTGAGAGATGAATAGAAAAAAAAGAAAAACATAAGAAAATACTATAAATAGCATTAGAGAATCAATATAAAACTATATTACTTGATAACAATTGTGTGTATTACCTCCATCCCTGTCAGGGCTAGAGTATTAATGAGTCTGTATTTGCCATCTTGTTGAGGGTACGTGTAAAGCATTATATCACTCATCTGCAATATAGAACATCGAGGTAACATATCAGCACATAGTGACTTGCAGAAAAATCTCACTGTTTAGTGTAATGTAATATCTTAATGATTCAGTATGGATATGTATTGTACAGGTGTCACCACAAGAGGGCAGAACAAGTAGCGTATTTACTACAGTGTTTCTGTTATTAATCCCAAACACATCAGAGACATTACAAACCCATTGCTTCTCTTTTTTAGCTCTTATAACAATCTTACAAATGAACATATATGCAGTGTATATAGTGTATATTTGATCCATTCTGTATCACTGTTTACTAAACCAAGGGCTAAACACTGAAACACTTAAAAAGATATGTTCATAGCACACTAGGACAGTTTCATACATATGCTCTTGTTCCTAGCTTGCACACATCTTCAACTATGTCACCATTTTCAGTCTTAAAGACAATGCTATTGTTTTTAATGCTGTCTTAAATTATAATCTATGCATACAGAATGAACACTGAAACATACCAGATACTTAGGTATAACCCTGCTTTGTCAGTGTTTGTCACATATTTCTGACTCACAATATCTATAAAGCCACTTGTCTCTTCATCTGTCTTAATTACCAATAAGACAGACTGTTTGGGTGGGTATGTTAGCAATATCAGCATGTCTAGATCTTCATTCTATTACATTTGTTAATAATAAGAGATTTATTTGAAGTTAAATAGACAGGAATTTGGACATAATGCTTCAGAGACCCAAAAAGTCTACTAATATAAAAAATAAATATTAATATTAAATACACATATCAGTACAGATTGTCATGTTTTAAAATACTCTGTTAAAAGTAAAGAAGTTTGGGCTTTGACATGTACTTTAGTAAAAAGTGCCCATTACTACTACCCATTTTAGTGTGACGCTGGAAACTGGACACCACGTCATATATATATATATATATATATATATATATATATATATATATATATATATATATATATATATATATATATATATATATATATATATATATTAGGACTGTCAAACGATTGAAATATTTAATCATGATTAATCACACAATTGTCATGAGTTAACTCAAAATTAATCACAATTTAATCGCACATTCTAACTGTTCTAAATGTACCCTGAATTAATACTTTTCATGTTTTAATACTCTAATCAACATGGGCATGGGGAAATATGGATGCTTTATACAAATGTATGTTTATTTTTAGTGACACCAAACTGAGCATAGAACATAAAGACAAAATATTCTTGCAAATGTTTTAAAGTAATTATGGTGTTTTAAATTACGTAAATCATCAGAACACCTCACGGAACTTTTGATATGTTTCCACACGGACGGTTAATGAGGTGATACCGGAGAAAGCTTTCTATTCATATACAGTATTTATTATGTCTGTGAGCCCCCTGTCTGTTTCATTTATTTTACAAAATGACTGTGTCTTGTTATTATGAGTGTATACAAATCAAAGTAGATGCTTTACAGATTCGAATGATGTATTTCTTTTATCTGTACTATCAAAAAAGAGTAATTCAAGGTCGTTTCGGCGTTATAAGGAAAAATGCCAGAAAACGCGGGGTAATTGCTGCACATCATGGAGGATTTTGATGCTGATTTAAACCTTGTCACATCAGTAAAACAAATGTGTACTGATTAAAAATGATTTTCCTGTGGAGTTTGTATTTATTTTTATATCTGAGTAAAGAAAAGACGTTGTGAATAAACGTGTGTTGCTTTGAAGGTTTTAGTTTTGCCTCTTTTATATTTATTTATTTATATTTTTAATAAAAATGGTTAGACAGAAATGTGCACTACATTAATTGCACGTTAATAAAATGTGTGCCATTAAAATTCATTTTCGCTAACGCGTTATTAATTTTGACAGCCCTAATTAATATATTAATACAAAACTAACTTCAAATGTTGTTACCTAATAAATGTATCCAGGCTCAACATCCACCATATAGAACACAAGCAGAGAAAAGATGATGATGATGATCAGGTGATCAGGAATGTCTCTGCTCAGTCATGTTTACATCGCTGACTCCCTCTGTCTCATCCACATTAACCCCATACTTCTTGTTGCCTTCTGCCTGCTCATTGTTATCTTCGTAAACTAGCCTACATCTGTGGTGTGTGAGAGCCAGGAAATGATACACCAGTGGTAGATTGAAAAAGCCACACAATGACATGAAATAGGTTAATAGGCTGAAAACTACTTAAGTACAGTAACAAAGTATTTGTACTTTGTTACTTCCCACCTCTGACCCAGACACTACAAAAATAAAAACCCATAAATGAACAGCGTTTTTAAATCAAAGCTCCCAGTCTGTGTTTCTTTTTTGTCCTTTTGTTACTCTCTGGATTTTCGGTTGTCTACATGAGTTTCCTGTGCGTTCTCGGGTTTCCTACCACCTCCCAAAAACTGTGGTACACTATAGGTGGACTAGCTACTCTAAATTGCCCTGAAATGTGTAAATGAGTATGAATATTTGTGTATTTGCATGTGTGTTCTATCCAGGGCACTCCATATCCACTGCAACAGCATAAAGTGATAACTAAATATAAACGAATGAATAAATGAATGAACAAATAATCTATTTAACAGTCTATTATTATAATAATAATAATAATATATTTAACATTTAACAGACAAAATGCAACAATTTAGATAACAGGATATTACTGAAGTACACAAAATATATACAATAATAATGATTCTGTGAAGTAGAAATGAACCAGAATTGCGATTTTTAAGATTTGTACATTACAGACTTAAGTCTAAAAGTTGTGTGTTGTATTTGGGTGTCTCTCTCTTCCTTACAAACAACATACAGTTTTGAGGGAAAAACATCCTGCCAGGAAATCCAACTCTAAAAAACAAGGACATCACCATGTAGGGGTGTGGGAAAAGTCGAGCAACAGACAATAGGGCTGAATAAAAATTCCCTTTGTTGACAAAAACGTTCTGTCATTTGTGACTGAAATAGCAAAGGGCTGTGAAGGCTTTAACACAAATCAATAATAAATAACATGACAAACCAAGAATAGATGACGTGGCTGTTTGCACTTCCTGCTGACCTTCATCAGGGTTCCCTCTTTTACAAACACCTAAACACAAACAGGCTTAAATCATTTATACTGTAAGTATGTGACAAGTTGGGTTGTAAGTGAAGTTCATATGCTCTCTCACCCTCCCAGGCTGAAGCAGGTTCTTTAATCCCTGGACATTGTGCTCGATATTGACCAGACGCAGAAGATCTGCCTGAGACAACACACAGCACACTTCTGAGTACTTATACACATTCTTGTCCTGCCATTTTCCATTATATTAAAAAAAAAATTAAATCTGTCTTTTAGTGTCTTTAAATGCATTTATAAAGAATCTATTGTAAATAAACGAGACAGTTTATTCAACCCCAATTGATTCAAATTTTTACTCAGTGAAAAACAGCACACACTATTTAAGTCTCACACACACAGTGCATGCAACTCACTCCATTCTTGAGTCTGTCCTTTGCCTGATCAGCTACATCCGAGACCATCTCCATAGCAGCTGAGATAAAGCATTTAAAAGGGAACAAAAAGGAAGCATGATTAGATGTCCACTGGTACCCTGACCTTGAACAACATATACACATACCAGTGAGGGCAAAAGTTTGCATCTCCCATTGCTCAAACGCTACATGGGAGTGAAACACGAGGTATTTTAGTAGTTAATCAAACAGTCACACAGAAACTAGGAGATAAAAGGCCAGATGACCTTCTGATTACTAAGAGAAGACAGAAACTGGCTACCACAAGAACAACACACATAAAATGATATAATACATAAGGACCCAATTCAATTTAGAAACGTTGTACTAAAAAAAAGTATGTCTGGTTACAGTTAATGTTTTATCAAAGCATGCTGCCATCAGGAAATTGGTATTTTGTTGTAACTAATATTATGTAATATCATATGATTTATGAAAAAAGTCAAGTCAAGTCAAGTCAAGTTTATTTCTATAGCGCTTTTCACAACAGACATTGTCTCAAAGCAGCTTTACAGAAATCAACAGTCAAGGTGAACGGTGTGCATTTATCCCTGATGAGCAAGCCGTGGCGACTGAGCCATCCGTGGCACCAGAAAAAGGAATAATAAAAGCTGTAGCTTTATTGATGTTACCTACCTTGTATATCTTCATACTCTCTGGAAAGTATTGAGAGATTGTTTTTGTAATCTAATAAAGATAAAAGAAGAGGGGTGTCAAAAACAAGCACTTTAGACAAAACACAGATGCAGAACACACTATAAATAACACAATATACTATATCTTCATTTTGAGGAGGTCTGAGGTAAAGCAAAAGTTAGTCAAAATGTTAGGGCGATTACTATGCTGGTGTAGTGTATAGTTTGAATATAGTATGTCTTGTGTAGCAGTGGATGTTTTGCTGGTGACTCTAACTGGTGTGGAATGTGTGTAATGGCTAACGCATATTTGGACAGTCAGAGCTGCTTAAGTTTAATATGTTACCTGTTAGAAGCATGCGGTATTGCAGGACTCGTGCTATCACATGCAGCAACTGTTGTTTGAAGGCACTGATGTCCAGTTGCTGAAAGACACAGATAATGAGCTACTGAAATATTACATACATTACAAAACAATATACTATGAACAATACACCATGAACATACAGTAAATATCAGATTCACACTTCAGATACATTTTGGTAGTAATAGCACTCGCAATGTCAGGCAATTCTTCATTAGTTACGGTGTTCTTATAAGTGCATTTCAATTCATTTCAAGTGTATGAGTATATTACAATAGCAATAACAACAGACATTGTCACATACATGACATGATGGAAATCTTGTTGTAGAATTATATTAGAATGGGCAAACCGGAGGAGACTTAAATATCATATGGTAGAAGCAAATTCAAAGAAGCAGACTCAAAAGGAAAAGCAATAATAGATGGACTATTAATATGTTTTTCAAACTTTTCCTGTAAAGCCAACAGTCATAGGTGTGTTAAATAAATGTTCAGAATGAGCATCACTTTACTTAAAAATTACAGTAGCAGAGGAAACAAGCCTGCAGTATCCAGGTGAAAATTTAGTGTGGCCTAATATGGAGCCAAGTTAAGGATTATGTCTCAATCTGGTTACAGCATTCATCTAGTTAAGATAGCAGGTAGCTTGCAGTAAAGGGTGAAACTAATATGCAGTGTGCTTTTATTCAAAAATCAAGAACAAGCGACTGCAAAATGTGCTAATTATATATATATATATATATATATATATATATATATATATATATATATATATATATATATATATATATATTTTTTTTTTTTTTTAACTCATTAGATAATTTTACTTATTTTATACTTTTCCTTTTGGAATAAACTTGAACACAAAGATAACAATATTTTATTATATTATTATATTTTATTTCTGCTTTCTGACAATTTTCACTGATAAAATCACTATAGAAATACATTTCTCTCATTAGCGTGATATACTGTATGAGATAATTAAGTCCCTGAACAGCCATATACTGTATGTACATCGATAAGCACCAGTTCACCTATTTCTCAGTAAGCTCTGGGTTTGGCAGTGTCTTGTTAAAGGTGCTGGAGAACTAAAGACATGTGTGATATCTTACTGTGTTCTCCATCTGCTCCATAGTCCTCGCCTTGGAGTCATGCTGGCTAATAAAAGAAGAGAAAACTGAAAACTCTGCTTTCTTCGCCAAGAGAATGTCAGCAATGCCTTCCTTTTGATCCCTAGAAAAAAGCAAAAACATGGTGTGATTAGGAAGAAAAGGTATATATAGACACATGGATTGATGTGACGCATATATAAATATATTTTAGTTTTGTGTCTCACCACTCTTTAATGCGGTTTTCCAGTTGAGTGTGGAGGTCTTGGTGGAGTAAACAAATTGCTGGCAAATCACTCCAAAGTTTATTCAGCTGCTCATCTGCACCTACGGTCTGTAGTTTGATGAATACAGATTAATTGTGGAAATTCTGTAGACTTCCACAAGGCACATTTTGTATACATCTGTAGGAAATGGTCAATATGATGTTGTTTATATTGATGCAATAACTTCCTATATCTATCATACACTAACTCATGACGAGTACACGGAGTACATACCTCATTCAGAAGCTTTAAAGTCTTTACATGCCTTAAAAAAGAAAAAAAGAAAAAATATAACAAGACATAGGACACTTAGGGATAATCACAATAAACATTTAATGTAAGTAAACTATTAGCAGCAGAAAAACCAGAAGTACAGAATTATGGACTTTTCTGTGAGTGTTAAAAGAGATTTGTGTTTGAATTACTTGCTTGAGCAGATTGAAATTGGCATGAAGTTAATGTTTGTTTCCATATGCATCGATACATAATTGCTTTGCTTACAATTGATGACAGCACCATCATCTTTAATTCTCACATTATACAGCATTTATTCCCTAGTCATTTTCTCTTACGTACCCATATTTTTTTTAATGAAATAATTGCACTCACTGTGTTTCACTGTCCAGCAGCTCCTTCACAGTGTAAAATGCTCTAGAGCAATTAACCGTCTGAAAACAGAAAATAATGCACTAGTTAAAACTAATAGTTTGACACACACAGACACAAGTATAGGCTCTGATTCACATATAGGCTCCTTGATAGCTTACCAGTCTTTCAGATGCTTTTTTCTCCTCCTCTTTTGAACACTCTACACCTACAGATACACTCACTGTTCCATCTGACCTCACCATAGGAGAGCAGATTGTGTAAGCACTAAGAATAAAACAGACATTCAACATATACACACACACACACATCTGGAAGTACTTATATTTACTTATATCAAATAAATGAACACACGTTTAATGTACTGATTGGCGCAATAATCATATAGCACCTACACACACATTTTCTCCCTAGTATGTTGTTAGAACTGTAAGTTAGTAAGTATGGGCTATTCCCACCCACCTTCATCTGGCTATTCCCACCCAACTTCCCTAACACTCCAGGTAAGTAGGATGGGTGAAAGATACAAAATGCTGTGGTATTGCTGGGATTCAAATGTGTGAGCTTCCAATAAGTTGGTAAACAATATAGTGAATTCCCAATAGTGTTTTTGACAATAGATGATTTAAATAATTTACCTCTCAGTCTCTTGTTCGTTTGCTGAACTTTTGCTCTGAAAGCTTTGTAGGCTGCTCATATCCACATAACCATCAGTGTCATTAGCTGAGCTCTGGTTTCGTTGATTCTGATTGGAGGGTGATAAAAGGCGGACTTGCACATTTTCATAGTGAGGACTTGTATTTAAAACATTCTCATAAATTGAGAAGTCCACATTTGGGGAAGAGAAAGACCGAGGCTTCGAAAGCGGGAAAGGCTGTGTAAAAAGGGAGTGGATCAAGTCATCTGACTCCACCCTTAACATATCCCATGAGTTGGGACTAGATGAACCAAAACTGTTATTTAAAGGAGGGCTTACACCTTGCCTATGCATGTCCTTGTGTAAACGAAAAGAAGATGGGGATGAAGGTCCTGAACTGTCATATGCTCTGTGAAATTCAGGGCTGTCTGTACATTGCCGAATTAAATTTAACCTTCGACAAGAGCCCTGAGGACTTGATTCTGAAGATGACCTAGATGACACCGAGCGACTATCTGTCCTTCTTTCAGTTTTTCTCAGAAACCGTAATGGTAAGAAATAACGTTTGAGGCCAAAGTCAAGTTTCCTATTACAGGCGGTCACATCACTTGGCAAAGCAGGGGTACTCTTTCTAATTGGCCGTCTTGTGATAGAAGACAGTTCAAAAGGAGGTGGTATATCCAGCGGAGGTGGGGGAGGATTTCCCGGTGAGAGACATCCTAATGAACCAGTGAAAGCAGGCAAACTATCTCCTAGATAATTATGTCGTGTATAGTATGACTGTGGGTGTAGCATTAAACGTCCTTTTCCTGATATTGTGGTGCTAAATGAATCCAGTCTGGGGGTTTCCACGGATATCGAACGTGTCATTAAATACTTCCTGGACTGCAAAAGGTCTTTGGGTTGGAACTTCGGCTCAGTTTCTTCATACACGTGCTCTTCTAACATCTTTGTTGCCATAACTGTCATACCACATGAAATGTCTGTTCTTTCTTTTCCATTGTAACAGTCCTCTTGCATCTTTTGCTCTTCAGGTTGTGGAGAAACAGTGGACGAGGCACTTGGAATAGCTATGTCATAGTCATCTGCTTTTAACTCGGTTGATACAATTTGTTCTGTCTCTGGGCCATTCTGGGCATTTTCATTATTTTGCCTGGTCTCCTTTCCTTCTACATCATCTGAAGTCACCTCAGACTCAGATGAGCAGAATGAAGAGGAGCAATGATCAGAAAACTCAGAAAGCACTTCAGCTTCTCTCTCAGATTTTGGATAAACTGTTGGGTCTGAGTGAGAAATTCTGAACAATGAAATGTTTTTCACTGGCTTCTTTTGTTCCAGTTCTTTTGCCACTTCACCACCATCCTCCCCAAAAGCACCCAGTGATTCATTTGAGTTCTCTGAGTCCTCTTCCACAGAAAGCATTACTGTGTCTCCACATTCACTCACATCTTCAACTCCTGACTTCCAAGAGATCTCAATATGTTCAAAGAGATCACACTCAGAAAAGCCATCAGGGTCTGCCAATGCCTCACCTGCATCACACACCTCTGGGAACGTGGTGACTATGTCAGTTCGATCTGGGGTCAAAGCATCTGCGTTGAGTTTGTTTGTGCACATGCCATTTGAATAAAATCCAGTTAGATATTTTGATTCGGTGAACATGTCATTAGTATATGTTTTGTCAGACAATGTTACCGGTGGGCGTGTTTTGTTTCGGTTTATTCCATCTTTGTGCACTATTTGCTGATGGATCGTGTGTGTAGATGAGAATATGGAATCTTCAGGTGTGACAAGTGATCTTTTTTTCCCATTCAGAACTACTTCCTTCCATTCCTTTTCTATATTAAGCCGTCTGTCCACTCCTCCCATTTCCCCCTCTTTACAGTAAGAGTCAGAGAGGAGTTTCACGGAGCTTAGATCTTTGCATTGTAAGTTAAATCCCTCCCTCTGTTCTAAACCTAGCTGCCAGTCGAACCCATTCCCCTGTGCCAGCTCCTCTCCACAACCCAAATCATCCCCCTGTTCTAGTATATTGTCCTGTTCATCCAGATCTGCTTGTGCAAGCTCCTCCCATTGCATAGAGCCCTCTTTACAATTTATGTTTTTCCATAGTTTTGACTCCTGCCTTTGTTTCACGTCCTCTGTCAGTCGTGATTCCTTCCATTGTGTCTGTACCTCCTTCCTTTGGTTTTTCAGTGGGTGCTGTTCCGAATTAGCAGGCCTTAGGTTTTGTTTAGTGTGTCTCTTCAGGTAATAATTTAAACCGTGACCCTGTGTTGAGCTTGATCTTGCTTTGGAAAAAATTGGTAGCTTACATCCCTGTTTCTGGCAACACTTTTCTGGCACTGGGTGAACAAATTGCCCATTGGGAAGACACTGGGCTTGGATCTGGTCTTTGGGATTTATGTGATGCTCCTGTAAAACTGAAACATACAGAAGACACTTTAACCATTGTCAGGCATTGCTTACACTTACATACACACACTCTGCTCAGAAAAAAACTACACATTTTATTGAATTAAAATGAATTTGCAACCAAAGGTAAGTGTTCAATACTACACTGTAGTATCTGTGATCTAAATCTGAGGAGCTTGGTTTCATTACCTAATTCCACAGGTCCACAAGTTACTCATTAATAAAGCCTGCAAATCTCAGTTACATCCTTATTTAAAAAACCAAAAAGCTCAATTCTAGGCAGCACAAACTGTCAATTGAGTTTTAGTTATGCTAAAATAAAATCCATAACTCAATGAAATGAAATCCGTTACAGCAAGTCATTTATAATACAAATCCCCCCAAAAAATCCATCTTTTAAATGCATATTGAAACTAGATTATGTGTTTAGTAGATGTACATAGACAGATAAATATTTGTTCTATTGTTGTGTTTTATAAATGTAAAATGATTCCCTTATATTTAAATACACAGTGTTGCTTAGTGAATGTGCCAAATTTGCATGCAACAGTATAATAAAAGAAAACTTTTTTTTTTTTTTGCTAAAAACTTACCTGCACTCATATTGTCCACATGACTTGGTGGGATCCTAGTAAAACACCAGTTCCATAAACAGGTTAAAATAAATAAAGCTTCAAAATAAATCCGTAGACATAATATGAGAAATGTACATAGTTGTTATAAGTTTGAACGAGGACTAGAGCCTTGCTCAGTATTGCATATAAAGCAGTGGAGTGTGTTATAGAGGCGGTGAGACTGGGAGTGGGATGGGAGGCGTCTGTCTCTATGAACTTCCTGTGGAAAAGCCGCCAGATAACTGGCAAAAAATAGAGAGCTAAGACATGTCTGCCCTAATAAGACCTCACAAACAAATTAGATACTTATTTACTTGTATCTGTTTTATCTTGTATATGAAAAAAGAAATTACACAATTAATCACATAAGTATAGATTTGGACTTATTGTCACATCTCGGTTTATCCCTGATTTCATTCATGTGACATCATCAAGGGGATAAAATAAGCATCAAACAGGAAGCCCACCCAAAGGTTGACATGAAAAAAAAAACCACATGCTAACAAAACAAATTATGTTACTTAGTTCATGTACAAATGCGTATAATTTAATAATTTTATTATTATATTTTTTAACCATACTTTAAAACTTGACCCTTGTGTTATCTATTACTTTTAAAATAACTGTTTTTTTTACTCCTAATAAATGCTAGCATAAATGCACCCGGTGATGTCAGAGTGGCATACAATGGATTACATCTCAAAAGGAAAGATTAAAATAGAGTATCAGCCAACAATTTATCTCAAATATCACTACATATATTACAAATATTTAAGTACAAACATATTTTAATGTGTTTCAGGAAGAAGTTTTCCTTTAATACCCAAATAGTTCAGTGTGCAGTGAGTCAGCAGGTGTATGGTCTGTCTCGAGTCATACATGCCCCAATGCTCTAGTTTAATATGGCAGAAGGCAGTTTTGTGAAAAGGCTATGGTTTGAGTGGCTGGGGTCTTTGATAATCCTCCAGGACAACCTTAAGCACCATCTGTTGAAGATATCCTGGAGGAAACGATGCTCACCTTGTGCAGTTTGTGCTACTTATATAGTCAAGAACAGTAACAGTAACAGAAATACAACTGGATAGGGTACTCTCGATATAAAGAATTATTTAACAGGTGGATTCTTGAAAAATATCTCATAAAGCATCTTAGTTTATAGAAGCGTTACTGTGTGTCTTTTATGTCAACTTCAGAGAATGTTAGAGATATTCTGTGACACAGATCCAACCAATTAAAAGTTGCTTACTGTATTATTGTATTTAATGCAGCTCTATTAATGTGCAAATAATTATTAAACTGATTATAGGTCATTATTATGTTAATTATCCAGAAGCACACTGCATCCCTGCATCCACATGTGCATGATAAATGTATTTTAAACAGCTGGCGGACACATCATAAATATGTAAACAGGAACAGTTATGCCATCCGGTTGTATTCATTCAGCAACGCATAATAGACAATAGTTGCTGTATTGCTGTATCAGAACTTAATTTCCCTGTCTGAGCTCATAATGTAATAATGGACACATTTTTTCATATTATACATTCAATCGCACATTTCTATTGTGTGAAGTTGCTTAGTTCACTTTGCTGGTTGACTAGTTTTTCTCTCTCTCTTTCTCTCTCTTTCTTTCTCTCTCTCTCTCTCTCTCTCTCTCTCTCTCTCTCTTTCTCTTTCTTACTGACCTTATTAGTAAACTGTACACAGCAGACTGGCATTAAGTTTAAATCGCAGAACTGGCCCTCATGTTCAGTTAAGCATTATAGCAGGTTTCACTGTACTAATACTCGATATAATTTTGCTTCTGTCCTTTTCTGCTCTTGTATGTACACTCTACCTATTATCCATGGAAAATATAAACGCTTAACATAATAAAAACTAAAATACAATTCTAGTACACCACGCAACCTCAATTTATTTTATTTTTTAATTAGCCAAATTTATATAATATAATAATCCTTAAGAGGGAAATTCTTAAGCAATGCAAGTGTGTTGTTCATAAACAAATGTCTGCCTGTTCAGATACCTATTTCTCCCATGATGAGCGTTCATCATTTACTTGTAGATGATATTTAGCCCCTTTGGCACATTTCAGTACCCTTTCTTGCTGTAATGCTAAATAAGCATATCTGGAAATAGAAAAAAGGAAGCAGGTGGAGGGTGAGCAAATAACTTATGTACAGTAGACAATTTTGTCTATGCCAACTTACCTCTATTTTCAGTTACCAGAGAATGTGAAGTATTTAATGAAATAACTTTGGGCTTTATCAAAGATTTTCAGAGGTTTCAGAAGATTTTGCTTCCTTAAAACGTATAACCTTCAAACCAACTTACCTCAAATATACATCTATATAGTCTAAATAATGCACAAGTATTCTAACACACACTGGCTGGTGTTTGGTTAGAACAAAGAGGGGAAAAAACACCCAAGGCAGGACACTCCACCCTTTTGAACCAACAGGAAATGTTCAGAAAGAGTATCATCTGTGTGTGTGTGTGTGTGTGTGTGTGTGTGTGTGTGTGTGTGTGTGTGTGTGTGTTATGCCACTGTGTAAATATATGTAAGTCGTATAGAGTGTACACAGTTGTGTGTGTGTTTGTGTGTGCATGTGCCACCACATACTCTGGGCCAACTCTGTGTCCCAGGGTTTCATTATGTATGTGCGTATGAGTTATAGTGGTGGTACTATGTGAGTCACATGTAGTCATGTATTATTTTTCTGTGCATTTGCTCAGTTTGTCTTCTTTTTTTATGGACAATTGTTTTTTAAAATTTATGATAAAAAAAAATCATAAATAAAGATATATATATATATATATATATATATATATATATATATATATATATATATATATATATATATATATATATGCACATAATTAACATAACATAAGTGAAGGCCAGAGGGAGCCATTTCTTCTCTACAGTTTTAGGATACTGACTGGAACATGTTTTCCTCACATTCCACACTGGACTCTTCTGACAGCTAAGAACAGGAAACTGAGGCTACAATTCGCACAGGCTCACCAAATTTGGACAATAGAAGATTGGAAAATTTTGCCTGGTCTGATAAGTCTCGATTTCTGCTGCGACATTCGGATGGTAGAATTTGGGCAGAATTTGGCGTCAACAACATAAAAGCATGGATCCATCCTGCCTTGTATCAACGGTTCAGGCTGGTGGTGGTGGTGTAATGGTGTGGGGGATATTTTCTTGGCACACTTTGGGCCCATTAGTACCAATTGAGCATCGTATCAACGCCACAGCCTACCTGAGTATTGTTGCTGACCATGTCCATCCCTTTATGACCACAGTGTACCCATCTTCTGATGGCTACCTCCAGCAGGATAACGCGTCATGTAATAAAGCTTGAATCATCTCAGACTGGTTTCTTGAACATGACATTGAGTTCACTGTACTCAAATGGCCTCAACAGTCACCAGATCTCAATCCAATAGAGCACCTTTGCGATGTGGTGGAACGGGAGATTCGCATCATGGATGTGCAGCCGACAAATCTGCAGCAACTGCGTGATGCTATTATGTCAATATGGACCAAAATCTCTGAGGAATGTTTCCAGTACCTTGTTGAATCTATGCCACGAAGGATTAAGGCAGTTTTGAAGGCAAAAGGGGGTCCAACCCGGTACTAGTAAGGTGTACCTAATAAAGTGGCCGGTGGATATATATATATATATATATATATATATATATATATATATATATATATATATATATGTGTGTGTGTGTGTGTGTGTGTGTGTGTGTGTGTGTGTGTGTGTGTGTGTGTGTGTGTAAAGCGGACTTGTTTATTTAGCTTGCACATTTATTCACTGCCATAGCCTTATAACCATTTACTTGTACTTTTCAACTTGTCTACATGTCTCTTCACTGCTTTAGCTATTCACTGTACATGTTTGCACACACACAAACACACACACACACACACACGCTGTACATGTACATGTACATTTATATACTCATACTTTATACATATTTATCTGCACTTGTGAATTTGCACAATTGCTACTATTTGCACTTCAGGGAGATGCTAAACTGCATTTCGTTGCTGTGTACCTGTACTATGCGATGACAATAAAATTGTATCTATCTATAAAATAATTATCTATCTTTATCATCATCAACATCATCATCAATATCAATATCAATTTAGAGTATAAAAATTATTATGGAAGTAAGTCATATGATTTATATTGAATTAATGGATTGGAATTTTATTTATAAATATACACACACATTTAACTTCATTATTAAGATTTTTTTTCATATTGTACATAAACACTCTACATGTACTGTAAACAAATTACAGAATTTGGACAAACAAAAAATAAACATTGACGTCTTAGTTGAACTTAAAAATGGGTTTTATATGCATAATGTATAAAGGGGAAAAAATCGATCCATCTAATCATTAATATTATTATTTACAGCTTTTCCTTGTCTGTAGATGTGATAAATCAGACCACTCCTGTGTGAGAGACTGTGATTTTGGATCAGGCACAGAAACAGACACCTAAGGGTCTTTTAGATGCAGTGTGCGCACAGGCAGAAACTCCGGAAGTGTCCCGTTGCCCTCCACCAGCTCCTGTGCCTGTTCTGTTAGAAAAGCTGTAGGACGATCTCTCTGAAATCATGGTTTTTGAGGAGAAAATGATTTTAAACGGAGACCCAGAGGAGGTGAGGACCGATGTTTGATCTTCTGCTTCCAAATAAATGCAGATGTTTAGATAAGAAGGCTCAATGAATCGCTTCTATAAGGACGGATTGTAATGTAGCTTAGCTAGCAGTCCTGTAGCTGCGCCATCTATGTATCCCTCTGTCACCTTTACTGTAGATTTAATAGCTCTAGTTGTCTGAGCAGGTTCATTATGATAAACAACAGTCTTCCAAAATACCACTACATGAACGCAAATTATATTATATACATTATAAAATGAGATTATGGACAAATTAAGGCCTTTTATTAAGATAACATTTATATCACAATGCTTTAAATATGAAGCTGATATGATAAAAAACTTCTGAACACCATCTTTGCATTGACCAGACAAAGACTTTTTTAAATATATGCTGTGTGTATGTATTATAGGTAGTGTATTTCTATTTATGGAAACACAAACTAAAGCAATGTGGGCTTGAAGTCCAGATATTAAAATAAACATTTCAGCCAAGAAGGACATTTTTCCTCCAGAATATCACATCAGCCAAGATCTGACTGCTGTCTCACGATACTAATGGAAGCATTTCTACTTTCAATTAGCATATAAATAAATGAGCATATAAATAATTATGTATGTATTGAAATGAACATGTATCATATTGGAGTTTTTTTCTGCTTAATTCATTTCTGAAACAAGAATTAAATCAAATTAAATGGTCTTGCAAACCAGTTCAATCTTAGGCATTGTGAAGCTTAGGTGTTTATGAAATCACAAACAAAATCAATGTGGGCTTTTAGTCTAGACATTTACAGAAACAGTTCATCCAAGAAGTAAGACTGCTGTCTCAAGACACTAAAAGCAGCATTTAGACCTTTTAGATTTGCATATAAATGATTATGTATAAATAAATAATTCATTTTTTAGAAATTTAAACACAGGACAGATACACATGCAACAAAGATTTTGTGCATCAAAGTCAAATATGTATTAACAATTTGGAGTTTATTTCAAATTCTCTTGTGTTGTTTCATTACAGGAGGAAGAAGAGGAAGAGGAAGATATGGTGGTATGTCGGACACGCTTATTGAGAAGATTTTGCTTAATTATTCAGAAAAGTTCAGAAAACATTCAGAAAAATATGACCAGCATTTAGAGGTCTGCAAAACCAATCATTGTAGTGAGGCAGGTGTTCGTATTTATATCTGTTATTCCTGATGATTCTGTCTGCCATTTCTTTCAGTTCACAGAGAAAGAAACATATAATGCTGCATTAATAATGTCTATATTAGGAGACTTTGGTAGAGCAGTTATATGATGTGGCATATACTTATATAATTATAAGAAACAGAATTATGGTGATGCCAACTTGTCAAATATTAAAATTGCAATGGTCTTCGCAACAAATAATTGCCAGAAAATGAAAACAATCCTGAGACCTCCTGTGCCCTCATTTTGATTGATTTCCAGAAATTGTTGAATCTTTGGTATTTTCCTGACCAAAGGTTAGTTGTTATGGCCATAAAAATCTGAATATTTTGCAATTTTGAGCTTAGCCCAATTCTTTGCCCAGGAATGTAGAGTGCAGAATGTACTTGTTAAGTAGGACACTATCCTGCAGTAGTGATGCACTCTCAAATTGATCCACAGTGAGGGGATTTAGAATAAAGCATTCTTTATGTTGCTTGAATGAATTGCATACGCTGTATTCCACATTATGCATTATTAATATTACAAAGTCAACCAGTTTTATTTAATAAGAGAACCTCCTGTTTTGTGTGTGTGTGTGTGTGTGTGTGTGTGTGTGTGTGTGTGTGTGTGTGTGTGAATGTAGGACCCTTTAGAGACAATCAGGCAGAAATGTGAGGAGACTGAACACTGTGTCCACGCACATGAAAAACTCGAGATGTGTGAGACGAGGGTGGGCTCGCGGTCTACTGAAGAGGACTGCACCGAGGAGCTTTTTGATTTCTTGCATGCACGGGATCACTGTGTGAGTAAAGTAGTAATGTAATTCAATCTTAATGACAAGATCACTTTGCACTTTGTTGTTCAAAATATAAAGTTCTTGTAGGGGGTTGCTTATTATTATTATTATTATTATTATTATTAGGAACACAGCAATGTTTTTATTTTCATTTTCAAATGGATACTGGTGACAAAGCCCAATATTTGATAAGTTTGAGTCCTGAGTTTTGAGTTTTATACCATCATATTTGTAAATTGGAGCCTTTCTCACCTGTAAAAAAAACCAAACAAAAAATCCATCCATTCACTTCTTAACAGAAGGATCCTTCTTAAACTTGTATTTGATCTCAATGGTTCTGATATGTTGTTAATATTTTGTCAAAAAGTGTTATTTTATGTTAAAAACACTTCTGACAGTTGCACTGACTGCCTCTGATTCTAATGTTAAAATTACTGTAATGGTCACAGCCAAAGTATAATGGAAATTCCAAACCTAACACCAAGTTTTTTTTTGAAAGATGATGTGCAAGAAATTGTATTATTTGGCATACTGATGTGGTATAGAAGAAAAAAAACCCACAAGATATGCTGTTATTATAATAATAATAAAAAAAACACCATCCTGTTAACGTAATTGGCTTATACACTGTAAGTATTGAATAATTCTTCTATATATCATTAATCACTGTACACCACTACACACAAGAAACAAGTGTCTATTTGTCCTCCCTTGTAGTAGCACAATTTTTTGTATTTAAAATCTTGCTTCTTTTCTTTGTGCAGGTGGCCCACAAACTCTTCCACTCAGTCAAATGAAGTTCTTCAGATCCTTATCACTGCTCCCTCATGACTTTCTTGTCAGTATCACTAAATAAAGTTGTTATTTATAGGCAGAAAGATGATGTCTGGCTTTTTTCCCCAACTGAGCCACTGTACTTTCCCTACCATTGTGTTCAGTCTGCTTATGGTAATTTGTGAATAAAATGTAGTGTGCATATCTCTAAATTCAAATCTGATTCTATAACCAGTGTCCGTTGTTGAAAGTAAACATTGAAACAATTGTAGCGCATCCTCTACTTTTAACGACAGTCTGTATATATCTGGGATCTGTGGAGATTAGTTGCTGGAGTTTGGGGAGAGGAATTATGTCCTATTTTTGTTTTATACAGCTGCTCAACACTTCTGTCATATTTTTAGTTTTACGGTGTGGGAAAATTTAAATGGGAAAAGGTCAGGACTGCAGGAAGACCCAAACTCTTCTACTATGAACCATGCCTGAAGCATGGGCCTGAAGATTACAGACGTTTTTTTTTACATTGCATCTTTGCAGCCAGGGTGGCATGAAGGTACAGAGGATAGTAACACTGTCTCAATGTGGGGTTCTCTCACCTTCCAAAAAAATGCCTGGAAACTGACATCCTGCTGCATTTCTGCTGCATTTCAGGGCTATACCCTGGTTCTAGCAAAACAACGACAAGGAGGAAGCTGTTACTTTTTTATATATATATATATATATATATAAAATATACACACACTGCCTCGCACTTTGAGTGCATTTTATTATTATTATTATTAAACTTGATAAGATACACAACAATGCCAGGGGTATAAAATGCTAAATAATCCATAGCAATAGCACTAGTTTTATGTCCAGCTAAAAGGAGAAAATTCTGGATATGGAGGGAATGAATGAATGAAGCATGAGAGGAATGAAGACATTTGTTAGTTTCCTCTAAAAGAAGTAGAAAAGTTAAACAGAACATATCTTAAGAAAATCTAATATTAAATGTAAAACAGCCCCACCCCCCGCCTCCACACACATCTGTATTAATTGTATAACTAACATGAAAATTAATAATGTTTTTTAATGTATTCAATTTTTTCATCAATCTAATTTGTGCCAATTTAATTGATTACTCAATTTAATCAATATAAGGAACCAACCCCAGTCATTAGGGTTGCACAAGCCAGTGCACTCTTAGTGCCGGTCCCAAGCACGGATAAATGGGGAGGGTTGCGTTAGGAAGGGCATCCAGCATAAAAACATGACCAATCAAACATGCGGATCATCAATACAGACCCCTAATGGGAGAAGCCGTTTATTATATATAATTTAACCACGCTGGCATTTTATTTAAATTTGTTTTAAAAATGTAAACTGTTCACATGTTTAATACAATGTTATTAATAATATACTGCGTTTATTTAAAAAAAATATGTATGCATTTTTTAGCCGTACTGAAACACAACCGTGACTGAAAAACCGATGTACGTATTAGGGGTGTACAGTTACACATATATATATATATATATATATATATATATATATATATATATATATATATATATATATATATATATATATATATATGGGTAAATTAATCAAACTAGTTACAATTCTACCAGCCACGTGTGCCATCTGGGGCTTTGTAAACATGGGCGGGAAGGATTCACATATCGAGCCCACCTCATTTATAGACGCAATCTTCAAACAAACAAACAAACGTCTGTAACGCACGCGAGTTATTAGGCTTTTATTCTGAAACAGAGCGGCGCATGTTGTTTACGTGTGCAACCGTTACACGGCCAGCCTCCGCTTACAGCTTCTGTAGAGCTGTGCAGGACATTTCCGCATGTTCAGCCAGTGTGTCAGATTACAGAAGTTGTTTTGAGAATGTGATTAAAAGAATCTACCGACAGACAAAATCGAAGGCTTTCCTGCAGCCGGAGAAAGAAGCTGTTCTTCAAACATGGGCAGCTTCAGTCTGGTGCAGATGTGCATCAGGAAAGTGGCTCTGCATATGGATGTGCTGGAGAGTCAAGCTGGAGGTGAGCTGTGTGTGTATTTTAAAATGAACTATCGTGGATAAATGTCTCACGCGTTGCTAAGTTTTGAGTGAAAAGTTAGAAACGCAATCTTAATCTGCTGTTCATCAGTTCTGAGATGAACGTGGACATCAGGTGAGAATGGGTCTCTCTTGAGTCTGATTCCTCTCAAGGTTTCTTCCTCAAACCATCTCAGGGATTAATGAGGGATTATTAGGGATACATTTATGGGCACAAAACATTTATTTAAATCTTTATCTCTGTAAAGCTGTTCGGGACAATGTCCAATGTTAAAAGCACTGTACAAATCACACTAAATTGAATTGCATGGAATATTGTGATTTTGCAGGATGCAAAAGCTTATTCAAGTCAACTTTGAGATCTGACTCTTTCTTTCTTTCTTTCGTTCTCTCTCTCTCTCTCTCTCTCTCTCTCTCTCTCTCTCTCTTTTTTTTCTTTTTCTTTCTTTCTTTCTTTCTTTCTTTCTTTCTGCTCTGAGAAATGTCTGTATGAAAAATGGTTTGAACTGAGATGTGTATTTTCCTCTCTGTGTGTGCTGTTTGCATTATTTATCATGGCATTGAGAGAGCTGGTTCTTGTTGAAGATAATCTGGAAATAAATACATTAAAATATAAATCTTCCTAAAGAAGTGCAGACACTGAAAACACAATCACATTAATGCTCTATATTCTAATTTCTCAGTGCACATTTATCGTCTTACTCATTTAACATTTTATTGCAATCAATTTTGTAAACTACATTTTGTTAAGGTACAATAAAAGTTTGTTCCCAAGCTTCAGCTACAAAAATATACAGTCTCTAGTCCCAGCATACCGAACTTTGTTTTTGAAAATGGCATTTGTGAGCCAACAGAGACGGCTCTTATTGCTGAGCTGAGCCATATAAACTGAGTCACAAAAAAGAGGTGGAATTACCATCACCACTGCCTTGTATTTTTGGCATCGTCACACTAATGCATTCTGAACAAACCCCTGCTTTATGTTGCTGTCGATGTTATTGATCTAGATTTGCCCGCCTCACTTCTCCGAGACTTGATGCCTCACCTGAACATGTACTACCTGGACAGGATTGAAAAATCAGCTAATCTGAAAGGTAAACATGCAGAATAATGTGCAGGGCAGTTCTGATATTTCCAGGATGTAGAATTTCACTTTACAAATCCTGTCATTGTAGGAGTATCATGCTCATCTGCTTGGGCAGCAAAATGGAGGGATCTGAATCGCTCATGGCGTTGGAAGTTAAAGGTATTTCACCTGTTTTTTCTCACTTGTCAGATACGTGTGCATGTGAAATGTTGAAAGTGCTTCGAAAAGTCTTTTTAAGGGAATTAAAGCGACTCAGTCAAGATCATTTAATATTTTCTGTTTGGGGACTGTGATATGAGAGCATGCTGAGATCCATTCCCACTGGCTACTATATTCAGAACACTATTCTAATACTGGGTAGTAGTTCTTTTGCTTCCTTTTGCTTTCAGAACAGCCTCAAAACTTTGTGGATTTCACATGTTGTTGGAAGATTAACGTGCATTCTGAGATGCTTTATCTGTCACTCTACAGAGTGACAGAGTGTCACCAGAGTTACTGTAGCTTTTCTCTCAGCTCAAACAAAAGTCCATTTTCCATTTCTTTACCATCTTGAATAAACACTAGAGATGGTTATGTCTGAAAAGTTTAGCAGGTCAGCAGTTATGAAAATACTCAGACCAGCTGTTGGGTCTGTTTGTTTCGATTCCATCAACGTTAAGGAGTAGACATTATCAGTAACCAGCTACATCTGCAAGTGCATTGATGACGTGACCATCTCCAAGACCATTACCACATGCTCCAACCAGAAGCTGTGGATGATCGCTAAGGTGTCAGAGCAGGGGACAAGACAGCCTTAAGAACAGGAAGGGACAAACTGTTCCGTGTCACCAGAGAGGCGAAGTGCACACACGGCAAAAGAATCTAGGGCCACTTCCAGGACAGCCGAGACATCTGGCACATGTGGCAGGGCATCCAGGCGATCACATACTACAAGAAAACGGCGAGGAAGACCACCCCTCCTCCCAGTGATCAGGTGCTCTGTCTATCCACGGCTGAAGTAAGGAAAACTATGCAGAGTTAACCCACAGAAGTCTGCTGAACCAGGCAACATTCCAGGCAGAGTGCTCAGGGAACGTGCACAACAGCTAGCGGATGTCTTCACCGACATCTTCAACATCTCCCTGAGCAGCGCAGCTCTTCCTACGTGCCTGAAGACACGGACTATCCTCCCGTCGCACTCACGCCCATCGTGATGAAGTGTTTTAAGAGGCTTGTCATGAGGCACCTCAAGACCCAGCTTCCACCCTCACTGGACCCTATGCAGTTTGCGTATCGTCCAAACTGTTCCACGGACAATGCCATCTCCACGACCCTTTATCTGGCCTCACCCACCTGGACAACAAGGACTCATATGTACAAATGCTGTTCATAGACTTCAGTTAAGCATTCAACACAATCATCCCTCAGCACCCGATTGAGAAGCTGAGCCTTCTGGGCATCTCCAGCACCACCACACTGGGGCCCCTCAGGGCCTGGTGTTTAGCCCACTGCTGTTCACTCTGCTGACTCACGACTGTGTAGCAATGTACAGCTCGAATCACATCATCAAGTTTGCCAATGACACGACTATGGTGGGTCTCATCAGCAAAAACGACGAGTCAGCATACAGAAAGGATGCAAGTTCCTGATAAGGCTGAGGAAAGCCGATTATTATATATTATTTTATTAATACATCTGTTTACATGCTGGGTTTTTTGCACATCTACTTGACTGCTGCTATTGCTGTTTTGCACACATCTTTTGTGTTTACATTTTGTGTTTATTACGAGTACAATGCTGTATTCAGTTTTCTTTTGCAAGTTGTACTGTATAACATACAGTACAACATACTATACAGTAGGTTTAATGGCGGCGCTATTTTGTGTTTTGTTTTCCTACACTGTCTAGTGTTGTCTGTTTGCACTAGGTTGTACATGATGCATTTTATTTGGTGAGGACAACTTACTTTAGTCCTTAGCGATGTGTTGTTATGTAGCTCTATGTTGTTTTATGTTGTTTTGTGTAGCACCAGGGTTCAGGAGGAACGTTGTCTTATTTTACTGCGTACAGCGTCAGCTATATAGGGTTGAAATGACAATAAAAGTTTCTTGACTCTTGGTACCAACAATCATGAAGCTCCTGAATTAAATAATAGCACAAATAAATAGGTTTACAGGTATTCATGATGAAGTGCTTAGTGAATGTAAGTGTAAAGTAAAAGTGTATACTAAAATCGGATACTAAATGATCTATTCCAGTTTTTGCAGCCAGAGAAGGAAGACTGGAAGCAGATGTGCTTGGAGAGCTATTTTCACACAGTGCTGTTCAGAAGGTCGCAAGCACAAAGTGATGACACAAGTGATAGCGCAGCTCTCTCATTGTCAGCCAAGTACGTGCGAGTTCTCTCACTCCTCATGCTGCCTGATGTGCACAGGTTAGCTTCAAAAGAATTTCGGCCCATCCTGGCAACTCTGGAGAAGGAAGTGAGGACGCTGAAGTTGCTTGACGCCAAAGTATTGCTAAGCCACAGAGAGTCAGACGTCTTCTTTGTTCTACACCGTCTCCTCGACCATGGTTGTGTCAAAAAGCTTGTTCTGAAGAGGACTCCGGATGTGTCTGTCTTTAGATGGATTATGTCCAGATGTAAGGGCACTAGATGCATTGATGTGGCTCCTGCACCATCCAAACGCCTTCGGCTGCATCCGGTCATGGACGAGATAGTATACAGCAAGTTCTGTCCTCCATGTAGTGACACTGGGACTTGTCCCAATGGACATATTCACTCAGTGGACCTGGAGGTTTGTTCACTGACTGCAGTGTCCTACCTACTGCCTTCCTGGCTGAGTCTCCGCTCACTCAACCTGTGCACTACACGTAAGTACTCAAATCTTTTTCTGAGGTAGTGTCAAATATGTCTTTTTGGTTGCTGTGATATAGGAAGACTTTTTAGCATTCAACTGATTTTAAAACTTTTCTACTTTAAAGCTCTTTTCACCACTCATTAAGAAAATATAATAGTAAAATAACAGCCCACTAATTAACAATGTTAATATAATACCATAGTATAATATAATATAATTAATATAATTTTAGAGTTCTGAGGGTCAGGAGACACCTGATATAGACAATTATTTTATACAGATTTGGTACTGATGTAATACCGATAGGGTACTGATTTATGCTGAATTTGGTATAGTTGCAGTGCTGTGAATTTTTTATTTTTATTTATTTTTTATATGATTCGCATTTTAATGATTCAGATCATTCAGGTGTGACATTTATGTGTGAAAAATATGAAAGAAAAAAAAATCAAATGAGTCATTTATTTTTCACAGCATTGTATATAATTGCAGAAGCAGTCTAATGGGATTTGTGTTCATGATAAATGTGGTGCCTCTTAGGGCCGTTTGAACAGCTTTGTCAGTATTACATTGTCTAAACAAAACTCAAACATCTGTAACATGGGAATCATTAGTATATATGACCAGATATACACACTCTTATTGATTTTGCACGTTAAAGGGTTACACCAATAAATAATGCTATCCTCGTTAAGGTTGTATTTCATATTACTTTTATTGTGTGCAGAGCTTGTCCGAAAGGACGAAGTGGGCGACTTGCTGGAGTCTCTCCGAAAGCTTTTCCTGAACCCACACTGTTCCCTCAAAGACCTGAGCCTCGGTAACTTGTGTGTTCAGGGTCATTTAGCCAGCTTGCTTATTTCTTGCCCTGCCCTGGAGAGCCTCTCACTGGAATTCACCCTGCGGTGGGGCTGTAGCACAACATCCAGCATGCAGTTCCCACCAAACATGCGTAATGTTGCTTTTACTGTTTTTATTCTGTTTTATCTGTTACATTAAGAGGTATTGCATGAAATTATTATTATTATTATTATTATTATTTGTATTATGCTGTCCCAATGTTATAACATCAGGTACAGGGTGGTAAATGATGGTGGTATGTTATTTGCAGAACTTACTCTTGAGAAACTCTCCTTGAAGGCAATCGAGAACCAGACAACTGTAGAGTGTTTACCAGCTGTGCTTCATCATGCGCCAAATCTCCGCATCCTTCAAGTCACAGGAATACGGCAGGCTCGCTCCCTACTGCTCACACTGCCGGGTATTACAAAGCATTGTGTGTAAAAACCACAGATAGGGGTTACATTTTTTGGCTACAATTATCTACAAATAATAATACAAGTAATATTAGTAACATATTTAAATTAATACATTTATTGCAAATAATTTATTTATTTCTTGCTTGTACATAGTTTACAAGTAGACATAATTTTATTATTAGTAGATAATTGTTTCATCAAATCTGAAGGGATGATTTTGATATAGTCTTCTGTTGATATTTCTCTCTTTGCTTCACCAAACTATTAACAATAATAACAATTAACAGTAGTTTGTCTTTTCTGTGTTCATTATCTTTATTTTTTTAGTTTGGAATCCATTGTTTTCTTCTGTGTGTATGAGATAATTATTCTTTTAATCTTTTCCAGCTACTATAATTAAAGAAGGTTGTAATTAAAGACTACTGTAATAAAATTGTATCCTAAGGTATAATCTTAAGAAACTGTTATCGCTTTTACTCCAGAGTCCAATCCATTCCTGAAAGTACTAACCCTGGAAGACATAAACCTGTCAGACTGTCACCGTGAGATTATTAATTTATTAGAGAACTGCGTTTTGGATGGTAAAACAAAACATAATTTTTTTTTTAATCTTACGTATTTAGTTATTTATAAATGTATTGCGCTTTATCTCAGTTCTCTTGTTTTCTTATGATTTCAGAGCTTTCCTTGATAGACTGTAGGCTGCTTGAGAGGTGCACAGAGAAAAAAAACTTCCTGGTTTCATTTGTAGCATCGGCAAAGGAACGTTTTTCTCTTCGCTCCCTGTCTCTATCTCAGAATCGGCTTGGTGAGAATCGCATAAAACATTTACACCCATAATTTTCCTTTTTTTTTTTTTTACATTTTATCCTGGGACTTGCAACATCACGGTTTAAACAAAATACATTAACATCTTGTTTATATGTTTTTTGTGTGTTGGTGGTGGTGGGTTTTTAGTTCAGTTCAGTTTAGTGTCAAAATCCATTCTACACTTCTGAGTAGCATACATTTTAAATAGATTTTTTTTTATTTGATTTTATTTTAAATAAAAAAAATTTGAAAAACTAACTGCATTATTATGAATAATATTATTAGTAGTAGTAAAAGTTATTTATTTATATTTTTTTATTAGTTATTGTTTTATATTCAAAATTGTTTACATGAATTGATCCCTTATGATTGGTGCACTAAAATTGCACCCCTAGTTATTGATTACAATGCAAAAAATCTTACGTTTAATACGGTCAACTTTATCAAGTATGTCTAGTAAATAATGTAAATAATAAAATGTTATAAAGTAGATTTTATTTACTAATTTGAAGTGTTAATTTCTTAAGGAGGCTAAATTGTTGTCTAATAAATTGTTAAACCATGAAATTAGTAAATAAAAAGTGAGATTAAATGTATATTTGGTTTCTTGTAATCTAATAACAGAATAGATATTTTTTTCTTGCTAGCATTTTTTTGCAATGTAAAAAAAAAACTTACATAGTACAAAGTAATCTGTGGTTTCGTGTTAATAATTTCCCAGTCATGAAAAAAAAATTTTCTTTCTTCTTTAGCTTCAAGTGTCATTGAGGTTGCAAATCTATTTTTAAGAGAACATCCTTGCAACATAATCAAATTGGACCTCAGGTAATATGGTTCTAAATTGGTTCTACACAATGTAATATTAATAATATTCAGTTTCAGTTGTGTGTGTTATTAATTTTGATCTGATTTGTATATGCAGCTCATTGTTTTCAGTGTCAAACTGCTTTTCCTCTTTCTCACTGTATATATAAATTTTTTTCTTGAAAACTTAATTTTAATACTTTATCTCTATTAAAAAAAAAACTGCTTTGAAATTCACATATGTCTTTTCTACTATTTGTATCATTGCGTAGTCCACATCACTATCTATTGTACCGGTGTATATATTAGGATGTAAGGCTACATGTTTTTCTAACTTTCCTGCAGCTCAAACTTCATCCTCCCCGCTGACCTCCTGGAGTTCAGCCGAAGGATTGAGGTGTACCACCCTGTACAACGATTCACACTGGACTTACGCTTTAACCCACTTAATCGTGACCCTGAGGTCAAAGGCCAAGCCATGCGGATGCTCCTTCCTTTCTGTGAAGTTCTGACTGATGAATGGGATTTTAGATCAGCCATGGTAGATCATGTTAGTGTGATGTGAAGAGACTATTAATGCTATATAAGGTACATGAAGTACTGGCTGGGGGACAGTGTTGAACCACTACTGTGCCTTTTCCAAACCCGGTGGCTTGATAATCATGAATGCTGATGGTTTCAGATTTAATAGCTGACCACAAAACAAAAAAATGTAATGGAAAATGTAAATATTGAATTTTTATAAGCTTTATTTTTTTTTTTTTAATTAAAACTTTGTTCTACTCTATAGTCGTTTTGTGAATGATTTCTTGAGTTTGGTGAATTATGTTTGCTTCTTAATTTTTGTGTCGGACAGTCAATGTTAATATTTGGTACAGTAGCCTTTGTTTGCAATTACAGAGGTCAAACGTTTCCTGTAGTTTTTCACCAGGTTTGCACACACTGCAGGAGGGATTTTGGCCCACTCCTCCACACAGATCTTCTCTAGATCAGTCAGGTTTCTGGCCTGTCGCTGAGAAACACGGAGTTTGAGCTCCCTCCAAAGATTCTCTATTGGGTTTAGGTCTGGAGACTGGCTAGGCCACGCCAGAACCTTGATATGCTTCTTGCAGAGCCACTCCTTGGTTATCCTGGCTGTGTGCTTCGGGTCATTGTCATGTTGGAAGACCCAGCCTCGACCCATCTTCAATGCTCTAACTGAGAGAAGGAGGTTGTTCCCCAAAATCTCGCAATACATGGCCCCGGTCATCCTCTCCTTAATACAGTGCAGTCGCCTGTCCCATGTGCAGAAAAACACCCCAAAGCATGATGCTACCACCCCATGCTTCACAGTAGGGATGGTGTTCTTGGATGGTACTCATCATTCTTCTTCCTCCAAACACGCTTAGTGGAATTATGACCCAAAAGTTCTATTTTGGTCTCATCTGACCACATGACTTTCTCCCATGACTCCTCTGGATCATCCAAACGGTCATTGGCAAACTTAAGACGTGCCTGGACATGTGCTGGTTTAAGCAGGGGAACCTTCCGTGCCATGCATGATTTCAAACCATGACGCCTTAGTGTATTACCAACAGTAACCTTGGAAACGGTGGTCCCAGCTCTTTTCAGGTCATTGACCAGCTCCTCCCGTGTAGTTCTGGGCTGATTTCTCACCTTCCTTAGGATCATTGAGACCCCACGAGGTGAGATCTTGCATGGAGCCCCAGTCCGAGGGAGATTGACAGTCATGTTTAGCTTCTTCCATTTTCTAATGATTGCTCCAACAGTGGACCTTTTTCACCAAGCTGCTTGGCAATTTCCCGTAGCCCTTTCCAGCCTTGTGGAGGTGTACAATTTTGTCTCTAGTGTCTTTGGACAGCTCTTTGGTCTTGGCCATGTTAGTAGTTGGATTCTTACTGATTGTATGGGGTGGACAGGTGTCTTTATGCAGCTAACGACCTCAAACAGGTGCATCTAATTTAGGATAATAAATGTAGTGGAGGTGGACATTTTAAAGGCAGACTAACAGGTCTTTGGGGGTCAGAATTCTAGCTGATAGACAGGTGTTCAAATACTTATTTGCAGCTGTATCATACAAATAAATAGTTTAAAAATCATATATTGTGATTTCTGGATTTTTTTTTTTTAGATTATGTCTCTCACAGTGGACATGCACCTATGATGACAATTTCAGACCCCTCCATGATTTCTAAGTGGGAGAACTTGCAAAATAGCAGGGTTTTCAAATACTTATTTTCCTCACTGTAAGTACCTGGAAATTTATTACGATAAAGTTAAAACCTGCCATGCAGATGTCACTGTGTTCAGTACATCTATATTACAGTAATATTAAATAAATTGAATAAAAGTTGAATTTATGCAGACGACAAAGTTCAAACTTGAAAATATGGAATTAAATAAAATAAAAAAAAAATAGAAAAAGACATTTTCTTAAGTTTGGGATCATTTCAAACTAAAAGAAAAAAAACAAAATACAGTGAGTTTACCTTTTTTTTTATTAGAAATTTATTTTATGTGTATATTAGTATTTTGATGTAAGATGGCAATTGAATGCCTTAAATGGGTTTAGTTTTCAAATATTCTTGCATGCGATTTCATCAATAAATCAATAAATAAATTTTTCTAAAAAAGAAACAAATTACTTTATTTTAAGAGGCCTGTCTTAATTTCTCTTGTATATTAAATATTGCTCTTTTATAAAGAAAAACTATTCGAAGTACTCGATTAATCATTGGAATAATTGGAGAATACCCGTTTACTAAAATAATCGTTAGGAACAGCTGTAGTTGTATGTTCAAATCCCAGATCTGTTAGAGGTCCACTATTTTTTGCAAAGCAATCATTTGCAAAATTATGCGGATACTTCGTTTTAAAATGCTTGTATTGTGTCAATCAAATCAATATGATCGTTGACATTCTGTTATTCATGTCTTTTCCCAATATGCCTGGATGTTTACTTTAACACTCAATTTGGGTATTATATCACAAACATTCCCTGGCATTGATAATGCAAAAATACTTATCTTTGATGTAGTATAAAAGAAATCCATTATAGCAACCAGAAATAAACAAAACTAAGCATTATGCTACATGTGATAAACATTTAATCAACATTAATAGTCCCTCAAATGTACAAAATAAATAGAGAAATAAACAGAACAAAATAGTTACAGAGAAATCACCTTGGGTATGTGGGAAAAAAAAAAAAAGTCTTCAGTTGACATCTTGTAAATTCACTTAAATTCAGTCCTGATACACAATTTTTTCATTACTACACAATATGTTTACAACTGTTCAGATGTACAGTGTGTTCAGACGACTCCTCTTTGGTCCTGGTGCGAATTTTGGTGAAAGACAAAAGTCACAGCTTTGTCCCACGAAGCCTGGAGCACAGAGTCCTTCAGTCCTCGTTTATCTGCACAATGATGCCAGCATGACAGATTGCTGGTGCAGTCGGAGTCTTCAGGAGGGGGACGAACCTGACGCCCATTTACACAGCGCTGACATCGAAACCTGGAGAGAGAAAAAATTACCACTGGCATGAGATTTCTTTTAATATTCCAACAACTAGTAAATTCCTTAATCCTAAAACCTACAGTGCTTTTAATCTGTTGCATGCTTTTATGATCAGAAACTTTTATTTTTATAATAATAACATTTATGTTAACAGTTACTAAATATGGCAATAGATTATGGAAATGCATCCAATCAAGTCCCAATAAAAAGCTATTTAAATTGTTTTTGTGCATGTGCTTGTGTAAGAATACCTGTCGTGTGTGTCACTAAGTGTGTCCTCGTTGAGAGTGAACAGTTCCCTCAGTTCCTCTAGAGAAAAATGTCTCTCTACATCCTGTTCCTCATCCACCACACAGCTGCTCAGAGCTTTCTTATGAGCCTGCCTCTGCAGGATCTTCTCCTCTATAGTTCCAGTCTACACACACACACACACACACACACACACACACACACACACAGTGAAAAAGTTATATCAACACAAACTAGATACAGTTAAGCTCAAATAGCCCAATCAGTAATCAAAAGCAAAACAGCAATAGCACTAATTATACTTATACAGATGCAAGATAGATACAGTGTCTAAATGCTAGAATCTGATTGGTCAGAAGATTCTGTTGAATTATTGGTTAATATTATAACAAGTTATAGTTTTAACAGCTTTTACACATATTGATTGCATAGTTGACATTTAGTCAGATTTAAAAGGTATCTAGCATAAGTACAACCTATAATTGATGATGTGGTGACTTTTTGTTGTGAGACATTTACGTAGCATTTATAATAGTTTGGGTTGTACATGCATTGTAACTTTTATTAGTGCTTTACAAAAGTTCATCAGCATAAAAAACACAAGTATTTAAGACAGTGGAGTTTACACTTTCCAGTTTCTATGTAAATTTTTTTTTTTTTGTGATTGCATTGTGAAAGAGAGATGGAAAAGACTAAGGCTGGTAAGGGAATGGCTGAATCGGTACTAATTTGTCTCTCACACATTCCTTTTATGACATTTACAGCATTTGGCAGATGCCTGTATCGAGAGCAACTTACATTTATCCCAGTTATAAGGCAGAGCAGGTGAGAGTTAGGGGTCTTGCTCAAAAGCCCAGCAGTAAGCAGTATATTGTTGGAATAAGATCTCTTGACATTTCTTTCAGAAGTACAGCTTAACTACTAGCTTCCACAGCATTACAATATTATTGCACATTTGTTAAATGAAACATATAACACTGGGAATAGCACACTCCAAACCTTTATATTATCCAAAACAAAAACTATGTGGGCTTTTCACCAAAGAGGGAGAGCTTTAATACTGCTTGATAAATATACTCACAGAGAGCAGTCTGTAGATGTAGCAGGTTTTTCTCTGGCCGTCACGCCACACTCTTGCCATTGCCTGCTCGTCATTGGCTGGATTCCAATCAGGGTCGAACATCACCAAACGATTTGCCCCAATAAGGTTCAGGCCGCAGCCACCAGCCTTGCTGCTCAACATGAAAATGAACTCTGGGTTCTAAAAAAAAAAATAGAGGTAGAAATCGCCAAAATAGCTTATAAAAAGTAGCCTATAATTTAGTACATTCTATGTCACTAAAGCAGTTGTGTGTCTTTCATTATAGGCCTGCACTTGTTTTAGCTAAACTACTGAACTCTTAGTTTTGGTTATATTCTGCTTATATTCTGACCCTTCAACTCGCCTGTAAAATCAACCGTGGTTCACTGGATTACCTAGATACTGTGTTGTGAAGCTTCAAAAAGCTACAGCAGTAATCATAAAGTTTGTGCTGTACTAATCCATGATTACGAATCACTATACAATCTGGATTTTGCTATAACAGCTTTCTCTGGATATAAGGGTGTGCTGAAAACCTTGAAAAGTACTTACAGAAAGACTGTTAAATCGTTCAACAATCTTGGCTCTCTTCTTGATAGACATTGTTCCATCCAGTCGCACATACAGATATCTAATTCAACAATAAAACAATATTACAGTAGATTAGTTGGAAAGATAAAACCACATCCCACTGTAGCTACATAAACGTGAAACAGGAATAGCATTATGGACTATTAATCTGCTTTTTTAAAATACAGAATCTGCAAAAATAGCATCATTACAGTTAATCATATTGTTCATCTGCTACTTAATCTAATTATAGCTAAGTAAACATATACTTTTCAAAAATGTGTAAATCTAATGTTCAAATTTAACTAATCCAATGAACTGCACATTTGTGCTTGGCTATGACAACTTGCTATTAATTAAAAAAATCAAATCTAAATACTAATGATTAATGAATTAATGTTTCTGCGAATATTTTTTAATGGAAATTAAAAGTGGACTTTTTTCTTACTCAAATTCTTTTATTTAAAAAAAAAAATTATACTTTAATATCTAATTTGTGTTATTCATTTCACTACTGATGCTGAAGTTACCATCAATATACTTCTTTATAGTCTAATTATAAAATTGTTACACTTTAATTGTCTATTCAAATCTAAATTAAAAGTTGTGAAATAAAAAAAAGTCTGGATGTGGCTCTCACTTGCGAGCACGGCACAACTTCTCAAACAGATCCAGTGTCTGTGTGTAGTTGGACACCAGCACCACTTTATCGTTTGTGGTTGTTCGAGTCATGGCCAGAATATAGTCAAGCACCAACATCTTCCCTAAAACCAAGCAGTAAGAACACCATGATCATTTAACATTCAAACAGCATCTACAACACATTTGTATACACACAAAAAACACACATGTAGCTGACCTGAAAGCTGTGGTTCGACAGCTTTAGTGGAGTAACCTGGTGGAAAGAGCTCCATTGCCCCAGCAAAGCCCTCATCCCCCTCCACACACTTCTCAAAAATCAGAGAGGGGTCTGAAGAAAATAATATTTGATTCATTTGGTAGTGCTGATAATAAATAAGACTAGCATCTACATCATTGCTACCATCATGGAAACAATAGGTAACTGTTCGTAACCCCGGTTCTTTGAAACTTCGAGTGGAGAGATCCACCAATGGGAAGGGCTTCCGTACCTGACCTCTGCAGAAGCCTCCAATTGCACCAAGTCTGGCTTGATAGACAGGAATCGAATGCCAGTGGCAGATAAGGGACCGCCCCTTGCACGAGTGTGTAAAGCACCTGCACAATCTATGTTTCCTCAGTGAGCTTCTCATGCGGCAAGCAGGGCAAACTTGGTGGATCTCTCCAGAAAACCGGGGTTAAGCACAGTAACCTATTGTTCTCTTTCATCATCTCGTGTTTGAAATCCACCCATGAGAGATGTGGACAGCTCCCCGTTTGCCCAATACACTTACAGCAGGGCCCTGTAAGACAAAGGATGGCCAACCAAAAAGACGGTGCTTGACACAGTAGCAGACCACACACCAAGTGAGGGTGAAAAACTCAGCCATACAAACTAACATGTTTAATAGCATGAATAAACAGGCTGGATAATCAGAACTAAAAGGAGTCCAGGGCCTAATAGCACAAGGCTAAAAGAGCCCACCCCTAAGACAGAAAGAGTGACCGTGGTCTGGGTAACATCAAGCCAATAGTATTTGACAAATGGATGTGGACAGGCCCAGCTTGCAGTGGCACAAATGTTTTGCAAGGAAACACCTCTATACAGACCCCAGAAGCAGCTATGCCTCTAGTGGAGTGTGCTGAGGCCCCCTGGAGGCTGCACTTCCTTTAGATTCATATGCTAAAGAGATAGCGTCCAGAAGCTAATGAGAGAGGCGTTGCTTAGAAATGGGTTTCCCCATGTTTGGGGAGGACCAAGAAATGAGAAGGTGGTCTTTTTTTTTTAATAGGCTGGTCCTGTCAATATAAACCCACAGGGCACGACAGGGCATAAAGCGTTCAGCCTCTGATCCTCCGCAAAAGAAAAGGGGATAGAGTAAATGCAGAGAGCTCTATCACACTGCCAGTAAACGCTGGGAAGCATTCAGGCATCAAGGCCAGGTTAGGACTGAGAAACAACTTCTCAACTGAGAAAGAATTTGGTGCACGAGGAATAAACAGAGAGTGCAACTAGTTACCTAGTAGTACAGGCTTGGGAGGGGCGAGCAGCCTGCCCTGAGAGGGGTTAAGATGTCTGGCGATAGAGGGCTCGATGGCAGGGGGGTCACCAATGCAGCTTCTTCCTGTTCTCACTGCCATATCCTCAAGACCGGCAGGACTGTCTTTTTCATTTTCAAGTGGATCTCCCCAATAATGCTTCATGTTTTTCGCATATGCAGTAAGAACAGGCAGAAACTGCTTTCTTAGACTGGGAGGGGGACCCAGAAGTTTTCCATCGTAAACGTCTTCTCTTGATTCTGAAGAGCCGGCCATTAGATATTGAGCCAAGTGGCAGCTCATACACAGAACTCTAAGAGTACCCATTGGGGCAAGGCAGTCGACACATTAGCCTGAGGGGCTACCGATGATAGGATGGCTTCCTCGTCATCCGAACCATCGAGAAGGCCTGCATCATCCTCATACTCTGTCGATAAAATGGGGTTTGACTGCTAATAAATCCTCAAACGGAGACGGATATTGGTCGCCCCAGTTCACGGACGCCACAGCGTTGCCTTTCTTCCCCTCCAAGTCGGGCATTTCCAAATTGGCCACTTTGAGCCTGTGACGCAGAAGCTTGTTCGGAACAATGCAACAATTAGCTACAATTCTCAGGTAAGTCTATCGCTTCTTAAGAATGGCGATGAGAGCGCCGCACGCAGCCGGCCAGGCTCATGACTGGTTGTCCACCCATGTAGCTGGTGCCGAATTAGAAAGTAGCATGAGAAAATTTTATAAACAGGCGGCAAGCCTATTAATGGGTGCAAGCGTGGGTAGCTTGCAAAAAGATAACCTGGCTAAAAGACGAGCATGCCCGGCAGAGGCTGATCCAAAGATGTGTCCTACTGAAGACAAATTAAAGTCAAATAGCCAACAAGCTGTGAGGTGAGTATACAGATGTTGTGAGAAGCAAATGTCAATTGTAGCTGGAATGTCAATGTAGGCTTTCCTGTCTGTCAAACCAGACTTGGTGTGAATGGAAGCTTCTGCAGAGGTCAGGTACGGATGCCCTTTCCATAGGTGGATCTCGAACACAAGATGATGAAAGAGAACAAACGATCTTCAACGCTTAACAACAGTTCAACCAGTTTAGACAAATTACTTATGTACTTAAAAATTATTTATTGCACATGTTATGCTTTCTCGTTTAATTTAAATATGTCAATTCATTTCAGTGAAAGAAACAAGGAAAAATGGTTTGGGTGATGTAAAGGGAAGAAATTTGATGTCCCTGTAAGTCTTTCTTGGTCTCTGGTAAAGATCTACGATGTGAAGCAAAAACAATGAGAGAGAGAGCGTACTCACGGTTGCAGAGCTTTTTGAGTGAAGTGATTGAGGACAGTGAAGACACGCTGATCTTGCCCTGCTGCAGTGTCTCTACTGGCTTTGCCTGCTTCAGGAAGAGCTTATAAAGTTCCTTCTGCAGAGGAGTCAGCCTGCACAGAAAAGTGACACACCCACATCAAAACTACTACTACTAATAATAATAAATAATAATACCAGTAATAATGTTAAGAAGTTTAAAAGACTTGTGTCTAATAATTTTATACAAATATTTATGTTTAACACAAAATGTTACGGTGGTTCCACAGTCACTTCCCTACTGTTCTAATGAAGGACTAACAGACAGGATATAATCTTAAAATCAATCAGTAACATTTATACATACTGCATATAACATACAGTAAGTGTCACAATCAAAAAAGAAATATATTTTTACATCATATTTATATTTTTGGCTGCTTTCCCCACCATTCCTCTACACATACACACAAAATATAAACTCACCAATCTGCCACAAACACATAAAGGGAATCAACTAATTGTCTTCTATTTCTGACATGTTTTCAGACAATTGCATTACCTGCAGCAAACGACTTGTTCAACCTTCACGGGGAGATATTTAGACAGAATGTCAGAGGTCCTCCTGATTAGACATCTGCAGAGACAAAGATTAATAAACAACTTAATAAATGTGTAATGCTGGAAATAGCCAAATCTGTTCAGTTCACTTGTAAGAAGCGTCACTGCACTTTCCCTCTGAGTGTTATATGGACAGCGTATTTATTTGCTGAGGTTTGAAAGACACTGTTTTAAATAATCTTTAACCTGTAGCTTACCTGTTAACGATGCTGATTAACTCTTTTAGCTTTTCCTCCCCCACAGCTCGCTCTTTATCACTAGCATCTGCATCACGGCCCTTCAGGATGGGAAGCTCAAAGCGCTTTTTAAATTCCTGAGCTGTGCCTACAAAACCAGTAATAGAAATTAAAAGATGGCTGAAAATCCAGAAAAGAAAAAGACTAGCAAAAAATGTATAGTCTGTGAGGTCAGTCACTGTAATGTAACACCCAAGAGATACTTTTGCTGGATAATAAAGACTTGGATATTAACATTTCACAGTGTACTTTTGCACAAAAGTGAGTTTCACCATGACAAAGCCTCGGACCACAAGGCAAGGTCTATACAGACTGAGGTGTTAGGAAAGAAGACAAGTGTCCTGCACAGAACCCTGACCTCAAACCTACATTTTGAGAAATGTGTGTGGACATGTCACTATTAATTATTATTTACTGATATCCTCCTCAATTGTTCACACTGGACAACCTGAGGTGAGTAAACTGTGGCGATCAAGATTTAATGACACTGCAGATTTACTGTATTTACCTAATCCAAACTTGCACACTGTATGTTTTTGAGATACATACCGAGAATGCCAGCGTTGACAAAGTGAACCAAACTGAAGTACTCGAGCAGATCGTTCTGAATTGGAGTACCCGATATCAAGACTCTGCGGCGGGCGTTCATCACATTCAAAGCTTGGTAGGTCTGATTATCAGAGTTTTTCAGCCTGTGACCCTGAGCAAACATGAATGACACCTGAATCCCTGAGGTTCACCAAAATGCCATAATGATGCTATATTGTAGCTGTTGAATTAATTTTAACATATGACTTATTCAGCCATACCTCATCACAAATGACCAATCCAACTTTGCCTTTGTGCAGCACTTCAGCGTGGAGACGGAACGTTTCATAGGAAATAATCAGAATGGGAGTGGGAACTCTCAGACCTTGCTGGGAAATGAAGTTCACTAAAATACAAAAAATTAAGAGTGTGATTTTTTTTTCCAAATATTTTGTAAATATAACTATTTTTACCAATATGTGTAAATAATACTATGCATAAACAACTGCAAGACTTTAAAGACCCTACATTTAAGACTGGTGGATATGCAATTCTTTAAAAGTATTCAGTCTCTGATTAAATGTGGACATTGCAGCTGCAATGGAACTCTCAACTATTAAATAAATAAATGGCAATTGAATAAACAAAAAGCTTAAATTGGAGATATAATTTTTTTTAAATACCAAGTTTCCGGTCTATCTCTTCCTTGGAGCCCCCATCGATAGCCACAGGTTGCACACGTCCTCCGAGCCACTTAGCCACTTCATTGTACCAGTTTCTGACAAGGCTTGATGGGGAAACCACAATGGCTTTATCAATTTCAGGCCTGAGATCAGGACTCTGCTTGAGAAGAGTCCACATGAGTGTAATGCACTGCAGTGTTTTCCCCAGTCCCATTTCATCAGCCATGATGCAGCCATAGGATTCAGGGATGCGCCGCCCGGTGACACACTCCCAAAGAAACTTCACACCCTAAAAACAACACAACACATTGATGTCTTGAATAAACTAATACCACATTTCCACAAGTCCATAGCACACTTTTTTAAGAATAGTGTTGGTGTGCTTGTAACTTTACAATACGACAAACAGGTGACAAATTAAATGGGGGGAAAAAACAATGGCTATCATCTTTTGTGGCAAATACACTTAAGATCTGCTTTGTAACAAAACGGCATGGTAATAAAGTAAATAAAGTAATACAACAGGTTACATTTTAAACAAAATTAAACTGCTAGCTATTATAGAGATATTAGTAAATGCAGACCTCAGTAAGGGGGACAGCATTTTGAAGCATCCGTGATAACTCACCTCTCTTTGATGGGGTCGAAGAACTTTACAAAGAACTGGATCCACAACAACGTGCACAGGCAGCTTGTCTCTGCAGAATGATCCGTGTATAATAAACACAGAAATAAAAAAAGTTAAAAGATATATTGAAACAAACAGATGAGGGCTTCATCAAGACAGAAATGCTAGATGAGTGGAGACTGACTTGTCTGTTTTGATGAGGTCATGAGCCCCTAAAGCTGGTGGCTCATAAAGAACCAGAGCTCCATCTTCAAAAGGGTCATGGAGAGCCTTTCTAACACCTGACCTCTTTAAGCCCAAAGAACGCACACCCAATGGACCTGAATTGGGAGAGCATAGAAATAATTATAGTGTCAATAAATGTCAAGTAATTCAAACTCCAGTTTTACAAACTTTTTTTAAATAAACCATTAAGTCTTCATCTGAAATGAGAAGGAGACAGAGAACTGTATTTTAAATGCACAGTATAAAAATGCTATTATAATAGTCTGACAGGCACTATATGTCTAAATGTAAAGTATGTGGACACCTGAGCATCAAAGCACTAAAGAGTTCAGGCACTAAGGCTGTGTGAGGTGGTCTGGGGGTGCAGTCTACATTCCAATTCATCTCAAGTGTGCAGTGGGTTTGAGGTCAGGCCTGTGCAATAGTTCTTCAACTGCAATGTCGTCAAACCATGTCTTAATGGAGTTCTGTTTGTGCACACTGACATTATTGAGCTGAAACATTTTTGGACCTCATCCTTCCAGTAAAGGGGAACTGTAATGCTCCAGATACAAAGAAAACCTTTTCAATAATTTGTTTTGTGGCAATAGTTTTGGGAGAAAGTAAATATCAGCATGATCATCAGGCGTCCACATAGCCATATAATATATAAATGCAAACACTGTACAAAGCTACCTGTGTAATTAGGGATGGGAACCTTGAATGGTCTTGAAAGGATACTTCTAATAAAAGCCTCCTATTGAAAAAAAGACAGAAAAAACGTTGTCACAATTTTGTACTCAATAAGTCACAAGAAAAACAAACATAAGTTCAAATGAGTGGTTGAAGACATAGCTATTGCTAGAGGTCGGCCGATTGATTTACCAGCTGATTAATCGGGGCGTTTTTTTGTTGCCATTTTTAAATTAATCGGCCGGCTGATTGTGCTGCTAATTAGGCCAATTGTTAGGCAGGGGCATCTGACAGACCAAACTGTGTGTGTACGTTCTGTGCTTGTGTGAGAGGCAGAACTCTATCGTACCAACAGGTGGCAATAGTGTGTATTCGGTATCCAAACAGGGAAACCGGAAACACTACAACTGTAAATATATAAAGCATGCAGCGTTTACACCTGCGGTGATCATTACTAACGGATTCGTATAACTTTTTTCAATCATGTCTGCTAAATTGCAAAGAAAAGAACAAGAAAGACAACACGCGTGTTCCGTTTTTTCTCGTGTGCTCATTCGCTAATCAGCCAATCAGAGTTCTCGAGCTCCGCTGCTGATTTCACATGCAGAAACGCAGAAAAACAACTGACAGTGTCTGAAAATAGTCAACGGTGCGGAAAAAAAAAAATAAAGCCGACCGACAATCAAAACACTACTGACATTCCCCGACGGCTGAGCGCCAGCTTGGTGTTTTCAGACTTTTAAGTTCTTATTATTTGTTTTTAATCTATCCTTATATATTTCATTGGTTAAATATGATGTTGCATTTGGGGAGAAAATGAGAATAACCTTTAAAGAGAGAATTAGAATAACATTTTAGGAGAGAGAAGAAGAGTAAGGTTTTGGATCTGTTTTGTTAGAGATCCTACAACCAGCTGTAGTTTAGGCTACACGTGGTCTCGGGGACCAAAACCTAGTAACAAGTGCACTTATGGGAGAGGCTTGTGTTGTTCAATAAATACTTAATTTAAGCAATTCCCTGTATCATGTCTTAATTATTAACTATTAGATCAGCCATCAGCTGCCCTGATTTCAAAATATCAGCATCGGCGACTGAAAAACCTACATCGATCGACCTCTAGCTATTGCTCTTTAAAGTTAAGTTCATCAGGGTAGATATGATATACAATCCTGTATTTATTGTTTCAGGACATGTCCCTGCTACAGTAAATTTCACATTTATACTTAAGACAAACCTTAAACTAAATATTGACATACACACAAGATTGACAAAACGTTTTGTAGTGCCTTACATGCTCGTTGCTGTCCACACACAGAGGGCGGTTTATGAGCTGGGTCAGAGGCTTCCTATATGGAGACACATAACTTTCTCTGCAGTCTTTCTTCCTTTTGCCTGTCTGTAAGAGTATATTTAATTATATATGCATTAATAAATATTTTTATAATTATATATAACCACTTGTGAAAATTAACACACTTTTTCCATACAAAATGATAATATCTGCAACAACTTAAGCAAAAATTTGAAACATATAAATGTTTATATGTTGTAAATACCAGTAGGGGGTAGTTCATTTCACACCTTGACCTTCAGTGGTGTGTTACTTAAATCAATCCACCTCTTAATGCCATCTTTATGACCACAGTTAATTGATACCATCAATAGTGTACAGAAATGCAGTATAACAGAGCACTGCATCACAAGCAGGTTTCTCGTGCAGCTAGAATAAATGCCATTACTAAGCAAGAAACCCAATTAACACACTTTAACAAGTCTCCTTTCACTGCAGCCACAGCTGCACTGCTCACATATACAATCTCTAGCAAAAGCACCAATATTGACCTTAACTAATATAACCTTGGGTTTTCTGTGCATTTTTGGGCACTTTTTTCCTGGGATTTAAAATTAAGGTAAATTGTGCTTTGACTAGTGCACACTCTGACCATCCAATAAAAGGAGGCGAAAATGGCGACATTATTGTACGCCTGCTAGATGACCCCGGTGTACCCAAGTCAAAATCTGATTAATTAAAGCAACATTTTAAAAAAAGACTAAAATACATGTCGTTGTTTCTCCATACATTTTGTCCCTTGCAACATAGGATGGGATGGGTGAAATTTGATTTGATAGAAGCTCTAACCTATATATACTACAGTAAGCAGTGCAACTGTGAGAAAAGCTATGAAATTAAAAGAATAGACTATTGGGAATAATATTATTATATATATATATATATATATATATATATATATATATATATATTTTTTTTTTTTTTTTTTTAAAGGATTAAAACATACTATATACTCTGTGTTAAATCTATTTTAAAGTTTGCCACACAACAAAATTTAGGATATACAAACAATTGTGGATTCAGACTCTGATAGATTGTGGTTAGAGATTCAGTGAAATGAAGCATCAGGTCATATTTACTGACAGCTAAATATTCCCCTTTTGTTGACAAACAAAAATGAAGTTTCAGTTAAAATCCAAACAGTTGCTTATCGGAAATGTCGGTTACTGACTTTATAGTGGGTAGTAATTTCTTTATATACTTGATTTATATATGGTAAAAAATATTTTTGACGTATTAGCCACTTACAATTCCAGCATCCCAGTCTTCATCATCATCATCATCATCAGAGGAATCGAGTCTGTGCTTTCTCTTGGCGAGTTGACTGGGCGCAAAGCTTCTTCTCTACAATACAGATTTATGATTTTTTTGGCCCAATTATGCCCAGCTTATTATTTATATATTAATTATATTTATATACTTACCATTCTGACAGCGAGCTCACCCTCATCCAGTTACTATAGTAGACACGGTTAGCAAGCTAATTCCTAATGCTGAATCCTAGTATTAGGATTAGCGTTACAGAGTATCATTGTTAACGGAGATATAACGTATTTAATTATGTATTTATTTATACCAAGCAACAAGCTAGATTAATATAAATCACATTAACTGTGCAAAGCAGAAGCTTTGAGTTCCATGATTTGTTATTAAATATCCCGCGTCCTCACTAGTGACGCAAATGTACGGGAAACGATAAGCACCAAAAAAGTCTCACAAGGCGTTGTAGAAAACAAGAAACGACTACCCGATTTCATTGCTTTCAGTCTTGCCAGATCAGAGATATGTTCAAGACTTTGTGGTGAAATGTGTCTTAGTGTTTGCCTCCTCTCTTTACTTCTTTTGTATGCTGCTCTCTATTTTTCCACTTGTAATGCTGCACTATTATGTAGGTCAGTTGCTCTCAGTTTTTATTCTGCATCACACTGTTGAAGAGAGCTGAATTATGCCACTTTTGGTCAAATACACATATGAGTAGGGTATAAATTATTATGAATGAAGAATTCGTTTTTACATCAAATCTTCCTTTTTGAAAATTATTGTTCACAATAATAAGGAACATATACTTGCATTAGTGACAAAAAATATATACTGTCAACATTTTACATCTTGTCAACTTTGTCCTTATTTATATTGATGTTTCCTAGTAAGCACTTTTCTATCTGTTGGATTAATGTCATGGAAAAGGTATCAAAAGAGGTCTCTCTTTCTGCGTCTTGAAACATTTCTGGAGGATATTTGCAACGCTCATGCACTTCATGTATTTGTAGGTTTCTCATAGATTACACACTGATGCTTGTCTACAAAGCCAAACACAGACCATCACTGCACCACACTCTCTCTAAACCTCAAACACTGCTCAACTGGTCCCACCATCTCTCAGAGTACAAGGAAGACATGCTCCAGACTCTTCTCTGCTCAGAAACAGTAGTGGTGGAACAAACTTCCACTAGCAGTCTTTATACAATGTCAAAAGGCTTCCATCATTCAGTGGTTTTAAATTAGGGAATTGTTTCCCCCCCGACCAGAAAAGAGCATTAGGGTTAAATGAACCTAGGCTGATGGTATTTTTAGTCTGTGTCCTAATAAACCTGTATCTTGAGGTCATGCGGAGATGCTTTTCTGCTTACTACACATCACTCAATTCATATTTTTTATTTTTCACATCACTTAGTGTACTAGTAGTGTAGCAAAAGAAGTGTGTATGTTTCTGTCTGCAGTCACACTGAATGAGAAGGTTATTCATTCACACTCTGAAACTCTAACACATATATATTCATTAAAATATCTGGTAGGATAACTATGATACATATTAAGGAAGAAAACCGCACATAATACGACGGTGTATTACTGTATCGGATATATATCGGATTTTTTAAAAGGACTGGAAGGGGAGGGGCAGGGAATTTCCCAGAGTTTACAAGTTGTAAGTCGAAATTTTATAGTTTAAAACTCAGAATAAGAAAACAACACAATGTTACGTAAAGAAAATCAAAATCCTTAAGTTTTTAATTCGGAAATGTTCAGTATGATGATCTGGTGTTTTTGGGCTAAAATACCAAGTATTTTGTTGCTAATTCCAAGGGAAAATGCAAGGTGTAATGCAAAACAAGTGACATCTGCCCAACCTTGCAAAGTGTATATTCGGTTTTATTCCTTAATAGATATAAAAAAAAACACAGATCTTTGAGTTTTAAATACAAACTTTGACATTTTATTTCCTTATAATATTATTTTTATTATATAGTTGTAATATTTTGAGTTTTACACTTGAAAATTTCGACCTTCTACTTGAAAAGTCTAAGTTTTAAACTCGGAAATTCCCTGCCCCTCCCCTTCCAGTTCTTTATTAAAATCCGATGTTGGCCGTAATACACAGTCGTATTATAGGCGGTTTTCTTCCTTGATAGATCCACGACCCCATAAAGTTGAGTTTTACACACAAAACTTTTATAATACTTCAAGTTTATTTCTCGTAAATGTTTTTTTTTCTTGAAAATTTCGAGTTTTAAACTCGAAAATTCCCTGCCCCTCCCCCTTCCAGTTTTTATCCCTAACTGATCGTCTGCAAAAAAAAAAAAAAAAAGGTTGCCGGTTGCCACGTGATGCTCCTGGGACGTCACAGTAAACAAAACGCACATCTGTTATTTAAAGCTGCGAACAGAGTCAGAGGCTCATTTGCGTGGTAATCTTCGTCGTAAGCGGTTGTGAAGTTGCAGGAGGTTCAATTATCTTCGAGAGCGGTGCATCTGCCCTTCGAATAGTCCTAGATGCTGGTCTTTATTAACTTCATGAGAGGCGCAGGACAGAATCTTCTTCGATCTTTGATCCAAGGTTCTTCTCAAAATCCCATTCAGTTTCCTAAAACTAACATCACAACACTATCAGACATTGTTTGACCAGTGCCATTATACACTCAACCCCCGATTATTCGCGGCTCGGAAAAGTAGCGGGTTCTCATTAATTAATTACAGTGCAGAATACTGTTCATTATTTATTTATTTTTTGTGTAAATTTGGTCAAATATTGTACACTATTACGTTTTATAAAGTGACATAATGTCTAGATGAATTCACTAAGGTACCATAGGGGCTGCGGGGGTGCGTCCAAAATTATATGCGGATTTCTTCCTTGATTTCTTCTTTCCTATATGCGGATTTCTTCCCCCCATTATTGTTTAAAACTCAAACACAAAACTCTTATAATACTTTAAGTTTATTTCTCGTAAATTTGTGTTTTTTTCTTGTAATCTTCTAAGTTTTGTTTCGGGAATTTCGAGTTTTAAACTCGAAAATTCCCTGCCCCTCATCTTCCATATTTTTATCCAATAGTGGCCCTAATACACCCTACGACGGCGTACATTTCAGTTAATCGTCTGCAAAAAAAGTTTGCCGGTTGCTACGTGATGATCAGGTGACGTCACAGTAAACAGAACCTGCATCTGTTATTTAAAGCTGCGAACAGAGTCAGAGACTCATTTGCATGTTAATCATCGTCGTGACCGGTTGTGAAGTTGCAGGAGGTACAATGATCGTCAAACCTTCGATCACCACCAAGGTTCTTCTCAAAATCTCATTCAGTTTCCTAAAACTAACATCACAAGACTAACAGACATTGACCAGTGCTGTCATTCAGGAGCGTGAAGATCAAAAGTCTCGTTTTAATGAAGCGTCTAGATGAATTCACTAAGGTACCATAGGGGCTGCGGGGGTTCGTCCAAAATGAGCAGATTATCGTAACTCGCGGTGGGTCTTAGAACGTAACCCCCGTGAGTTCCGGTGGACCAGTGTATTTACATGTCAGTGATAATACAGTAGTTTTTTTATATACTAATCATTGTAATGGTAATAATCAAGCTTATTATTTGCATTTATTCTCCAAGTAAAGATGATGCTAGGGAAAGTGCCAATTAAAGAAATGCAGTACAGTAAATGCAGTCACTAAATCTAGCATTTCTTCTGTAATGTAAATATGTATGGAGAGCTGTAAAAAGAGTAGAATTTAAATGTTATTTGCCAAAAAAACTGAATCTGGTGGGGAGATTTCAAGAAAACAACAACATACAATTAAAATAACTAAAGAAGGATTTGCATGGTTTAGACAATCTACTGTTATGATTGATGTTAAAATGACAAGTCTGTCTGATTGAGGATGATTTACTGAGACAAAACTAAACCATGATCTTTCAGAAAGCTTGTTAGAACTTACTGTATATATCTCAAAGCTATAAAACATCTTTGAGACAAAGTATGTTGGTGTATTATTGTAATAATTTGTGTCTAAAAAAAGCCTTTTTAACAATTTAGACGTGCTACAAAATTTTATCACACCAGATCAAATTTCATTACAATGCACAAATTAAATGTTTTATATTATTAAAATGACTGTAAATGTAAATATTAAATACTCATACATTTTTAACCTCCTCTACTTCATGCATGTCCTTTAGGAGCAGGAGAAAGATCACAGTGCCTCTGTACTTATACCATCGGTACGAATGTTTGGAACGTGAACACAGTTCGTGAGCATGAGAACCCCGACCTGATGCACCAAGAAACACACTGCAAACACCAGTGAAGGAGCTGAAAGAAAGCTCTGTCAGACTCACTGGACATGTGATGAGCTACTGAATGTAAGTATGAAAATCCTTGCATTGAGCTGCAAACTTCGATCCCTTCATGAAGACACCGGGGTAAGTGTTTTTTTTTATTAATTTCTATTGGGTTTAAAAAGCATATTTTTGTTTTCCAGAAGAGCAGATACAGAATATTGGGGATTTTTAAACACTTATTCACATGCTTATACTGGTACTAATCACATTTGGGATGAACTGAGTTTATGCCAGGCCTTATTGCCCAACTTCTTTTAATGCTCTGATTTAACAGCATAATATTGTATTAACTGTAAAAAGGTGTAAAATAATTGTTGCCCTATTGCTAAGGGATTCCATGTTTTAAAATCATGGTAATGCCACAACCCTCTGGGGCTGTAACTGAAGATAGTAAATTTGATGAGAAAAAAAAAAGATGCTTTCTGAGTGGATGGGATGGTGTTACCACCTTTTGTCTGTCAATCACAGCGACAAAAGCCAATGGCAGGTTTCTGAGAGCTTATACATGCAAAAGAGGGCAGATTATGCTTTGATCTGAGTGTGCTGTAACTAGTAGCTTTTACCACCCTCTTGTGTGACTGTGAAAGAGTTAGCTGGTGAAGAAAAAATTAGGGAGAAAATGGAGGTTATTTCTTTGATCCAGTTTCATGACCTAATACTGGAATACTGTTTGAATTGACTCATCATGCTCAGTCTGTATAGTTATTTATTATTCAAATAAGTCAGTTTTGCTGCTTTAAATACAAGTTAGAATGTAGGTATATCTATTTTATCATTGTGCACATTCATAGTGAAGGCATTCAAGACATTGTGTTTACCCCAATAGTCCAACAGATGGCAGTGTAGTTTTATGCATCACTCTGATCAGTTCCACAGTGGGTATAAAATCTGCAGTCACTATAATAATAACAACAGTACAACACTTTCACCCCCCACCCCCCCGTGGGGACCCGGGGTAGAATAGGTCCCCAGCACCCCCTTGCTGATCGTAAGAGGCGACAAATGGGGCAACTTTTTTACCGTGAGCTGCAACTCGTTTCTGTGGAGGAAGATGTCCCAAAGCTTGAGGGTGTGGGTTGTTGCGGCTTCCCAAGGACCAACACAGTTCTTTTTCTCGGACGTCACTTAGATGGGTTATTTTTGTTCTTTGATCCAGTTAGTGCCATGACCTAATACTGGAATAGATTTTGAATTGACTTATCATTTAGAATTGCTTTTCATCATTCAGTGCATAGTTTTTCATTCAAATAAGTCCGTTTTGCTGCTGTGTATACAGGTCATTATGTAGGTATATTTTTTTTTATCATTACGTTTATTCATAGTGAAGGCTTTTAAAAGTATATTGTGTTTTCCCCACATGTACAACAGATGGCAGTGTAGCTTTATACATCACTCTGATCAGTTCCACAGTGGGTATACAACAACCAGGAATACAGTACACCTTCAATAGCACTACCACCCCCTAGCTGATCGTAAAAAGCTACAAATGGGGTGACTCTTTTACCGTGAGCTGCAACCTGTTACTCTGGAGGAAGATGTCCTGAAGAATGTGTTTAGCTGCAGCTTCTTCGGGTCCAACACAGTGTTTTGTCTCAGACTTCACTTTGGGAAAGTCCAACCGATCAGCTAGTCAAATCTTTCCCTGTTGGGCGTTGATTTCGGGACATTCAGGTAATATGAACTTCTAGTCCTATTAGCTCGAGTACATCACCCCAGGGAGCAGGTTGTGATAGAACTGGAGAGGTGGAAGTACGTGCTGGTGAGAAAGGGAGGAAAGTCAGTAGGAGCAAGACAGAGTACAGTGCATGGAGTGCTTTTCCCAATCGACATTGTCTCAGAGCAGCTGTACAGAATGTAAGAATTATAGAACAAAATTCACATATTTAAATTTGTGTATTAATTCCTAATGAGCAAGTCTGGGGCGACTGTGGCAAGGAAATCCTTCCTTAGGTGGTATGAGGAGGAAACATTTGGACGAGCCAGACTTAAAAAAAAAAAAAAAAAAGGAACCCACCATCTTTTAATGCACTGACTGAACAGAACAATTGTATTTATTTAAAAAAATGTGTGAAATAACATTTGCCCTGTTTCTAGGAATTGCATGTATGAAACCAAGGCTCTGGGACTGGAACTGAAGAGAGCAAAATTGGTAAAGATGCTCTCTGACTGAATGGGATGGTGTTTCCGTCTTTTGCCCGTAATCACAGTGAGAAAAGCCAGTCTCATTCACTCATAGTGAAGACATTGTGAAGGCAATAAACACAAGTGCATTGTGTTTTCTCCACTAGATAGCAGTATAGCTTTATACAGCGCATTGATCTGTTTCACAGTGGGTATACAATCACCAGTCACTTGAATAGGAACACCAGTACACCTACAACCCCCCTGTGGGGACCCGGGGAAGAATAGGTCCCCAGCACCCAATTGCTGAGCGTGAGAGGCGACAAATGGGGCGACTCGTTTACCGTGAGCTGCAACCCGTTACTGTGGTTGGAAGCTGTCCTGGTACCAGAGGAAGTGTTTGGCTGCGGCTTCTTTAGGTCCAACACAGTGCTTTGTCTAATACTTCTAATACTTCAATTAGACGGGCAGTGGAAAAGGCCCAGTCCAACCAATCGGCTAGTAAAATCTTTCCCTGTTGGGTGTTGGTTTTGTGTCAATCAGGAAATATGAACTTTTAGTCCTATTAGCTCAAGTACATCACCCCTGTATCCTTGGTACATAGGCAGTGGATTTCCATGGCTCTGTGTGTTCCCTTGTTGGACTTCGAGGCGGTAGGGGAGCAGGAGTGATGAAATGAAGCAATGTAAATATGGCTAAAAAAAACCTTATTGAAGGATGTTGGATCAAAACCTGGATGACTACACAGAGACAAACACGAGAACTCACAGGGATTTTTACTTCAGAAATCCCTCCAGCCTGACATTCCTCTCAGTAAGCTATCCTCATTTGTAGTACCATAAGGTATATCAGCATAGCAGGTACAGTAAAATATGTAAAAAGGCTCCATAGTTTATGATGTTTCCAAATGATATTGTAATGTTCTGACGAGAGAAGGGAGCAGGTTGTGAAGGAACTGGACAGGTGGAACGTGCTGGTGAGAAGGGAAGAAAAGTCACTAGGAGCAAGACAGAGTACAGTACATGGAGTGTGTGGTAAAGAAGTTTTTTTTAATTCAGCTTTATTTCTATGTTGCTTTTCCCAATTCACATTGTCTCAGAGCAGCTTTACAAAATGTAAGAATTATAGAGCAAAATTCACAATTGCATTGTGTTTTCTCCACTAGATGGCAGTATAGAATTATACATTGCTTTGATCTGTTCCACAGTGGGTATACAACCACCTGTGGGGACCCTGGGAAGAATAGGTCCCCAGCACCCACTTGCTGATTGTAAGATGCGTCAAATATGGCGACTCGTTTGCCAACATGTTAGCAAATGTCGCTATAACAGTTTGTTAACATCCAAAACTACACAGTAGTAAAGGAGTATTCTAAACCAGAGAATAACTCCAGGATATAAATAAAGCTGAAATAGTGTCTGAACTAAAACAACAAGATATATAATATCCTTATCAAAAATGAGAATCAGAATATCAGAACAGGCACTTATATCCTCACATTCAATAAACCTAAACTACCGGAAAGAATTCAACTATGATATCTAAGCTTTCCCTGTCAGCATTTTCATCCCAACCCACTGAGATGTTTTAAAAATTTGGCCATGGCTTTACCAGTTGGAAAAAATTATCAACCCATCTGCTACAAATGTAAAGAAGGAAAACATGGACTAGTCTGTACAAGACCATTGAAATGTCACAACTGTTTGGCAGAGAGTCAGATTTGGATTTGTTGTGATAAATAAACAAACTGTTTGTATGTATGTGTTTGTTTACAGGGATGTGGAGAACAGGAAGTTAGCTTTTCACTTCATAGAGAGTTTTCACTTAACTTCAGTTGCTTACAGTTAATGAAATGGATTTCTTTAATTTTTTTTTCTTTCAAATGAAACTGCATATTTTTCATCTGCAGATACTTTCCACAAATGGGCTTCACAACAAATTGCTCAAGGCCCTTATTTAAAGGATATTTCAGGGGGTCTGAAATAATTTCTAATTACTCAATTGGTCATCAGTGTTGTGTAACTTCAATGGATCAGCTCTGAGCCCGTTTCCTTTTTTCGCCGTGGTGTTTATGATGAAATTGTTATTTGTGGCGAGATTAGGGAGCAGGTTGAGACAAGGCTGAAGAGGTGAATGTACACACTAGTAAAAAGTGGAATAAAAGTCAACAAAAGCAAGACAGTGCATATGGAGAGTGTATTGAGGAAGTTAAATTCGATAATGAAGTAGTTCAATTCAATATTTTTTATTTAATTTTAATTAATTAATTTTATTTCTGTCACTTTTCACAGTGGACATTGTCTCAAAGCAAGTTTAAAGAATGTAAGAATTATAGAACAATTTGTGTTTAGTGTTTAAATTCAGGGGTATGAGAGGAAAAATCTCTCTTAGGTAATAAATCATTAAAACGATGATAGATAGATAGATAGATAGATAGATAGATAGATAGATAGATAGATAGATAGATAGATAGATAGATAGATAGATCGTCCGTCCGTCCGTCCGTCCGTCCGTCCATTCGTCTGTCCGTCCGTTCGTTCGTTGGATCTAACTTATCTAATATATCTGGATGGATAGATTCTAAACACCAGAAAGTGAGAAACACTATAAAAAATCATTTGAGGTTAGTGCACCACAGATCCGAATTCTCGATGCACAATGCCGCGAAAACCAAAAAGGACGATGAGCATGCACTTGGTCAAGCTGCAGACCAGCCTCGCTTTTTTCGTTAGTGGGGATGATCAGATCTTTCACTGTGAAGGCTGTCGCTTAGTCTCAAGGTCATACTCATACACCCATGTTTCGTCACCAAAATGATGCTATCACACTGACGGAGGTCTTTACAGACTTCGACGCTGTGTTTCTTCTGCTCCTGGGTCAGCAGCCTGGGGAAGAACTTGTCAGCAACAAGGTGAACATCAGGTGTGTTCAAATCACACCTGATGATTGCCGGGACTGTTCTGTATGACACACCCACAATGGCAGCAATGTTGTGGATTGTTCTCTGATGAATATCATGCACATTTTTCCCTATGGTTTCAACAGTTTTCGAGAGTTGTTATAAAACATTATAAAATGTTTTATAAAAAACATTTTATTTTTATATATATATATATATATATATATATATATATATATATATATATATATATATATATATATATATATATATATATATATATATATATATGTGTATGTTTATAAAATCTAACAAGGCACTTCCATGTGAATTCCTGTCATATATGAGTGCATTTCCATGTAAATCTACATACAAAGACTAAGACCAAGGAGAGACATCCTTATTTTTTTTCCTCGAGAGTGGATCAAAGTTTATCTCTGCTAATGTTAAAGTTCCTTTTGGTAAATATATTCCTAAATCTTTCAATGATTTCTGATCCAAAGTTCGGTGTAATTTCTCTCTAATATGTTTTAGTGGTATGTAATTAAAAGCCTATATTTGTATTTTCTGTATATTTAACTTATATCCTGCATATATACCAACATTTTCTAATAGGTTCATTAAATATCATCATTTAAAATATTAAAATATCATCAGCATATAATGCTTCTTTGTGGTCTTCTCCATTCATGTGAATGCCTTTGATGATTTAAGTTTGTCTAATCCATTGTGCAAGAGTCTCTATATAACTCTCAAAGAATAATGGTAAAACTGGGCACCCTGTTTTGATCCTCGTTCTAATATTATGGTTTATAATATGGTTTATAATGTGTTTGGCTGCGGCTTCTCCAGATTCTCACAGTACTTTGTCTCAGACTTCACATAGATGGGCATTGGAAAAGGCCAATTCCAAACAATCGGCTAGACAAATCAAGTTAATTTCTATAGCGCTTTTCACAACAGACATTGTCTCAAAGCAGCTTTGCAGAATTTAACAATTAAGGTGAACAATGTTTAAATTTATTTCTGTTATTGCAGCTGTTAATGTTTGATTTTGTTTCTCTGATAATGTTTAGAGAATGAATGAGTTAACTAGCATAGTCGACTTCCCCGTTATCATTTTCTTCGAGAAATATTTTTATATCTTCCTTCATCTGGGTTTGAAATTGTGGGTTATTTAATACACTTGTGTTTAGCCTCCACCGTGTCCTGCCTGGGAGATGTATGGTACAAGTGAAAGGTGTGTGATCAGACAGGTCGATAGATACATTATCACAACTCTGTATTCTATGACGTTCTCTCTTTAAAATATAAAAATAATCTATCCTTGAGTATACATCATGAGAATATGAATAAAATGTGTAATCATGACCTGATTGATAAAAGTCTCCAAAGATCTAGTATTTTCAATTCCACCATTAAAACATGAATTTTTCTATGTTCTGATGTGGTTATTGTTTTTTTTTAATGAATCGGCTTTTGGGTTAAGGATTTTAGGAAGAATCGTACAGCCATCTCTCCTGTGGTTATTAATGATCATGCTGTTGAGATTGTACATCATTTTAAATATCTCTGTACTATAATAGATGAAAAGCTGACTTTTGGGGCTCATGTGGATGCTGTTTGTAAAAAAGCCCACCAGCGTATGTATTTTTTACGGAAACTCTGTGGTTTTAACGTAGATAGCAGTTTTATGAAAATGTTTTATTCTTGTTTTAATGAGTCAGTTATTACTTTTACATTTGTGTGTTGGTATGGATCGCTTAATCTGAAAAATAGAAATAGACTTCAGGGTATTGTTAAAGTGTGTGGTAAGCTTGTCAGCACCAACCTGATGGATTTAAACAGTGTGTATAAAGCAAGGACTCTGAGGAAGGCCGAGTTAATGTTAAGAGATTCCAGCCATCCGTTGCAGAATCTTTTTATGTTGTTACCTTCTTCAAGTAGATATTTTTTACTGCTTTGCAGGACAAATAGATTTAAAAATTATTTTGTACCAGTTGCTATTGGGTTTTTAAATACTTACATTTTTTTCTTTCTTTTTCTTTCTTTCTTTCTTTCTTTCTTTCTTTCTTTCTTTCTTTCTTTCTTTCTTTCTTTCTTTCTTTATTTATTTATTTATTTTTTTTTTTTTTCCCTCTTCTCTCTGTACTGTTCGTTGCTGTGTGTTTGGGATTGTATGGATTCTGCTGGCTGTGAAACAAATTGCCTCTCGTGGATAATAAAGTTGACCTAACCTAATCTTCTATCATAAAGTCAAATATTTTCTAATAAAAACAAAAAATCACTCCCAGGGGGGCATAGACATTACATATTGTTATGGTTGTCATCTATTTTCCCTGAGGCTATTATACATCTTCCTCCTTTGTCCAAAACCTCTGAAAGTTGCTCGAACGATTCTTTTTGTGATTTTAAGGTTAGTACACATCTTCTATGTCCAGACGTATACGATGAAAAATATATCTCTTGAACATCCATTAATTTTTCATGTTCCACTGGGGTGAGATGTGTCTCTTGTAGGAGCACAATCTGAACTTTTTCCCTTTTTATTTTTGACAATATTTGACTTCTATTAGCTGGGTTTAAAATCTTATTCATATTGAAAGTAAAATGTTTAAGCATGTGTCTATTCATAATCTTCCATAGATACCTACATTTAAAAGGAACTATTTTTAACAAAACACCACCGTAATGAATAGGTGTTGAGGCTTGTTTAAAAAAATCCTGGTAGGGCTTCACATGGTCAAAGCCCCTGTTAGGGAAAATCCCACAATGTCCGAAATCTTCATGAGGTGTTCGGAGTATAAGAGAAGTGTTTGAGAAATGAAGAAAAGAGTGCAGGCAGAGTGGAGTGGGTGGAGAAGAGTGGCAGGATTGGGATAGAAGGGTATCTGCAAGAGTGAAAAGGAAAGTTTATAGGACTGTGGTGAGACCTGCGATGTTGTATAGTTTAGAGACAATGGCATTGACTAAAAGACAGGAGGCAGAACTGAAGGTGTGATTTTTTTTTTTGGAAGTAACGAGGATGGACAGGCCTAGACATGAGTTGATGGCATGAGTACAGTGCAAGTAGGACGTTTTGGAGAAAAGGTGAGAGCGGAGCGTTTGAGATGGTTTAGTCATGTGCAAAGGAGGGACATGGGGTATATCAGTAGAAGAAGGATGGAGCCGCAATCTTCCTTTACAGAAGAGATGTACAAAAGTATAGTTTATGTGATGCATTAAGTGAAATTAAAGACACAGGTGAATAATAATAATAATAATAATAATAATAATAAAATAAAAATTATTATAATTGCTTTAGCATATTAAACTGAGTTTTGATACATTGCAATTTAAATTACACTATAAGTGTGCATGTGTGGATAAATTGTTTGTTTTCCATTGTGGTGCTTAAAACCTGATATAAACACATTGTTCCATTTCGTTTCCTAAACTGTGTCAGTAAATGTGCCACTGTGTGTTTTTTTTTAAATATATTTATAATATTCTATATATATAATTATCAACTTTATTATATAAAGATTAGTAGTCAATTTTTTTAAGTATGGTAATTATATATATATATATATATATATATATATATATATATATATATATATATATATAAAAATATAAAAAAAATTTGTAAAGTTACTTTTGCCCTATTGCTCGGGATTGCCACAACTCTCTGGGGCTGTAACTGAACAGAGCAAAATTGGTAGTGATGCTCTCTGACTGAAAAATCACAGCAACAAAAGCCAATTGCAGGTTTCTGAAAGCTCATACCTGCAGAAGACTGCAGATAATGCTTTCCTCTGAGTGTGTTATGACTAGGTTTTACTTTATTCACCAATTAGGAAGGACAGTACAACATCTACAAGCCTCCTCCCCAACGTAGGGACTCAATTTGGCATCTACCACAAGTGCAAAATGTAGCAATTGTGCAAATAAGGCAGATAAACAAGGTTATAAGGTTATGGCATTTAAAATATGTCCAAGCTGAATAAACAAGCCCACTATATATAGTATATATACACCTTACTGTAGTTTGATGGTGAATGGAAAAAAGCTGTCCCTGAACTAGCTGGGTTTGGTGCGTATGTTCCTGTATCTCCATCTTGATGAAAGGAGATTAAACAGTTTGTGACTGGGCCCGGCTACTCAGGTTTGCTTAGTTCCACAGCTGGTATACAATCACCAGGAATGCTAGTACACCTACACCGTTATCATTTTCTTCAAGGAATATTTTTATATCTTCCTTCATCTGGGTTTGAAATTGTACCTAGTACACCTTCTCCCCCCGTGGGGACCCGGGGTAGAATAGGTCCCCAGCACCCCCTTGCTGATCGTAAGAGGCGACAAATGGGGCAACTCTTTTACCGCCAGCTGCAACCCGTTACTGTTTCTGTTACTAATGTTTTTGGCTGTGGCTTCTCCAGATTCAACACAGTGCTTTGTCTCAGACTTCACATAGATGGGCATTGGAAAAGGCCAATTCCAAACAATCGGCTAGACAAATCAAGTTAATTTCTATAGTGCTTTTCACAACAGACATTGTCTCAAAGCAGCTTTGCAGAATTTAACAATTAAGGTGAACAATGTTTAAATTTATTTCTGTTATTGCAGCTGTTAATGTTTGTTTTGTTCCTCTGATAACGTTTAGAGAATGAATGAGTATACAGTAATTTGTAATATCTATTAAAAATGTTCTGTATTTCGTATTGTTTATAGTATATAATTTTAGAATTGAAATCCCGTATTTTATATATCGTGTTATCTGCTTATGACAATGTATGGTAAAAGAGAGAGGTGTGTGATCAGACTAGTCGATAGATACATTATCACAACTCTGTATTCTTGTTCTCTCTTTAAAATATAAAAATAATCTATACTCAAGGATAGATTATTTTTATATTTTAAAGAGAGAACGTCATAGACGTTGTCCGAGATCTCTGAAAGTTGTTCAAATAATATTAGGATTGCCACACCTCTTCTATGTCCAGACTTGTACGATGAAAAATTTATCTTCGAAAATCCCCTCCTCTTACATTTTTCATGTTCCACTGGGGTGAGATGTGTGTCTTGTAGGAGCACAATCTGAGCATTTTCCCTTTTCATTTTTGACAATATTTGACTTCTCTTAGCCGGGTTTAAAAATTTATTCACATTAAAAGTAATATGTTTAAGCATGTGTCTATTCATAATCTTCCATACTCACAATATTAAAATCTGTTGCATGCAAACATGTTAACAAATGTCCCTCTTAAGGTCTGTTACCATCCAACACTAAACAGTAGTAAAGGAGTAATCTGAAGCAGAGACTACAGGATATGGATGAAGCTAAAATAGCATCTGAACTAAAACAAGATGTAACAAATGTAAATGAATCCTTATTAAAAAAGTTAATCAGACCATCAAAACTGGCATTTATATTCTGATATATATCCCTTACTTAATTAATAATTAGTGTCATGTGTAGCATCAAGGATGAGCTTTGAGCCCTTTTTGTTTGCAGTGGTGATGGACAGGTTAATGAATGAGAAAAAACTCCCTTTGTTTGTATTAGGAAGAAACTTTAAGAACCAGACTCAAAAAGGGAACCCAACTTTTTTTTAATTCTCCGATTGAACAGCATAACATTGTATTAATTGTAAAAATTGTGTAAAATTACTTTTGCCTTGTTGGTAGGGGTTGCATGTTTTAAACCATGGTGATGCCACAACCCTCTGGGGCCGGAATTCAATAAAATGGTAGGCTGATGGTATAAGATGGTAGGTTGATGTATACTATAGCATTATTTAAATTGAATTAACTGATTTAGTTTATTTAATAATTCAAAATGTTACATCGTCAATCTGATTAGATGCACAAGAGAATGGAAGTGTGGCCATAAGTGCTAGAATTAATCAGCTCGCTCTGTGCGAATAGTACAGTTTACAATTTGCTCTGCTGACTGTTCTCACACACACACACACACTGCTGTACAAAGATTACGGCCTGAAGGAGGATTCTGTTGTGATAAGTAAATAAAACTGTAAGTATTTGTGGACGTAGAGAATAGAAAGGCAACTGTCTATGAAGTGAGAAGCTTCTCATTTTACTAAAGCTTGCGGTTAATGAAACAGATTAATTTACTTATGTTTTTTTTATGAAACTGCATATTTTCCATCTGCTTCAGAGTACAGATACTTTCCACTAATTGACATCATGATAGAATTATAGAACAAAATGAACTTATTTAAATGTATGTTTGTTTATCCCTGATGAGCAATGCTGGGTCAACTGTGGGAAGGAAAATAACTCTTAGAAATCTTGAGACTATGAAGGGGAACCCATTCCCATTTGGGTGACAGTAAAAATGTGGTAATGAGTCAGAACATGAGAAAGAACTTAGATAGATGGATAGAACTTGGATAGTTGAATAGATAGATAGAACTTGGGTGGATGGATAGATACATAGAACTTGGATAGATGGATGGATAGATCTTGGATAGCTGGATAGAAAAAAGTTGGATGAATGGATGGATGGATAGATAGATGAATAGGTAAATGGATATATAGATAGAACTTGAAAGATAGATAGAACTAGATAGATGGATAGATTAGGCAGATGGATAGATTAGGCAGATGGATAGATAGATAGATTAGGCAGATGGATGAAATAGATAGATAGATGGATAGATAATTAGATGGATGGATGGATGGATTAGGCAAATAGATGGATGGGTGGATAAGGTAAATGAATAGATTAGGCAGATAAGGTAGATAAATAGATTAGGCAGATAGATAGATGGATGGATTAGGCAGACAGAGACAGACAGACAGATCGAACGAACGAATGAACTTATGTAATATATCTGGATGGATAGATTATAAACACTATAAAGTGAGAAATACTATAAAAAATCATTTGCGGTTAGTGCACCACAGATCCGAATTCTCGATGCACAATGCTGCGAAAGCCATAAAGGACGATGAGCATGCACTTGGTCAAGCTGCAGACCAGCCTTGCTTTTTTCGTTAGTGGGGATGATCGGCTCTTTCACTATGAATGTTGTTGTTTTGTCTCAAGGTCATACTCATACACCCATGTTTCGTCACCGAAATGATGCTATCCACGGCACACTGACGGAGGTCTTTGCAGAATTTGTCACTGTGTTCCTTTTGCTCCTGGGTCAGCAGCCTGGGGAAGAACTTGTCAGCAACAAGGTGAACATCAGGTGTGTTCAAATCACACCTGATGATTGCCGGGACTGTTCTGTATGACACACCCACAATGGCAGCAATGTTGTGGATTGTTCTCTGATGATTATCATGCACGTTTTTCCCTATGGTTTCAACAGTTTTCGAGAGTTGAGCTCGTTGAAGGTCTTCCTGGTTTCTCGTCGTCTTTCAGTGATGTTCCTCCACTCTTATTGCTGTAAATTTGCCGAATCATGTCAAACGTCTCAGGCAGATTTGCCCAGTTTCATCCCAGGATTTCATGTTTGCTCTTTGTTCTAACTTGCTGTCTATTATGAAATCACAGACGTGGGAATGCATGTGGTCAGAATAGCACTAGTTACACTGCTCTCAATGTACACAGCCTGACTTATGAAGGTCAATGCTTCCTATGACCGTGCATGCAGCCCTCTGCTGCAATCTGTTTTGTGTTGGAAAAATAGTTTTGAAACTTTTTAATTCTACCTTGTATCATGAGCACAGGAGTGCGTGATAAGTAGTTTCTTCTTTCTCTCATATGTATATATGTATATTTGTGATATTTGGAAATTATCCTCTTTAGTCTGTACAGTCGTCTGTAGAGTGAGATTTTCTTGTTTTAATGCCTTTATAAAATTTGGATATGACCCCCTTATTTAGATCATCTTGGTAAGCACCAATAAATATCCGTTTTACTGGGTCGTCAAGATCTGTTTTATTCTTAACGTTTTGTTCAAAATAATTACATATTTGAAGGTAACTATAAAAGTCAGATTTCTCAGGAGAGTAATCCTTCTTCAAACTTTCTAAGTCTTTTAGGTTTCCCTTTTCTGTAATAGAGTAAAATGTACTTTTCTGTAATAGAGTAAAATGTTGTTCTTTCTTTTGAGACCCAGGATTTGAATTTTTTTTCAGGGTTGTATGCACACAACTGGAATATTTCAATATCTTTCCACCTGGAATTATATGTTGGATTACATATGTTAATTAGAGGTTTACTCTGAGCTGCATAAAAATAATCCCTAACATTGGGTAATGACATACAGTACCTCCTTCCTCCTTTGGGCGCTGTAATGCTTTTATTTTGACCCTGGGTTTTATTACCTGCCAAAGAAATCTGGAAATTATTTTATTTCATTCAGACCATTGTTTTAAATTAATCACCAGGGAGAGCGTAAAATGGATAGATATATCGTGGAAGAGTTTACATCCTTAAAGATTCAATTCTGTGACTAAGACCAAGGTCTTTTTAAAATTTTAGCTTTTGTAAAGAGTGGATCAAAGTTTATCCCTACTAATGTTTCTTTCAGTACATATATTCCTAAATCTTTTAATGATTTCTGATCCAAAGTTGAGTATAATTTCTCTCATATGTTTTAGTGGTATATAATTAAAAGCCAATATTTGTATTTTCTGTATATTTATCTTATATCCTGCATATATATACCAACATTTTCTAATAGGTTCATTAAATCTGGAAATGAGTTATTGGGTTCTCTTAAATAAATCAAAATATCAGCATATAATGCTTCTTTGTGCTTCTCTATTCATGTGAATGCCTTTGATGTTTTCAGTTTGTCTAATCCATTGTGCAAGAGTCTCTATATAACTCTCAAAGAATAATGGTAAAATTTGGCACCCTGTCTTGATTCTTGTCTTGATTTTTACCCGGGCCGATGGTTTACTGTATAGTGTATTAATGCACCTAATAAAATTTTTATGCACAACAATTCTTTCAAGAGTTTTTTATAATAAATGGCCAATTGCTCGGTGTGCATAGTATTTCATTAAAATTAATCAGTTTTGCTGCTTTGTATACAAGTCAGTATGTATGTATATCTATTTTATCATTACATTCTTTAATAGTGAAGAGTGAAAAGAAGCTTTGAAAAAGGTTAATGTGTTTTCTCCACTAGTCCAACAGATTGCAGTGTAGCTTTATACATCACTCTGATCAGTTCCACAGCTGGTATACAATCACCAGGAATGCTAGTACACCTTCACCGTTATCATTTTCTTCAAGGAATATTTTTATATTTTCCTTCATCTGGGTTTGAAATTGTGGGTTATTTAATACACTTGTGTTTAACCTCCACCGTGTCCTGCCTGGGAGATTATGACTATGTATGGTACAAGAGAGAGGTGCGTGATCAGACAGCTCGATAGATACATTATCACAACTCTGTATTCTATGACCATCTTTCTTTAAAATATAAAATAATCTATCTTTGAGTATACATCATGAGAATATGAATAAAATGTGTAATCACGACCTGATCGATAAAAGTCTCTCCAAAGATCTAGTATTTCCAATTCCACCATTAAAACATTTTTCTATGTTCTGATGTGGTTATTGTTTTTTTTAATGAATCGGCTTTTGGGTTAAGGCGAATATTCCAGTCTTTACTACGTATAACAATTACTTTCTAATGATCTGAATGTTTTTTATAATCATTTTAATAGTCATGATTTTAGTCAGGAATTGGCAGTGTTTAATAATGTTGCTCCGGAACAGAATAGGGTTAATGTTGATAAGGATATGGTTTTAAAACTTTTTCGAGGTGTAAGAGAGAGGAAAAGTCCTGGCCCGGATGGTATTGGGGGCCGTATTCTTAGAAATTGTGCGGAACAACTTGCAGATATTTTTTGTTTTATTTTTAAAATGTCATATCATTAAGTTTGCTGATGATTCAGTGATCGTTTCCCTCCTTAATAATTAGGATTCTGTTTACGGTTCTGTATTGGTAGATTTTACTGATTGGTGTAAACTGTCCTTTTTGGACATTAATGTATTAAAAACTAAAGAGATGATTGTAGATTTTAGGAAGAATCGTACAGCCATCTCTCCTGTGGTTATTAATGATCATGCTGTTGAGATTGTACATCATTTTAAATATCTCTGTACTATAATAGATGAAAAGCTGACTTTTGGGGCTCATGTGGATGCTGTTTGTAAAAAAGCCCACCAGCGTATGTATTTTTTACGGAAACTCTGTGGTTTTAACGTGGATTTTATAAAAATGTTTTATTCTTGTTTTAATGAGTCAGTTATTACTTTTACATTTGTGTGTTGGTATGGATCGCTTAATCTGAAAAATAGAAATAGACTTCAGGGTATTGTTAAAGTGTGTGGTAAGATTGTCAGCACCAACCTGATGGATTTAAACAGTGTGTATAAAGCAAGGACTCTGAGGAAGGCCGAGTTAATGTTAAGAGATTCCAGCCATCCGTTGCAGAATCTTTTTATGTTGTTACCTTCTTCACGTAGATGACGCTTTGCAGGACAAATAGATTTAAAAATTATTTTGTACCAGTTGCTATTGGGTTTTTAAATACTTAAAAAAAAAAATTTAAGCATGTGTCTATGGAAGATTATGAATAAATGCTAAATGCCACAAATGAATAGACACATGCTTAAACATATTACTTTCAATATGAATAAGATTTTATTGAAAAAATAAAATCTTATTCAAAAAATCCTGGTAGGGCTTCATACAGTCAAAGCCCCTGTTAGGGAAAATCCCACAATGTCCAAAATCTTCATGAGGTGTTTGGAGTATAAGAGAAGTGTTTGAGAAATGAAGAAAAGAGTGCAGGCAGAGTGGAGTGGGTGGAGAAGAGTGGCAGGATTGGGATAGAAGGGTATCTGCAAGAGTGAAAAGGAAAGTTTATAGGACTGTGGTGAGATCTGCGATGTTGTATAGTTTAGAGACAGTGGCATTGACTAAAAGACAGGAGGCAGAGCTGAAGGTGTGATTTTTTTTTTTTTTTTGGGAGTAACGAGGATGGACAGGTTGATTAGAGGTACAGCGCAAGTAGGACGTTTTGGAGAGAAAGTGAGAGCGGAGCGATTGAGATGGTTTAGTCATGTGCACATGGGGTATATCAGTAGAAGAAGGATGGAGCCGCAATCTTCCTTTACAGAAGAGATGTACAAAAGTATAGTTTATGTGATGCATTAAAGTGAAATTAAAGACACAGGTGTATAATAATAATAATAATATTGTAATTGCTTTAGCATATTAAACTGAGTTTTGATACATTGCAATTTAAATTACATTATAAGTGTGCATGTGTTGATAAATTGTTTGTTTTGCATTGTGGTGCTTAAAACCTGATATAAACACATTGTTCCATTTCGTTTCCTAAACTGTGTCAGTAAATGTGCCACTGTGTTGTTTTTTGTTATATATTTAGAATATTTTATAGATATAATTATCAACTTTATTATATAAATATTAGTAGTTAATTTTTTTTAGTAATAAAAATGTTGTAGTAAATTTAATAGACAACTGATAAATTATAAGCATCTAATAATTATAGGAACCAACGGCAAATATAATAGGGTATGCAAATAGATTAGATATGTCTAATAAACCTTTCTCTTAAATAAAGTAGGAGATGGATTGCACCATTTGGGCTGAAATAGAAAGCTGAGTTTATGCCAGGCCTTCTTGCCCAACTTTATAATTGCACAATATGGTATTAACGGTTAAAAAAAAAGACAGTTAAAAAAAAAAGAAAGTTACTTTTGCCCTATTGCTAGGGATTGCCTCAACTCTCTGGGGTTGTAACTGAACAGAGCAAAATTGGTAGTGATGCTCTCTGACTGAAAAATCACAGCAACAAAAGCCAATTGCAGGTTTCTGAAAGCTCATACCTGCAGAAGACTGCAGATAATGCTTTCCTCTAAATGTGTGTTATGACTAGGTTTTATTTTATTTATCAATTAGGAAGAACAGTACAACATCTACAAGCCTCCTCCCCAACGTAGGGACTCAGTTTGGCATCTACCAGAAGTGCAAAATGTAGCAATCGTGCAGATAAACAAGGTTATAAGGTTATGGCATTTAAAATATGTGCAAGCTGAATAAACAAGCCCACTATATATATAGTATATATACACCTTACTGTAGTTTGATGGTGGATGGAAAAAAGCTGTCCCTGAACCTGCTAGGTTTGGTGCGTATGTTCCTGTATCTCCTTCTTAATAGAAGGAGATTAAACAATTTGTGACTGGGCCCGGTCCAACCATTTGGCTACTCAGGTTAGCTTAGTTAGCAAGTTAGTGTTAGCTTTGGATACGTTGGCTAACATAATCTTCTAGTCCTATTTGCCTGAGTATATCATCCCTGTATCCTTGGTGCATAACTAGAGGATTTTCGTGGCTCTGTGCATCCTCTTGTTTGATTCTAAGGTGGGAGGGGAGCAGGAGTGATGAAACTAAGCAGTATAAATATGGCTTGGAAAAAAACCTAAACAAAGGATGTTGGATTAATGCCTGGATGACAGCTTTGATACTGGTTGTGTTCTCCTTAAAACATGAGAACTGGCAGTCATTTATACTTTTTGAAGGCATCCTGCCTGTCATTCCTCTAAGTAAGCCTCCTCATTTGCAGTACAAAACATATATCTAGCATAGCAGCTACAGTAAAAGATGTTAAAAAAAGCTAAAGAGTGGTACTGGTAGTGTACACCAGGAAAATCCACACAGAGAAACTGATGCATGCATAAATGTTAACAAATTATTATAAACTATTAAGGTATGTTACTATTCAACACTTAACAGAAGTAAAGGAGTAATCTGAACCAGAGAATATCTCCAGGATATAGATAAAACGTAAATAGCATCTGAACTAAAACTGAGCTAAAATGTAACAAATGTAAAAAGAATCCTCATCAAAAAAGTGAATCAAACTGTCAAATCCTTACAAAATTAATAATCAATGTTGTGTGTAGCATCAAGGATGAGATTTGAGCCCTTTTCGTTTGCAGTGGTGAAGAGCAGGTTAATGGACAAGAACAAACTCCCTTCGTTTGTATTAGTAAGAAACTTTGAGAAGAACCAGACTCAAAAAGAGAAACAAACTTCTTTTAATGCTCTGATTGAACAGCATTTGTATTCATTATTCTGATTTGTGATGAGAGTATGGAGCAGGTTGAGAAGAGCCTGGAGAGGTGGAGGTACGTGCTGGAGGGAAGGGGAATGAAAGTCAGTAGGAGTAAGACAGAGTATATGTATGTGAATGAGAGGGAGGGCATAGGAGTGGTGCGGTTGCAGGGAGAAGAGGTGGAGAAGGTGGAGGAGTTAAGGTACCTGGGGTCAACAGTGCAAAGTAATGGAGAGTGTGTTAGAAAAGTGGGTGGTGAAGAGTGGCAGGAGTAATTTGTGATAAAAGGGTATATGCAAGAATGAAAGGGAAAGTTTATAGGACTGTGGTGAGACCTGCAATGTTGTATGGTTTAGAGACAGTGACATTGAGTAAAAGACAGGAGGTGGAGCTGGAGGTAGCAGAGCTGAAGATGTTGAGGTTTTCGTTGGGAGTGACGAGGATGGACAGGATTAGAAAAAGTTTATTATAGGGACAGCGCATGTAGGACGTTTTGGTGACAAGGTGAGAAAGAATTAATTGAGATGGTTTGTACATGTGCAGAGGAGGGACATGGGGTATATCGGTAAGAGAATGCAGAGGATGAAGCCGCCAGGAAGGAGGAAAAGAGGAAGACCAATAAGGAGGTTTATGGATGTGGTGAGGGAAGACATGCAGGTAGTTGGTTTGAAAGAGGCAGATGTAGAGGACAATGGGGTATGGAGACGAATGATTCAATGTGGCGACTCCTAATGGGAGAAGCCAAAAGAAGAACATTGTATTCATTATAAAAATTGTGTAAAATATATTTTGCTAGGGGTTGCATGTATAAAACCATGGTGATGCCACAACCCTGTGGCTGTAATTAAAGAGAATAAAATTGGTGAAGAAAAAATTAAGGAGAAAATGGGATTATTTTTGTTCTTTCATGTCACATTCACATACTCATCATTTTGAATTTCTCGGTGTGCATAGTTGGTTTTCATTCAAATAAGTCAGTTTTGCTGTTTTGTGAACAAGTCAGTATGTAGGTATATCTATTTTATCATTACGTTCTTTCATAGTGAAGAGTGAAGAGAAGATTTTAAGACAGTATAATGTGTTTTCTCCACTAGTTCAACAGATGGCATTGTAGTTTTATACATCACTCTAAACAGTTCCACAGCCGGTAGACAATCACCAAGATTGCTAGTACACCTTCTCCCCCCCGTGGGGACCCGGGGTAGAATAGGTCCCCAGCACCCCCTTGCTGATCGTAAGAGGCGACAAATGGGGCAACTCTTTTACCGCCAGCTGCAACCCGTTACTGTTTCTGTTACTAATGTGTTTGGCTGCGGCTTCTCCAGATTCTCACAGTGCTTTGTCTCAGACTTCACATAGATGGGCATTGGAAAAGGCCAATTCCAAACAATCGGCTAGACAAGTCAAGTTAATTTCTATAGCGCTTTTCACAACAGACATTGTCTCAAAGCAGTTTTGCAGAATTTAACAACTAAGGTAAACAATGTTTAAATTTATTTCTGTTATTGCAGCTGTTAATGTTTGTTTTGTTCCTCTGATAACGTTTAGAGAATGAATGAGTTTACTAACATGTTGCTTGTCCTCTAGACGTGGTTGTGTATACAGTCATTTGTAATATCTATTAAAAATGTTCTGTATTTCGTATTGTTTATAGTATAGAATTTTAGAATTGAAATCCTGTATTTTATATATTGTGTTATCTGCTTGTTGCTTTTGTAATCTCCTAGCCAGAAGTTTTGTTGATTTAGGCCTGCTTCATAGTATTTCTGTTTGTGAAAACCATCTTTCTTTCAGTCTCCTGTGAGTATAACATATTTATTTCATTTCTAATTTTCTTTTTTTCATTCAGTAGAGTTTTTTGTTCCTTTTTATTTTTTATATTTCTAGATCTTTCAGTAAATTGCTGAGATTGATTAATTTTAGTTGTTTAAATTTTTTTTTCATGGTCACAGAAGGACAAGATTCTCCTCTAATGACTGCTTTTAATGTGTCCCATACTATAGCATAGTCGACTTCCCCGTTATCATTTTCTTCAAGGTATATTTTAATATCTTCCTTCATCTGGGTTTGAAATTGTGGGTTATTTATTACACTTGTGTTTAACCTTCACCGTGTCCTGCCTGAGAGATTATGACTATGTATGGTACAAGTGAAAGGTGTGTGATCAGACAGCTCGATAGATACATTATCACAACTCTGTATTTTATGACGTTTTCTCTTTAAAATATAAAAATAATCTATACTCGAGTATACATCATGAGAATATGAATAAAATGTGTAATCACGACCTGATCGATAAAAGTCCCTTCAAAGATCTAGTAAGCCCATTAAAACCAAGCAGATGTAGAGGACGGGGGTATAGAGGCTGATGATCCGCTGTGGCGACCTTCAGTGGGAGCAGCCGAAAGAAGAACATTGTATTCATTATAAAAATTGTGTAAAATTACTTTTGCCCTGTTGCTAGGGGTTGCATGTTTATAACCACGGTGATATCACAACCCTGGGGCTGGAATTGAAGAGAATAAAATTGGTGAAGAAAAAATTAAGGAGAAAATGGGGGTTATTTTTGTTCTTTGATCAAGTAAGTGCCATTACCTAATACTGGAATACTGTGCATTCACATACTCATCATTTAGAATTACTCGGTGTGCATAGTTTGTTTTCATTTAAATAAGTCATTTTTGCTGCTTTATACAAGTCAGTATGTAGGAATATATATTTTATCATTGTTTATTCATAGTGAAGACTTTTAAAAGTATATGTCGCATCTTACGATCTTACGACTCGTTTGCCATGTTAGCAAATATCCCTGTTAAAGTCTGTTAACATCCAGAACTACACAGTAGTAAAGTAGTAATCTGAATCAGAGAATAAGTATAAAATTGAAGTATATGAATAAAGTTGAAATAGTGATGACTATGAAACCTAAGCTTTTCCTGTCAGCATTTTCATCCCAAACCCACTGAGATGTTTAAAAAATTTGGCCATGGCTTTGCCAGTTGGGGAAAAAATAAATCAACCTATTGGAAAACATGGACTAGTCTGTACAAGACCATTGAAATGTCACAACTGTTTGGCAGGGAGTCAGATTTTGAGATTCTGTTGTGATAAGTGAACAAAACTGTGTGTATGTGTTAGTTTCTTTTGCTTGTGGCTGATCTGTGTCACAGTCTCATGCATCACACAGATCTGGCAAATGGATGCATACTGAAAGTGAAACCTAGTGTTAAATATTTGCTAATGTAATGCTGATGGATGAAAAGGTTAGGAAATGTTATCACAATTAATATTTTGTATCATGATGAATATTTACAATCTGCCTCATATGTCGCATAAATACTACAGACACATAAATACCTGTTTAATAATGACATGTTTTTATTTAAATACCACAGTTTTTATGCTTTGTTTACAAGATAGTATGTTAGTATATATATATATATATATATATATATATATATATATATATATATATATATATATATATATATATATATATTTTTTTTTTTTTGTCACTGTGTTCATAGTGAAGGCATTTAAGACATTGTGTTTTCCCAACTCGTCCAACAGATGGCAGTGTAGTTTATACATTACTCTGATCAGTTCCACAGTGGATATCCAACCACCATTCTTTTTAATTGGAATGCCAGTACACCTACAACCAGTTAAATGTGAAATTCCCAGGAGATCATCTATTAATGTAGATGTTTGGTGTAGGTATACTGTAGCATAATTTAAATTGAATTCACTGATTTAATATTTTTTTCATGATTAGATGCACAAGAGAAAGGAAGTGTGGCCATAAGTACTCTTTTTAGGTTCTAGGTTTGCTGAACCTGTAACACAAATTCTTCAAGGCTCTTGATCGAAGGATATTTCAGGGGGTCTGAAATAATTTCTAATTACTCTATCCCATTTCCATTTGTTTGAAACTAAAAATAATGGTAATAAATCATTAAAACGATAGATAGATAGATCGATAGATCGATCACCTGGAAATATATGTTGGATTACATATGTTAATTAGAGGTTTACTCTGAGCTGCATAAAAATAATCCATAACATTGGGTAATGACATACAGTACCTCCTTCCTCCTTTGGGAGCTGTAATGCTTTTATTTTGACCCTGGGTTTTATTACCTGCCAAAGAAATCTGGAAATTATTTTATTTCATTCGGACCATTGTTTTAAATTAATCTCATCAGGGAGAGCCTGAAATAGATAGATATATCGTGGAAGAATATTCATCCTTAAATATTCAATTCTGTGATTAAGACCAAGGAGAGAGATCAAGTTCCAACCTTTAGCTTTTGCCAAGAGTGGATCAAAGTTTATCTCTGCTAATGTTGACGTTTTCGGTAAATATATTCCTAAATTTTTCAATGATTTCTGATCCAAAGTTGAGTATAATTTCTCTCTAATATGTTTAAGTGGTATATAATTAAAAGCCAATATTTGTATTTTCTGTATATTTAACTTATATCCTGCATATATCCCAACATGTTTTGATGAACAATAGGTTCATTAAATCTGGAAATGAGTTATTGGGTTCTCTTAAATAAATCAAAATATCATCAGCATATAATGCTTCTTTGTGCTCTTCTCCATTCATGCGAATGCCTTTGATGTTTTCAGTTTGTCTAATCCATTGTGCTCTATATAAATCTCAAAGAATAATGGTAAAAATGGGCACACTGTTTTGAGCCACGTTCTAATATTATGGTTTCTGAAAGATAAACATTTAATTTTTACCCGGGCAGATGGTTTACTGTATAGTGTATTAATGCACCTAATAACATTTTATGCACAACAAATCTTTCAAGAGTTTTATATAAAAAAAAGGCCAATTGTTCGGTGTGCATAGTTTTTCATTCAAATAAGTCAGTTTTGCTGCTTTGTATACAACTCAGTATGTATGTATATCTATTTTATCATTACGTTCTTTAATAGTGAAGAGTGAAGAGAAGCTTTTAAGACAGTATAATGTGTTTTCTCCACTAGTCTAACAGATTGCAGTGTAGCTTTATACATCACTCTGATCAGTTCCACAGCTGGTATACAATCACCAGGAATGCTAGTACACCTTCACTGTTATCATTTTCTTCAAGGAATATTTTTATATCTTCCTTCATCTGGGTTTGAAATTGTGGGTTATTTAATACACTTGTGTTTAACCTCCACCGTGTCCTGCCTGGGAGATTATGACTATGTATGGTACAAGTGAAAGGTGTGTGATCAGACAGCTCGATAGATACATTATCACAACTCTGTATTCTATGACCATCTTTCTTTAAAATAAAAAAATAATCTATCTTTGAATATACATCATGAGAATATGAATAAAATGTGTAATCACGACCTGATCGATAAAAGTCTCTCCAAAGATCTAGTATTTCCAATTCCACCATTAAAACATGAATTTTTCTATGTTCTGATGAGGTTATTGTTTTTTTTAATGAATTGGCTTTTGGGTTAAGGCGAATATTCCAGTCTTTACTACGTATAACAATTACTTTCTAATGATCTGAATGTTTTTTATAATCGTTTTAATAGTCATGATTTTAGACAGGAATTGGCAGTGTTTAATAATGTTGCTCCAGAACAGAATAGGGTTAATGTTGATAAGGATATGGTTTTAAAACTTTTTCGAGGTGTAAGAGAGAGGAAAAGTCCCGGCTGGTATTGGGGGCCGTATTCTTAGAAATTGTGCGGAACAACTTGCAAATATTTTTTGTTTCATTTTTAAAATGTCATTGAGTCTCCATAAGGATCCCTGTCTTTGGAAAGAGTCTATTATTGTACCTGTTCCTAAGAATAAGGCACCAAAATCGTTAAATGAGTACAGGTCAGTAGCACTTCTCTGATAATGAAAACATTTGAGAGGATTGTGAAGGACGCGCTTTTGACCATGGTACAGGCAAATTTAGATCCGCTTCAGTTTGCCTATAGGTCAGACAGGGGTGTTGATGATGCGATATGTGCTCTATTAAACATGCTGCAGGCGCAAAAACTTTTGTACGTTTGGTTTTTATTGATTTTCATCAGCCTTTAATTGTATTCAACCTCATATCCTAGCAGATAGTTTAAAGAGTGTTCATAACATTGATTCTGAATTGATAAGTTGGCTGATGGTGAACAGTGTTTTGTCTGATGTACTTTTTTCCTCTACTGGGTCACCACAAGGGTGTGTTCTTTCACCTCTTTTATTTGTGCTTTATACTAATGAGTGTCGTACACAACTTGAGAGGCGCCATATCATTAAGTTTGCTGATGATTCAGTGATCGTTTCCCTCCTTAATAATGAGGATTCTGTTTACGGTTCTGTATTGGTAGATTTTACTGATTGGTGTAAACTGTCCTTTTTGGACATTAATGTATTAAAAACTAAAGAGATGATTGTAGATTTTAGGAAGAATCGTACAGCCATCTCTCCTGTGGTTATTAATGATCATGCTGTTGAGATTGTACATCATTTTAAATTTCTCTGTACTATAATAGATGAAAAGCTGACTTTTGGGGCTCATGTGGATGCTGTTTGTAAAAAATCCCACCAGCGTATGTATTTTTTACGGAAACTCTGTGGTTTTAACGTAGATAGCACTTTTATGAAAATGTTTTATTCTTGTTTTAATGAGTCAGTTATTACTTTTACATTTGTGTGTTGGTATGGATCGCTTAATCTGAAAAATAGAAATAGACTTCAGGGTATTGTTAAAGTGTGTGGTAAGATTGTCGGCACCAACCTGATGGATTTAAACAGTGTGTATAAAGCAAGGACTCTGAGGAAGGCCTGGTTAATGTTAAAAGATTCCAGCCATCCGTTGCAGAATCTTTTTATGTTGTTACCTTCTTCACGTAGATATTTTTTACTGCTTTGCAGGACAAATATATTTAAAAATTCTTTTGTACCAGTTGGTATTGGGTTTTTAAATACTTAGATTTTTTTTCTTTCTTTTTTTTTTTTCTTTTTTTTAAATGTATTCATTTATTTATTTATTTATTATAATTTTTTTTTCACCTCTTCTCTCTGTACTGTTTGTTGCTGTGTGTTTGGGATTGTATGGATTCTGCTGGCTGTGAAACAAATTGCCCCTCGGGGATAATAAAGTTGACCTAACCTAACCTAACCTAATCTTCTATCATAAAGTAAAAATATTTTCTTATAAAAACAAAAAATCATTCCCAGGGGGGCATAGACATTACATATTGTTATGGTTGTCATCTATTTTCCCTGGGATTATTATATATCCTCCTCCTTTGTCCAAAACCTCTGAAAGTTGCTCGAACGATTCTTTTTGTGATTTTAAGGTTAGTACACGTCTTCTATGTCCAGACGTATACGATGAAAAATATCTCTCGAACATCCATTAATTTTTCATGTTCCACTGGGGTGAGATGTGTCTCTTGTAGGAGCACAATCTGAACTTTTTCCATTTTTATTTTTGACAATATTTGACTTCTATTAGCCGGGTTTAAAATCTTATTCATATTGAAAGTAATATGTTTAAGCATGTGTCTATTCATAATCTTCCATAGATACCTACATTTAAAGGGAACTATTTTTAACAAAACACCACCGTAACGAATAGGTGTTGAGGCTCGTTTCAAAAAATCCTACCAGGATTTTAGCATTGACTAAAAGACAGGAGGCAGAGCTGGAGGTAGCAGAGCTGAAGATGTGATTTTTTTTTTTTTTGGGGAGTAACGAGGATGGACAGGCCTAGACATGAGTTGATTAGAGGTACAGCGCAAGGAGGTCTTTTGGAGAGAAGAGCGATTGAGATGGTTTAGTCATGTGCACATGGGGTATATCAGTAGAAGAAGGATGGAGCCGCAATCTTCCTTTACCGAAGAGATGTACAAAAGTATAGTTTATGTGATGCATTAAAGTGAAATTAAAGACACAGGTGTATAATAATAATAATAATAATAATTATTATTATTATTTTGCATTGTGGTGCTTAAAACCTGATATAAACACATTGTTCCATTTCGTTTCCTAAACTGTGTCAGTAAATGTGCCACTGTGTTGTTTTTTGTTATATATTTAGAATATTTTATAGATATAATTATTAACTTTATTATATAAATATTAGTAGTTAATTTTTTTTAGTAATAAAAATGTTGTAGTAAATTTAATAACAGACAACTGATAAATTATAAGCATCTAATAATTATAGGAACCAACGGCAAATATAATAAGGTATGCAAATAGATTAGATATGTCTAATAAACCTTTCTCTTAAATAAAGTAGGAGATGGATTGCACCATTTGGGCTGAAATAGAAAGCTGAGTTTATGCCAGGCCTTCTTGCCCAACTTTATAATTGCACAATATGGTATTAACTGTTAAAAAAAAAAAAAAAAAAATTGTAAAGTTACTTTTGCCCTATTGCTCGGGATTGCCACAACTCTCTGGGGTTGTAACTGAACAGAGCAAAATTGGTAGTGATGCTCTCTGACTGAAAAATCACAGCAACAAAAGCCAATTGCAGGTTTCTGAAAGCTCATACCTGCAGAAGACTGCAGATAATGCTTTCCTCTAAATGTGTGTTATGACTAGGTTTTATTTTATTTATCAATTAGGAAGAACAGTACAACATCTACAAGCCTCCTCCCCAACGTAGGGACTCAGTTTGGCATCTACCAGAAGTGCAAAATGTAGCAATCGTGCAGATAAACAAGGTTATAAGGTTATGGCATTTAAAATATGTGCAAGCTGAATAAACAAGCCCACTATATATATAGTATATATACACCTTACTGTAGTTTGATGGTGGATAGAAAAAAGCTGTCCCTGAACCTGCTGGGTTTGGTGCGTATGTTCCTGTATCTCCTTCTTGATGGAAGGAGATTAAACAATTTATGACTGGGCCCGGTCCAACCATTTGGCTACTCAGGTTAGCTTAGTTAGCAAGTTAGTGTTAGCTTCGGATCCGTTGGCTAATATAATCTTCTAGTCCTATTTGCCTGAGTATATCATCCCTGTATCCTTGGTGCATAACTAGTCAGTTTTGCTGCTTTGTAAACAAGTCAGTATGTAGTTATATCTATTTTATCATTACGTTCTTTCATAGTAAAGAGTAAGGAGAAGCTTTTAAGACAGTATAATGTGTTTTCTCCACTAGTCCAACAGATTGCAGTGTAGTTTTATACATCACTCTGATCAGTTCCACAGCTGGTATACAATCACCAGGAATGCTAGTACACCTACACCGTTATCATTTTCTTCAAGAAATATTTTTATATCTTCCTTTATCTGGGTTTGAAATTGTACCTAGTACACCTTCACCCCCCCGTGGGGACCCGGGGTAGAATAGGTCCCCAGCACCCCCTTGCTGATCGTAAGAGGCGACAAATGGGGCAACTCTTTTACCGCCAGCTGCAACCCGTTACTGTTTCTGTTACTAATGTGTTTGGCTGCGGCTTCTCCAGATTCTCACAGTGCTTTGTCTCAGACTTCACATAGATGGGCATTGGAAAAGGCCAATTCCAAACAATCGGCTAGACAAGTCAAGTTAATTTTTATAGCGCTTTTCACAACAGACATTGTCTCAAAGCAGCTTTGCAGAATTTAACAATTAAGGTGAACAATGTTTAAATTTATTTCTGTTACTGCAGCTGTTAATGTTTGTTTTGTTCCTCTGATAACGTTTAGAGAATGAATGAGTTTACTAACATGTTGCTTGTCCTCTAGACGTGGTTGTGTATACAGTCATTTGTAATATCTATTATGTTCTGTATTTATAGTATAGAATTTTAGAATTGAAATCCTGTATTTTATATATTGTATTATCTGCTTGTTGCTTTTGTAATCTCCTAGCCAGAAGTTTTGTTGATTTAGAGCCTGCTTTATAGTATTTCTGTTTTGTGAAAACCATCTTTCTTTCAGTCTCCTGTGAGTATAACATATTTATTTCGTTTCAAATTTTCTTTATTTTATTCTTTTTTGTTCCTTTTTATGTTTTATGTTTTCAGATCTTTCAGTAAATTGCTGAGATTGATTAATTTTAGTTCTTAAAAAAGTTTTTTCATGGGCACAGAAGGACAAGATTCTCCCCCTAATGACTGCTTTTAATGTGTCCCATACTATAGCATAGTCGACTTCCCCGTTATCATTTTCTTCAAGGTATATTTTTATATCTTCCTTCATCTGGGTTTGAAATTGTGGGTTATTAATACACTTGTGTTTAACCTCCACCGTGTCCTGCCTGAGAGATTATGACTATGTATGGTACAAGTGAAAAGTGTGTGAACAGACAGCTCGATAGATACATTATCACAACTCTGTATTTTATGACGTCCTCTCTTTAAAATTTAAAAATAATCTATACTCGAATATACATCATGAGAATATGAATAAAATGTGTAATCACGACCTGATCGATAAAAGTCCCTCCAAAGATCTAGTATGCCCAGTTCCACCATTGAAACATGAATTTGTCTATGTAATGATGTGGTTATTGTTTTTTTGATGCATTGACTTTTGGGTTAAGGCGAATATTACAGTCTTCAGCATGTATAACAATTACTTTAACTTTTATCATAAAGTTGAATATTTTCCTATAAAAACAAAAATCACTCCCAGGGGGGCATAGACATTACATATTGTTATGGTTGTCAACTATTTTCCCTGAGACTATCATATATCTTCCTTCTTTGTCCGAGATCTCTGAAAGTAGTTCGAATGATATTAGGATTGCCACACCTCTTCTACATCCAGACTTGTACGATGACAAATTTATCTTCGAAAATCCCCTCCTCTTAAATTTTTCATGTTCCACTGGTGTGAGATGTGTCTCTTGTAGGAGCACAATCTGAGCATTTTCCCTTTTTATTTTTGACAATATTTGACTTCTATTAGCCGGGTTTAAAATTTTATTCACATTGAAAGTAATATGTTTAAGCATGTGTCTATTCATAATCTTCCATAGATACCTACATTTAAAAGGAACTATTTTGAACAAAACACCACCGTAACGAATAGGAACAGCCGTCCCTGGTGTTGAGGCTCGTTTCAAAACGCCCTTGTAGGGCTTCACACAGTTAAAGCCCCTGCTAGGGTAAGTCCCACATTGTGCCGAACATGGGGCCCTGTGTAGTCGCATACTAGTTCAAGTTTAAAATTATGATAATGATAAAATAATAATGAAATAATAGTAAAACATATAGTGGACAACTTTCCAATCAACAAGTCCTTGGGCTTTGGTTCTAATGCACGGAGTGCTCACTCAACCCCAAGTTCTTTATCACTGGGCAAGTCCAATGTTCTTTTTAACAGTTTCTCCAGAAAGCCAATCATATCCGTACCTCCTTATCTTCGGGTATTCCATAAATCCTTGAATTGTCTCTGCGTGCATGGCCCTCCTGATCAAATAGTTTAGCTTCTAGATCAGTCTGGCATTGTATTAGGCGCCTGATTAGCATTGATGTTGCTTGACATGTTACGTTTCATCAGTCCTTGTCTCTGCCTCCTCCAATCTGTCATTAGTTCTCTTCAATTCTTGCTTAATATCAGAGAGCTGTAACTTATTTTCCTTTCTGAACTCCTTGAGTTTGTTGAGAATACATCTCAGCCTAACTTCGGAGCCATCTTCCTCAGGTGGAGATGAGCTTGACAAGCTACTACTGCTCCTTTACCTTCCTTCAGAGTCATTTTCTGTCATGCTCATGGTTGTTCTACTTCTAGTAGTAACCCCTTTCTTAATTATTATGCATAATATTAACTAGTGTTTACAAAACTGTCATACTCTTGGTGGCGTAACCGGATTTAGAGGTTGTTTATCCTCAAAGTCTAAAATGTTCATGAGGTGTTAGGAGTATTAGAGAAAGAAAAGAGTGCAGGTAGGATGGACTGGGTGGAGAAGAGTGGCAGGACTGATCTGGGATAGAAGAGTATCTGTAAGAGTGAAAAGGAAAGTTTAAAAGGCTGTGTTGAGACCTGCTATGTTGTATGGTTTAGAGACTGTGGCATATTGACTAAAAGACAGGGCTCGGCAGGGCTGGTGGTAGCAGAGTTGAAGATGTGTTAAAGATGTTTTTTTTTTTTGGGAGTGATGAGGATGGACACGCCTAGAAATGGATAATGGGTAACCTAGAGGATTTTTGTGGCTCTGTGCATCCCCTTGTTAGATTCCAAGGTTGGAGGGGAGCAGGAGTGATGAAACTAAGCTATACAAATATAGCTTGGAAAAAAACCTAAACAAAGGATGTTGGATTAAAGCCTGGATTGCAGCTTTGATACTGGTTGTGTTTCCCTCAAAAACATGAGAACTGGCAGGGATTTATACTTTTGGAAGGCATCCTTCCAAGATGTAACAAATGTAAATGAATCCTTATTAAAAAAGTTAATCAGACCATCAAAACTGGCGTTTATATTCTGATATATATATCCCTTACTTACTTAATTAATAATTAGTGTCATGTGTAGCATCAAGGATGAGCTTTGAGCCCTTTTTGTTTGCAGTGGTGATGGACAGGTTAATGGATGAGAAAAAACTCCCTTTGTTTGTATTAGGAAGAAACTTTGAGAAGAACCAGACTCAAAAAGGGAACCAAACTTATTTTAATGCTCCGATTGAACAGCATAACATTGTATTAATTGTAAAAATTTGGTACAATTACTTTTGCCTTGTTGGTAGAGGTTGCATGTTTTAAACCATGGTGATGCCACAACCCTCTGGGGCTGGAATTAAATAAAATAAAATTGGTGAAGAAAATTCACAAATTTTTTTGATCCAGTAAGTGCCATGACCTAATCCTGGAATACTGTTTGAATATTGTTTAGAATTGTTCGGTGGCATAGTTTGTCATTCAAATAAGTCATTGTATACAAGTCAGTATGTAGGTATATCTATTTTTTCATTGTTATTTCATAGTGAAGAGTGAAGAGAAGCTTTTAAGACAGTATAATGTGTTTTCTCCACTAGTCCAATAGATGGCAGTGTATCTTTATACATTACTCTGATCAGTTCCACAGTCGATATCCAACCACCAGTCTATTTAATTGGAACACCAGTACACCTACAACCAGTTGTGTGTGAAATTCTCAGATAAGAAGTTTGTAAAACCTTTTCAACATTTATCTACATCTAATAATAAAGATGGTGGGTGGAAGTATACTATAGCATTATTTAAATGTAATTCACTGATTTAATTTATTTAATAATTCAAAATGTTACATCGGCAATCTGATTAGATGCACAAGAGAATGGAAGTGTGGCCATAAGTGCTGGAATCAATTAATCAGCTCGCTCTGTGCGAATAGTACAATTTACAATTTGCTCTGCTGACTGTTCTCACACACACTGCTGTACAAAGATTACGGCCTGAAGGGAGGAAAGACGTGTCTTATCTCATCATCTTTTTTTAAAGGCATGCTAGTTGGAGACAGATTCTGTTGTGATAAGTGAACAAAACTGTAAGTATTTGTGGACGTAGAGAATAGGAAGTCAACTGTCTATGAAGTGAGAAGCTTCTCATTTTACTAATGCTTGCGGTTAATGAAACAGATTAATTTACTTATGTTTTTTTTTTATGAAACTGCATATTTTCCATCTGCTTCAGCGTACAGATACTTTCCACTAATTGACATCATGATAGAAGAACAAAATTAACTTATTTATATGTATGTTTGTTTATCCCTGATGAGCAATGCTGGGTCGACTATGGGAAGGAAAATAACTCTTAGAAATCTTGAGACTCTGAAGGGGAACCCATTCCCATTTGGGTGACAGTAAAAATGTGGTAATGAATCATTATAACAGACAGACAGACAGACAGACAGACAGACAGACAGACAGACAGACAGACAGACAGACAGACAGACAGACAGAGATGGATAGAAAGAAAGAACTTAGATAGATGGATAGAACTTGGATAGTTGAATAGAACTTGGATAGTTGAATAGATAGATAGAACTTGGGTGGATGGATGGATAGATCTTGGATAGATGGATAGAAATAAGTTGGATGGATGAATGGATAGATAGATGGATAGGTGAATGGATATATAGATAGAACTTGAAAGATAGATAGACCTAGGTAGGTAGGTAGATGGATAGATAGATGGATAGATGGATGGATTAGATGGATTGGATAGGTAGATGGATAGATGGATTAGACAGAGATGGATAGATGGATTAGGTAGGTAGATGGATGGATGGATGGATGGATGGATGGATGGATGGATGGATGGATGGATGGATGGATGGATGGATGGATGGATAGATAGATAGATAGATAGATAGATAGATAGATAGATAGATAGATAGATAGATAGATAGATAGATAGATGCAGAACAGCCTCGCTTTTTTCGTTAGTGGGGGTGATCGTCTCTTTCACTGTGAAGACAGTTGCTTAGTCTCAAGGTCATACTCATACACCCATGTTTTGTCACCGAAATGATGCTATCCACGGCACACTGACGGAGGTCTTTGCAGACTTTGACGCTGTGTTTCTTCTGCTCCTGGGTCAGCAGCCTGGGGAAGAACTTGTCAGCAACAAGGTGAACATCAGGTGTGTTCAAATCACACCTGATGATTGCCGGGACTGTTCTGTATGACACACCCACAATGGCAGCAATGTTGTGGATTGTTCTCTGATTATTATCATGCACATTTTTTTCCTATGGTTTCAACAGTTTTCAAATTTCTGAGCTCGTTGAAGGTCTTCCTGGTTTCTCGTCGTCTTCCAGTGATGTTCCTCTGCTCTTATTGCTGTAAATTTGCCGAATAATGTCAAACGTCTCAGGCAGATTTGCCCAGTTTCATCCCAGGATTTCATATTTGCTCTTTGTACTAACTTGCTGTCTATTATGAAATCACAGACGTGGGAATGCATGTGGTCAGAATAGCACTAGTTACACTGCTCTCAATGTACACAGCCTGACTTATGAAGGTCAATGCTTCCTATGACTGTGCATGCAGCCTTCTGCTGCAATCTGTGTTGGAAAAATAGTCTTGAAACTTTTTAATTCTACCTCGTATCATGAGCACAGGAGTGCGTGATAAGTAGTTTCTTCTCTACAGTCTTCTACAGTTAGTTTGAGTTGGAGCCACAACAGTAGCCTGGTCCTCTTGTGCTAAAAATAAAAATATGACTTTAAATATGGCTCAAAAATATGACTTCATTAACCATTGATAAGTAAAAGCAAAATAGAGTTTATTGTAGCATAACCACAAACAGCATTAACGCACATACCTGACATGTCAAAGATCTAAACAACCCATAGATGATCTCAACATTTGGTCATTGTAGATTCAAAATCTGCTCCTTCATGCCAGAGCCATTAAAGGTTCAATAATGGAGAAACAGCATGTGTAGATTATTTTAAATATGGATTTAAAGGTTGTTTTCTATTTTTTAATTCTTCATCTTGTAATGTAGCAACAACAGTGTAGTAATAAAAAACATAAAAAAAATTCTAGAATGTCTACATAGTACAAATGAAAAGATCTAACAATTATTTATATATATATATATATATATATATATATATATATATATATATATATATATATATATATATATAATATAAATGTTTTTTATAAAATTCTGGTCTAAGACAATTTCGCATGTTCAACCCACTTAGACCAGAATTTTATAAAAAAAAAAAAAAAAACACTTTTCTTAAGACGTAAGGAGAAAGTAATAATTTTCATTATATAGATGTTGTTTACAATATTCATCCAATCTTATATTGTTGGGGGTTTAGTAAGCAACCAGTGCCTTATAAGCACTTTTTTACCTGCAGACATTAGAATGCCAAATAAATATTTATCAGGTCGTGTTCTTGAAAGTCAACTTTCCCTATAAATAGTGCAGAAAAGTGCAAAGCAAGTACTGTATTAAGAATGCTTTCCACTGCCTTTTGAATCTCTGTCCAAAAAAGTTTTATCACTGGGCATTCCCAGAGCATATGCCAATAATCAGTGTCCTGAAACCTGCAGTTTCTCCAACATTTGGTGTCACCCCCAAAAATATGAGCTTTCTGTTTCAGTGTGATAAAGAATCTAACGACGCACTTCCACGCGAATTACCGCTATATATGAGTGCATTCTATTCCTCATGTGATATTTGGAAATTATCCTCTTTTCTCCCATCTTTAGTCTGTACAGTCGTCTGTAGAGTGAGATTTCCTTGTTTTAATGCCTTTATAAAATTTGGATATGACCCCCTTATTTAGATCATCTTGGTAAGCACCAATAAATATCCGTTCTACTGGGTCGTCAAGATCTGTTTTATTCTTAATGTTTTGTTCAAAATAATTACGTATTTGAAGGTAACTATAAAAGTCAGATTTCTCAGGAGAGTAATCCATTTTTCAAACTTTCAAAGTCTTTTAGGTTTCCCTTTTCTGTAATAGAGTAAAATGTTGTTCTTTCTTTTGAGACCCAGGATTTGAATTTTTTTTCAGGGTTGTATGCACACAACTGGAATATTTCAATATCTTTCCACCTGGAATTATATGTTGGATTACATATGTTAATTAGAGGTTTACTCTGAGCTGCATAAAAATAATCCCTAACATTGGGTAATGACATACAGTACCTCCTTCCTCCTTTGGGAGCTGTAATGCTTTTATTTTGACCCTGGGTTTTATTACCTGCCAAAGAAATCTGGAAATTATTTTATTTCATTCAGACCATTGTTTTAAATGAATCTCATCAGGGAGAGCGTAAAATGGATAGATATATCGTGGAAGAGTTTACATCCTTAAAGATTCAATTCTGTGACTAAGACCAAGGTCTTTTTTAAATTTTAGCTTTTGCCAAAAGTGGATCAAAGTTTATCCCTACTAATGTTACTTTTGGTAAATATATTCCTAAATCTTTTAATGATTTCTGATCCAAAGTTGAGTATAATTTCTCTCATATGTTTTAGTGGTATATAATTAAAAGCCAATATTTGTATTTTCTGTATATTTAACTTATATCCTGCATATATACCAACATTTTCTAATAGGTTCATTAAATCTGGAATCTACATTATCACAACTCTGTATTCTATGACCATCTTTCTTTAAAATAAAAAAAATAAAAAAATAATCTATCTTTGAGTATACATCATGAGAATATGAATAAAATGTGTAATCACGACCTGATCGATAAAAGTCTCTCCAAAGATCTAGTATTTCCAATTCCACCATTAAAACATGAATTTTTCTTTGTTCTGATGTGGTTATTGTTTTTTTAATGAATCGGCTTTTGGGTTAAGGCGAATATTCCAGTCTTCACTACGTATAACAATTACTTTCTAATGATCTGAATGTTTTTTATAATCGTTTTAATAGTCATGATTTTAGTCAGGAATTGGCAGTGTTTAATAATGTTGCTCCGGAACAGAATAGGGTTAATGTTGATAAGGATATGGTTTTAAAACTTTTTCGAGGTGTAAGAGAGAGGAAAAGTCCTGGCCCGGATGGTATTGGGGGCCATTGTGCGGAACAACTTGCAGATATTTATTTATTTATTTATTTTAATAAATTTATTTTAATTGTGTTCTTTCACCTCTTTTATTTGTGCTTTATACTAATGAGTGTCGTACACAACTTGAGAGGCGCCATATCATTAAGTTTGCTGATGATTCAGTGATCGTTTCCCTCCTTAATAATGAGGATTCTGTTTACGGTTCTGTATTGGTAGATTTTACTGATTGTTGTAAACTGTCCTTTTTGGACATTAATGTATTAAAAACTAAAGAGATGATTGTAGATTTTAGGAAGAATCGTACAGCCATCTCTCCTGTGGTTATTAATGATCATGCTGTTGAGATTGTACATCATTTTAAATTTCTCTGTACTATAATAGATGAAAAGCTGACTTTTGGGGCTCATGTGGATGCTGTTTGTAAAAAATCCCACCAGCGTATGTATTTTTTACGGAAACTCTGTGGTTTTAACGTAGATAGCACTTTTATGAAAATGTTTTATTCTTGTTTTAATGAGTCAGTTATTACTTTTACATTTGTGTGTTGGTATGGATCGCTTAATCTGAAAAATAGAAATAGACTTCAGGGTATTGTTAAAGTGTGTGGTAAGATTGTCGGCACCAACCTGATGGATTTAAACAGTGTGTATAAAGCAAGGACTCTGAGGAAGGCCGAGTGTTAAGAGATTCCAGCCATCCGTTGCAGAATCTTTTTATGTTGTTACCTTCTTCACGTAGATATTTTTTACCGCTTTGCAGGACAAATAGATTTAAAAATTCTTTTGTACCAGTTGCTATTGGGTTTTTAAATATTCAAATTTTTTTTTCTGTCTTTTTTTTTTTCTTCTTTTTTTTCTTTTTTTCAAAAATTTATTTTTTTATTTTATTTATTTATTTTTTTTCCCCTCTTCTCTCTGTACTGTTCGCTGCTGTGTGTTTGGGATTGTATGGATTCTGCTGGCTGTGAAACAAATTGCCCCTCATGGACAATAAAGGTGACCTAACCTAATCTTCTATCATAAAGTCAAATATTTTCTAATAAAAACAAAAAATCACTCCCAGGGGGGCATAGACATTACATATTGTTATGGTTGTCATCTTTTTCCCTGGGATTATTATATATCTTCCTCTTTTGTCCAAAACCTCTAAAAGTTGCTCGAATAATTCTTTTTGTGATTTTAAGGTTAGTACACATCTTCTATGTCCAGACGTATATGATGAAAAATAAATCTCTCCAACATCCATACATTTTTCATGTTCCACTGGGGTGAGATGTGTCTCTTGTAGGAGCACAATCTGAACTTTTTCCCTTTTTATTTTTGACAATATTTGACTTCTATTAGCCGGGTTTAAAATCTTATTCATATTGAAAGTAATATGTTTAAGCATGTGTCTATTCATAATCTTCCATAGATACCTACATTTAAAGGGAACTATTTTTAACAAAACACCACCTTAACGAATAGGTGTTGAGGCTTGTTTCAAAAAAGCCTGGTAGGGATTTACATGGTCAAAGCCTGCTTTAGGGAAAATCCCACAATGTCCAAAATCTTCATGAGGTGTTCGGAGTATTAGAGAAGTGTTTGAGAAGTGAAGAGAAGAGTGCAGGCAGAGTGGAGTGGGTGGAGAAGAGTGGCAGGATTGGGATAGAAGGGTATCTGCAAGAGTGAAAAGGAAAGTTTATAGGACTGTGGTGAGACCTGCGATGTTGTATAGTTTAGAGACAATGGCATTGACTAAAAGACAGGAGGCAGAACTGAAGGTGTGATTTTTTTTTTTTGGGAGTAACGAGGATGGACAGGCCTAGACATGAGTTGATGAGAGGTACAGCGCAAGTAGGATGTTTTGGAGAGAAAGTAAAATAATAATAATAATAATAATAATAATTATTATTATTATTATTATTGTAATTGCTTTAGCATATTAAACTGAGTTTTGATACATTGCAAATTAAATTACATTATAAGTGTGCATGTGTTGATAAATTGTTTGTTTTGCATTGTGGTGCTTAAAACCTGATATAAACACATTGTTCCATTTCGTTTCCTAAACTGTGTCAGTAAATGTGCCACTGTGTTGTTTTTTGTTATATATTTAGAATATTTTATAGATATAATTATCAACTTTATTATATAAATATTAGTAGTTAATTTTTTTAGTAACAAAAATGTTGTAGTAAATTTAATAGACAACTGATAAATTATAAGCATCTAATAATTATAGGAACCAACGGAAAATATAATAGGGTATGCAAATAGATTAGATATGTCTAATAAACCTTTCTCTTAAATAAAGTAGGACATGGATTGCACCATTTGGGCTGAAATAGAAAGCTGAGTTTATGCCAGGCCTTCTTGCCCAACTTTATAATTGCACAATATGGTATTAACTGTAAATAAAAAATTGTAAAGTTACTTTTGCCCTATTGCTAGGGATTGCCTCAACTCTCTGGGGCTGTAACTAAACAGAGCAAAATTGGTAGTGATGCTCTCCGACTGAAAAATCACAGCAACAAAAGCCAATTGCAGGTTTCTGAAAACTCATACCTGCAGAAGACTGCAGATAATGCTTTCCTCTGAGTGTGTTATGACTAGATTTTATTTTATTTATCAATTAGGAAGAACAGTACAACATCTACAAGCCCCCTCCGCAACGTAGGGACTCAGTTTGGCATCTACCAGAAGTGAAAAATTTAGCAATAGTGCAGATAAACAAGGTTATAAGGTTATGGCATTTAAAATATGTACAAGCTGAATAAACAAGCCCACTATATATATAGTATATATACACCTTACTGTAGTTTGATGGTGGATGGAAAAAAGCTGTCCCTGAACCTGCTGGGTTTGGTGCGTATGTTCCTGTATCTCCTTCTTGATGGAAGGAGATTAAACAATTTGTGACTGGGCCCGGTCCAACCATTTGGCTACTCAGGTTAGCTTAGTTAGCAAGTTAGTGTTAGCTTTGGATTTGTTTGTTAATATGATCTTCTAGTCCTATTTGCCTGAGTATATCATCCCTGTATCCTTGGTGCATAACTAGAGGATTTTCGTGGCTCTGTGCATCCCCATGTTAGATTCTAAGGTGGGAGGGGAGCAGGAGTGATGAAACTAAGCAATATAAATATGGCTTGGAAAAAAACTAAACAAAGGATGTTGGATTAATGCCTGGATGACAGCTTTGATACTGGTTGTGTTCCCCTTAAAACACGAGAACTGGCAGGCATTTATATTTTTTGAAAGCATCCTGCCTGTCATTCCTCTAAGTAAGCCTCCTCATTTGCAGTACAAAACATATATCTAGCATTGCAGCTACAGTAAAAGATGTTAAAAAAAGCTAAAGAGTGGTACTGGTAGTGTACACCAGGAAAATCCACACAGAGAAACTGATGCATGCATACTTATTAACAAATTATTATAAACTATTAAGGTATGTTACTATCCAACACTAAACAGACATAAAGGAGTAATCTGAACCAGAGAATATCTCCATGATATGGATAAAGCTTAAATAGTGTCTGAAATAAAACAGCTGAAAATGTAACAAATGTTAAAAGAATCCTGATCAAAAAAGTGAATCAAACCGTCAAAGCTGCTATTTATATTCTGATATATAATCCTTACAAAATTAATAATCAATGTTGTGTGTAGCATCAAGGATGAGATTTAAACCCTTTTCGTTTGCAGTGGTGATGAACAGGTTATTGGACAAGAACAAACTTTCTTCGTTTGTATTAGTAAGAAACTTTGAGAAGAACCAGACTTTAAAAGGGAACCAAACTTCTTTTAATGCTCTGATTGAACAGCATAACATTGTATTCATTATTGTGATTTGTGCTGAGAGTAGGGAGCAGGTTGAGAAGAACCTGGAGAGGTGGAGGTACACTGAAAAGAAGGGGAATGAAAGTCAATAGGAGTAAGACAGAGTACATGTATGTGAATGAGAGGGAGGGCATAGGAGTGGTGCGGTTGCAGGGAGAAGAGGTGGAGAAGGTGGAGGAGTTAAGGTACCTGGGGTCAACAGTGCAAAGTAATGGAGAGTGTGTTAGAAAAGTGGGTGGTGAAGAGTGGCAGGAGTAATTTGTGATAAAAGGGTATATGCAAGAATGAAAGGGAAAGTTTATAGGACTGTGGTGAGACCTGCAATGTTGTATGGTTTAGAGACAGTGACATTGAGTAAAAGACAGGAGGTGGAGCTGGAGGTAGCAGAGCTGAAGATGTTGAGGTTTTCGTTGGGAGTGACGAGGATGGACAGGATTAGAAAAAAGTTTATTATAGGGACAGCGCATATAGGACGTTTTGGTGACAAGGTGAGAAAGAATTGATTGAGATGGTTTGGACATGTGCAGAGGAGGGACATGGGGTATATTGGTAAGAGAATGCAGAGGATGAAGCCGCCAGGAAGGAGGAAAAGAGGAAGACTAATGAGGAGGTTTATGGATGTGGTGAGGGAAGACATGCAGGCAGTTGGTTTAAAAGAGGCAGTTTTGAAAGAGGCAGATGTAGAGGACAATGGGGTATGGAGATGAATGATCCAATGTGGCGACTCCTAATGGGAGAAGCCGAAAGAAGAACATTGTATTCATTATAAAAATTGTGTAAAATTTATTTTTCCCTGTTGCTAGGGGTTGCATGTATAAAACCATGGTGATGCCACAACCCTGTGGCTGTAATTAAAGAGAATAAAATTGGTGAAGAAAAAATTAAGGAGAAAATGGGATTATTTTTGTTCTTTCATGTCGCATTCACATACTCATCATTTTGAATTTCTTGGTGTGCATAGTTGGTTTTCATTCAAATAAGTCAGTTTCGCTGCTTTGTGAACAAGTCAGTATGTAGGTATATCTATTTTATCATTACGTTCTTTTATAGTGAAGAGTCAAGAGAAGCTTTTAAAACAGTATAATGTGTTTTCTCCACTAGTTCAACAGAGGGCAGTGTAGTTTTATACATCACTCTGATCAGTTCCACAGCCGGTAGAGAATCACCAGGAATGCTAGTATAATTATAGTATAATTATAGTAATTATAGTATAGAATTTTAGAATTGAAATCCTGTATTTTATATATTGTATTATCTGCTTGTTGCTTTTGTAATCTCCTAGCCAGAAGTTTTGTTGATTTAGAGCCTGCTTTATAGTATTTCTGTTTTGTGAAAACCATCTTTCTTTCAGTCTCCTGTGAGTATAACATATTTATTTCTTTTCTAATTTTCTTTTTTTTCATTCAGTAGAGTTTTTTGTTCCTTTTTATTTTTTATGTTTTCAGATCTTTCAGTAAATTGCTGAGATTGATTAGTTTTAGTTGTTTAAATTTTTTTTCATGGTCACAGAAGGACAAGATTCTCCCTCTAATGACTGCTTTTAATGTGTCCCATATTATAGCATAGTCGACTTCCCCGTTATCATTTTCTTCAAGGTATATTTTAATATCTTCCTTCATCTGGGTTTGAAATTGTGGGTTATTAATACACTTGTGTTTAACCTCCACTGTGTCCTGCCTGAGAGATTATGACCATGTATGGTACAAGTGAAAGGTGTGTGATCAGACAGCTCGATAGATACATTATCACAACTCTGTATTCTATGACCATCTTTCTTTATAATATAAAAATAATCTATCCTTGAGTATACATCATGAGAATATGAATAAAATGTGTAATCACGACCTGATCGATAAAAGTCCCTCCAAAGTTCTAGTAAGCCCAGTTCCACTATTAAAACCAAGCAGATGTAGAGGACGGGGGTATAGAGGCTGATGATCCGTTGTGGCGACCTTTAATGGGAGCAGCCGAAGAAGAACATTGTATTCATTATAAAAATTGTGTAAAATTACTTTTGCCCTGTTGCTAGTGGTTTCATGTTTATAACCACGGTGATATCACAACCCTGGGGCTGGAATTGAAGAGAATAAAATTGGTGAAGAAAAAATTGAGGAGAAAATGGGGGTTATTTTTGTCCTTTGATCAAGTAAGTGCCATTACAAGATCTTACGATCTTACGACTCGTTTGCCATGTTAGCAAATATCCCTGTTAAAGTCTGTTAACATCCAGAACTACACAGTAGTAAAGTAGTAATCTGAATCAGAGAATAAGTATAAAATTGAAGTATATGGATAAAGCTGAATTAGTGATGACTATGAAACCTAAGCTTTTCCTGTCAGCATTTTCATCCCAAACCCACTGAGATGTTTTAAAAATTTGGCCATGGCTTTGCCGGTTGGGGAAAAAATAAATTAACCTATTTGTTACAAATGTGCAGAAGGAAAACATGGACTAGTCTGTACAAGACCATTGAAATGTCACAACTGTTTGGCAGAGAGTCAGATTTTGAGATTCTGTTGTGATAAGTGAACAAAACTGTGTGTATGTGTTGCTTGTGGCTGATCTGTGTCACAGTCGTCATGCATCACACAGATGTGGCAAATGGATGCATACTGAAAGTGAAACCTAGTGTTAAATATTTGCTAATGTATGCTGATGGATGAAAAGGTTAGGAAATTTTATCACAATTAATATTTTATATCATGATGAATATTTACAATCTGCCTCATATGTCGCATAAATACTACAGACACATAAATACCTGTTTAATAATGACATGGTTTTTATTTAAATACCACAGTTTTTATGCTTTGTATACAAGGTAGTATGTTAGTATATAAATTTTTTGTCACTGTGTTCATAGTGACGGCATTTAAGACATTGTGTTTTCCCAACTCGTCCAACAGATGGCAGTGTAGTTTATACATTACTGTGATCAGTTCCACAGTGGATATCCAACCACCATTCTTTTTAATTGGAATGCCAGTACACCTACAACCAGTTGAATGTGAAATTCCCAGGAGATCATCTATTAATGTAGATGTTGGGTGTAGGTATACTGTAGCATCATTTAAATTGAATTCACTGATTAATTTTTTTTTATGATTAGATGCACAAGAGTAAGGAAGTGTGGCCATAAGTACTCTTTTTAGGTTCTAGGTTTGCTGAACCTGTAACACAAATTCCTCAAGGCTCTTGATCGAAGGATATTTCATGGGGTCTGAAATAATTTCTAATTACTCGATCCCATTTCCATTTGTTTGACACTAAAAATAATGGTGATAAATCATTAAAATAGATAGATAGATAGATCGATCACCTGGAATTATATGTTGGATTACATATGTTAATTAGAGGTTTACTCTGAGCTGCATAAAAATAATCCATAACATTGGGTAATGACATACAGTACCTCCTTCCTCCTTTGGGAGCTGTAATGCTTTTATTTTGACCCTGGGTTTTATTACCTGCCAAAGAAATCTGGAAATTATTTTATTTCATTCGGACCATTGTTTTAAATTAATCTTATCAGGGAGAGCCTGAAATAGATAGATATATCGTGGAAGAATATTCATCCTTAAATATTCAATTCTGTGACTAAGACCAAGGAGAGAGATCAAGTTCCAACTTTTAGCTTTTGCCAAGAGTGGATCAAAGTTTATCTCTGCTAATGTTAAAGTTTTTTTCAGTAAATATATTCCTAAATTTTTCAATGATTTCTGATCCAAAGTTGAGTATAATTTCTCTCTAATATGTTTTAGTGGTATATAATTAAAAGCCAAAATTTGTATTTTCTGTATATTTAACTTATATCCTGCATATATCCCAACATGTTTTAATGAACAATAGGTTCATTAAATCTGTAAATAAGTTATTCGGTTCTCTTAAATAAATTAAAATATCATCAGCATATAATGCTTCTTTGTGCTCTTCTCCATTCATGCGAATGCCTTTGATGTTTTCAGTTTGTCTAATCCATTGTGCTCTATATAAATCTCAAAGAATAATGGTAAAAATGGGCACACTGTTTTGAGCTTTGTTCTAATATTATGGTTTCTGAAAGATAAACATTTAATTTTACCGGGCAGATGGTTTACTGTATAGTGTATTAATGCACCTAATAACATTTTTATGCACAACAAATCTTTCAAGAGTTTTATATAAAAAAAGGCCAATTGTTCGGTGTGCATAGTTTTTCATTCAAATAAGTCAGTTTTGCTGCTTTGTATACAAGTCAGTATGTAGGTATATCTATTATATCATTACGTTCTTTCATAGTAAAGAGTCAAGAGAAGTTCTTAAGACAGTATAATGTGTTTTCTCCACTAGTCCAACAGATTGCAGTGTAGTTTTATACATCACTCTGATCAGTTCCACAGCTGGTATACAATCACCAGGAATGCTAGTACACCTACACCGTTATCATTTTCTTCAAGGAATATTTTTATATCTTCCTTCATCTGGGTTTGAAATTGTACCTAGTACACCTTCACCCCCCCCGTGGGGACCCGGGGTAGAATAGGTCCCCAGCACCCCCTTGCTGATCGTAAGAGGCGACAAATGGGGCAACTCTTTTACCGCCAGCTGCAACCCGTTACTGTTTCTGTTACTAATGTGTTTGGCTGCGGCTTCTCCAGATTCTCACAGTGCTTTGTCTCAGACTTCACATAGATGGGCATTGGAAAAGGCCAATTCCAAACAATCGGCTAGACAAATCAAGTTAATTTCTATAGCGCTTTTCACAACAGACATTGTCTCAAAGCAGCTTTGCAAAATGTAACAATTAAGATGAACAATGTTTAAATTTATTTCTGTTACTGCAGCTGTTAATGTTTGTTTTGTTCCTCTGATAATGTTTAGAGAATGAATGAGTTTACTAACATGTTGCTTGTCCTCTAGACGTGGTTGTGTATACAGTCATTTGTAATATCTATTAAAAATATTCTGTATTTCGTATTGTTTATAGTATAGAATTTTAGAATTAAAATCCTGTATTTTATATATTGTATTATCTGCTTGTTGCTTTTGTAATCTCCTAGCCAGAAGTTTTGTTGATTTAGGCCTGTATATATTCATACTATTTCTGTTTTGTGAAAACCATCTTTCTTTCAGTCTCCTGTGAGTATAACATATTTATTTCATTTCTAATTTTCTTTATTTCATTCAGTAGAATTTTTTGTTCCTTTTTATGTTTTATGTTTCCAGATTTTTCAGTAAATTGCTGAGATTGATTAATTTTAGCTGTTTAAATTTTTTTCATGGGCACAGAAGGACAAGATTCTCCCTCTAATGACTGCTTTTAATGTGTCCCATACTATAGCATAGTCGACTTCCCCGTTATCATTTTCTTCAAGGTATATTTTTATATCTTCCTTCATCTGGGTTTGAAATTGTGGGTTATTTAGACACTTGTGTTTAACCTCCACTGTGTCCTGCCTGGGAGACGTGTAGTGTATTGTAGTGACCTCTTTCTTAATTATTATGCATAATATTAACTAGTGTTTACAAAACTGTCATACTCTTGGTGGCGTAACCGGATTTAGAGGTTGTTTATCCTCAAAGTCTGAAATGTTCATGAGGTGTTAGGAGTATTAGAGAAAGAAAAGCGTGCAGGTAGGATGAACTGGGTGGAGAAGAGTGGCAGGACTGATCTGGGATAGAAGAGTATCTGCAAGAGGAAAAAGGAAAGTTTAAAAGGCTGTGTTGAGACCTGCTATGTTGTATGGTTTAAAGACTGTGGCATTGACTAAAAGATAGGGCTCGGCAGGGCTGGAGGTAGCAGAGTTGAAGATGTGTTGAAGATGTGATTTTCTTTGTGATTGATGAGGATGGACACGCCTAGAAATGGATAATGGGTAACCTAGAGGATTTTGTGGCTCTGTGCATCCCCTTTTTAGATTCCAAGGTTGGAGGGGAGCAGGGTGATGAAACTAAGCAATACAAATATAGCTTGGAAAAAAAACCTAAACAAAGGATGTTGGATTAAAGCCTGGATGACACCTTTGATACTGGTTGTGTTCCCCTCAAAAACATGAGAACTGGCAGGGATTTATACTTTTGGAAAGCATTCTGCCTGACATCTCTCTAAGTAAGCTATCCTCATTTGCAGTACAAAAGGTATATCCAGCATAGCAGCTACAGTAAAAGATGAAAAAAAAAAAGAGAGATACTAGTAGGGTACACCAGGAAAATCCACACAAGGAATCTGTTGCATGCAAACATGTTAACAAATGTCCCTCTTAAGGTCTGTTACCATCCAACACTAAACAGTAGTAAAGGAGTAATCTAAAGCAGAGACTACAGGATATGGATGAAGCTAAAATAGCATCTGAACTAAAACAAGATGTAACAAATGTAAATGAATCCTTATTAAAAAAGTTAATCAGACCATAAAAACTGGTATTTATATTCTGATATATATCCCTTACTTAATAATTAGTGTCAT